>NC_054753.1:23837061-24179561 GCF_018143015.1 Lytechinus variegatus | reverse complement strand
AGTGAATGCACTCGGTCCATCCTCGAAACAATTGGAAATTCGCTATTGCAAACGACGCATTTTGCAACATTTCATGTCTAACATTGCTGCGTATTATCATGTCTGTGTATTTCATGATAACACTAGCATTACAAATGACACATGATTGTAAAGAAGAATAATCATGCTTCCTAAAGATATCACTTTTACACATGATGATGGCACATTAAGAAATTTATTAGCACTCAAACTTGCAGTTTGAGTTGCAGAACTCAAACATGACATGGCAACGAATTTTGCAACATTTCATTTTTTACATTGCTGCATATTTATCATGTCTGTGTATTTCATTATAACACTAGCATTACAAATGACACATGATCGTAAAGAGGAATAATCATACTTTCCAATGATACCACTTTTACATATGATGATGGCACACTAAGAAATTTATTAGCACTCAAACTTGAGTTGCGGAACTTTTTTTGAGGGGTTTATTTTGAATTTGTCAGTTGCAAAGACATTCTCGGCATCTTCTCTTTAGTCGATATTACAGAATTTCAAGGAGTGGCAAGAAATTTTAACACGTTTGATTTTGTGCCTAAGACTTTTTCCAGTTTGTGTGATATCTGAGAGACATATATCTGTATTCTGCGGTGACTGCTGAGACTTCTTTTCAAACGTATCAAATCTGCTGGAGATCTTGCTAAGTGGATGCACTTCTGGTTATCAATCAGTGAGACTACATGCTGAATATCACATGATCGTCGGCACTAATCATGACTTTTCAAGTCACACATGTAAAACGCCCCCGGAGAGACTGGTGAGGCATTGCAGATATGCCTCCACGACTCTACTTGACACTGTCTAACACACAAAACCACATGGCTGAAAGTATGCTGACATCCCTCTTGGTCTTCAAGTCAGATATTAACAATGATATAGGATGATTTTATAGCGCACTTATCCACCTTGTTAGGTGCTCAAGGTGCTTCTACATGTATAGTACTCTGGCAAAGCTAGTCGACAGATTTCGGTGCTCTCTGCTTTTTCAAGGATTGCTTCCTGCTGGTATCCATGTACCTCACCTGAGTCAAGCACAGCACCTTGTGGATCAACTTCTTGCCAAAGGATATGACGCCGTGGCCGGGATTCAAACCCGCGACCCTCTGCTTCAGAGTCCGGAGACTGATCCGACGAGTCGCAAGTCACAGCGCCCCACGTGCAGTATCCTGCAAGAGATTTTATCACAGAGACGTCTCTTCTGGTTTGATTATTCCAGGTGACGGTGAGCATGGGCCGTGTATTTGGTTTACCTCCAGTGCTGGTAAGTTGGAGTCTTGGAAACATCATGGCGACGTCTGTTGGTGAGATACCATCTTTATATAGCAAAGTAAATTTTATTTTTAGTCATGTTTATTCTGTGTAAATCTCATTGAATTGTGAGATGTTTCTGTATTTTATTTTGATCAACACAACAAATACTCATGTTTGAACAAACAGGTGCACAAAACCAACCTTGTCTTCCAAATAAATTGCAATGCTACATATATGTATATAGTTTGCCACAAGTAGAAAATTATGGGATATTTTTGTGCTATACGTATCGTGATATTTAACAACATCAAATTGGAAGTGCTTGGTGAAGTAAAGCGAGTACCATAAACAAAAGACTTTTTTAAAAGATGAAATGTAAATGTTTGCCTAAATATCAGGCGTTCAGAAAAGATATAGCTCAGACTTTATAGAAAGATTATAAAGAAATAAGAGTATGAATGTAGAGAAATACAAATCAGGTATAAGAGCATAACGTGACAATAGCCCTTTTGTTTGATACCAAATTTTTTTGGAACAACTATTTCTAGATATAATAGATTTGACATGATTTTACTGATTGACAAATGGTGTGAAAATTGCAGGTGTTCGTATTTTTTTTTAACTTCAACATCACATTGTTAATAGAAATATGAAATAAAATTGGAGAAATATTCCTGAAAAAAAAAATTGGTGAAGAAATTAGCATTGAGAGAGAGGTATATACCCTACTTTTTAAGTGCAATAAATGTTATTATTCATGTATATTTGAAGCATTTACCCACGTTTGAAGTATTTCAGTAGCATTATTTTTATATGATTTCTATTTATTTCTTGGTTTGACTCTGTAAAAACATATATATATATAAGATACTTATACAATACTCATAATATAAACAGCAGAAGTTGATCTGTGTGGTTTTTATTCGTCGCCAGGATCTCGTCTTTGACAATTTTTTTGACCTTTTAAACTAGTGTACAATGCTGACATACATAGGCTATGGCAAGCCCTGTTCCTAATCTTATTTCTTGATGACAAAAATTGCCTTTGTTAATAACACAAACCATTCTTCATGTAAAAAATGAATTATTAATAGTTTGTGTTGTTAACACAATGAAATGGGATGCTTGAAATCGAGAAATGGGATAAAAGGAGAAAATGGCTTGTGTCACGTACAGTACATTGGCATACGCTGGCTGATATCAATGGTCCCGCCTTACAAAGAGTTGTGATTGATCCCATCAATCTCAACTGCATGGAAATCCATCAATGTCATAATCTTTTCGTATTAAAGGTAAATTTATACGTTGTCTTTTTGTAAACAAAGAGGAAGCACACTTAATCGTCAAGACAACAATGAATGTATGAATATACCTCATTTCAAGAAAACATTTTGACTTTTGAGCAAACATGCATTTTAGATGTTTGCATTGCTTGCTTTCTGTAGTTGTAGTTGATCGGATCAATCGTAACTCTTTCTAAGACCAGGGGGGTGTTTCACAAAAATTTAAGTATGACTTAGAGTCGCACTTAAATACTGAGTTGCGTCCGATATGAAAGGATTGACTGCATTGGTCAGATCGTGTCATGAGGACGCGCACTACTGCGTATTGATCAATAAGATTGCGCGTTGCATATCATGTACGCGTCGACATTTAAGTGCGACTTAAGTCATGCTTAAAATCTTTGTGACACACCCCCCATGCCAGGAGATTGTAACACAAAGGTTTGCAATTAATCGCTAATATGAAAGAACACTTCTGATTGGTTCCTAGTCAGTCTAAAGAGCAAAATGTGGATGGAACACTGATCTTGATTGGCCATTTCATTTAGCAATTTATCGGTAACCTTTGTGTCACTGGGCCGTGGTGTGGTATCCTGTTTATGAATACTGGATCTGCCCCTTTGTTTGTACATTTATTTACATCCCACCGCAGCACTAGCGTCCTTTGGCAAGGCATTTATCTACATTTGCCACTCTCGACCCAGGTGTATTAAATGGGTACCCAGTAGGAAGAAATTCCTTAGAATGCTCAATGCGCCCGATCAGGGTAGCCGTGCTAAAGCCGGGGTAATAGTATGCAGCGCTTAGAAACATTTGTATTAAGCGCTATATAAATGTTGCATATTATTATTATTTACATTTAGTTGTATGTAAAATTAATACTTTCTACTCTGTTCAACAATCACCTTCACAGTTCTTTTACTTGAATTACTATAATCTTATATTTCATGTAGTCAATATCATTTCATCTGTACCATTTATTTTTACAGATGTGTGAATCATTTAAATACATGTTCTTGTATTGTGCAATTGTATTGTTGTTCACTGTGCCAACATGTAGATTTTGTTGTTTTGACATTATTCCAAAGGTTTTGACAAATAAATTATTTGTAATTTTTGTATTAAATCAAAGAGTTAGAATTTTATGTTCTTGCATTATTTTTATTATAGAAATTATTTATAAGTGGAGCATGTGCTGTGTGTGTGCATAATCTTTCACTTTTCCTCGAATACAATGGTCAAGAAAATATATTATGTAGCCCTCATCTGACCAACCATAAAAATGCACACACAAAAATACAGGGTCATGTTTGGGGGTAGACCCACAATATACAAGTGCAATGCTTTTGTAAGAAATATCAGATTTTAGGCAGAGAATTTGCTCAAATTTGTATTTAAAAACAAGGCAAAAGCAATTTTGTGTCTTGCCCACGTATAAAAATAACCAGAAATATCGTGATTCGCGAGGGCATGCAACAGAATTTTATCAAAACTTCATTGTAATATGACTGGGATGGAATAACACTTGCCTTAAGAGCCTTGCACGTAAACTTTAATGTTGACCTGAAAATGACCTTTGACCTTATCGTGTGACCTCCGACTGCAGTATAACATGCAGGTCCCGCAAGTCCATCTACCATCCAAGTTTGGTTGAAAAGCGACTTACGGTTGCGGAGTTAGGTGTCATAGGAGTCTTGCATGTTAACTTTAACGTTGACCTGAAAATGACCTTTGATCTTACCATGTAACCTTCAACTGCAGCATAACATGCAGGTCCCCCAAGTCCATCTACCATCCAAGTTTGGTTGAAAAGCGACTTACGGTTGCGGAGTTAGGTGTCATAAGAGAGTCTTGCATGTAAACTTTAACGTTGACCTGAAAATGACCTTTGACCTTACCATATGACCTCCGACTGCAGCATATCATGCAGGTCCCCTAAGTCCATCTACCATCCAAGTTTGGTTGAAAAGTGACCTACGGTTGCGGAGTTAGGTGTCATAAGAGTCTTGCATGTAAACTTTAACGTTGACCTGAAAATGACCTTTGACCTTACCATGTGACCTTCAACTGCAGCATAACATGCAGGTCCCCCAAGTCCATCTACCATCCAAGTTTGGTTGAAAAGCACCTTACGGTTTTGGAGTTATGAGTTATTAGATTTGTGACGGACGGACGACATTTGGATCCCTAAGTCTCGCCTTCACCTCTGGTGGGCGAGACAAAAAGCACATAAATTTGTGTTTTATGTCCTAATTTTCACATCAAATTTTACATTTTATTCCACAGACCAATCTTGAGGTGCTTGTTCACCATATTTAAGAAATCCAAAAGAAAGAATAAACTGCATCAGACACATTCATTGATCAATAACTGTATTTAAACATTTTAACAGCTTATCAAAAATATTGAAATTCTTTAAACTTTTGTAAACATTAAACTTCTAATAGTAATAATAATACCGAGGTATTTGGGATGCCAGAACATTGTTTCGTGACACTGTTCAGAGAACAACTTGCAAGACATTTCAATGGGTAAACTTATATATAATACGGTTTTGTGAACCAGGGCCACTATCAATTTAAACAATGTACATATTTCAAATTAGTAAAGTCAGTATTAAACAAGCTTAGCCTAAAAGGAATTTACAAACATTTTTATTTCCCTATTTCATTCAAAGCTTAATAATTCTACAATACTAGACAAGACCAATACGATCCCGCTTTTCTTTAGTTTTTTTTTTTTAATATAAATTATGTGCACAAAGTCAATATTTAAACCCCATTTAAACTTCACTTTGGCTATGTTTCACAAAAGCTCTGTGCATAATGTCAATGGCTGTATCGTTGAGTGACAAGCCTACCTATAATGAGGAAAATCAGAAAATCAATATATCCAAGACCTTTGGAAGTGCATAGGGAAGCTATATCATAGTGTGAAACTGCTAGTTTGAGATTTTGATGAATAAATACCATATTGTTATTATAATGAACAATTTCCGTTCAACATCTTCAGTTAATACCTTTCAACTGATGAAAGTTTGTTATACACAAGGTTTCCTACACAGAATATTCAAAATTGAAAAAAGAAGATATATTTGGAATTACATATTTTTTGGTTTTCACATTTAAGCTTTTCATTTCATCTGTTTTTTTCAATAAATTCTTTGGCTTTTGATAAGATTAATTTTACCAATAATAATGATATTAATAGACACTTATGATGAAAGTAACAAGCAAATATAAGAGGGAATTCTTTTGTTCTCTCTCATTCAAAATTCCCCAACGTCGTTGCGGTTCCCCTGATATCACCTGTCCCGATGACGGAATAAAGCCATTGTTCTCCCACGTTTCTCCCTTATGTGGCCACATTTCCCATAATGTTGATCCCCTATAAGGAATATAGATTTTATATTCGTAGCCAGATTCTGATTATAACAATAATAATTACATCCCATACTTGTATAACAGCACAAATCATGTTATCATCGAACATCTGGATGCTACATGTATGTTGGTATGGGATTGACGAGTCAGAAATGGAACTCACTCGATCAATTTCAATAATACCCCTTTCATAGTGAAGGCCAAGTGGAGTTACTCCGGAGTAACTCCGGGTTGAGTTGATCCGCTTGTACTGCGGACCGACTTTAAACCCCCTTTCATATTAGCAAGCACCGCAGCGGTGTATCCGCAGTCGTTGCCATGGTTTCCAAGCGAGTTTGCGCCATACGTGTGGCCGAATTCCCCAATGAGCGATTCGCGCCGAAATTTGTTTTGCAAATGCAGGTGCGCTAGGTAGCGATGTGGCCAGCGCGAGCATCCAGTACTAGATTACTATACTGGCTAGATACTCGTTGGCTATATGACATCATAATCTGTTCGCTTCCATATCACAATGTTACTTTTGAGTCAGTTCTTGCTTCTGACAATTGTGATGATGATTGAACTGGCCGCAAGAACACGGTTAAAAATGCGGGACATTGACGATTCGTTCGACTTACAACTACGGAGATCACAGCGATAAGCGCATACCGCATTTCCGGTGCGGAGTAACTCCGTTTGTAACCCTCTTCTCGAAGTGGGCTGAATACTCCGCTTTGAAATCCGGATCGAACTAATCTCAGAATTTTCATATTGCCCTCCAAAGTGGAGTAACTCCTCCTGGACTCCAGACTAACTCCACTTCGGCTCTCCCTATGAAAGGGGTGTAAGAGGTGCAGGAGATCAGACCCCCTTAGAAGGTAACAAGAATTTTTGGTAAGATTCTTTGGTGAACACCCGCTTTTACATTCTGTTTTACATCATTCCACATGGCTACATGTCATCGTAATTCGCCTGCAACCAGTCTGTTTACTTATCGTTTAGTCTTATTGCCATTTAGTCCATACACCATTTGGTACAATTTCCAGTTGGGCTACACCCATTTCGTCTATAACATCCAACTGGTCTAAAACTACTTGGTCAATAAGGTTACATGAAACGTTTATGAACCAAATTTTCAATTCACTTGACATATTAACAAGAGTGTTGGTAAGGCGAGTACATAATACGCCCGCCTGTAACGCAGAAAATGCAGTTATTGGTCAAGTAAGGAAAGTGGAAGGTGGCGACTTCACCTTTGACCTTCTGAACTCAAAATCAATAGAATTCCTTATTCCTAGGATCTATGCTAGTATCATACACACCAAATTACATGTATATGAGCCTAGGAACGTCGGGCTCGTACAATGAAAGTGGAGGGGCACCTTTTGTTTGGCAGATGAAAGGTGCCCCTCCACTTTCTTTGTCCAAGCCTGATGTTCCGCCACCTCTAGCCTGACCTTTTGACCCCTAAATCACTAGGCTTTCTGGAATCCCAGGCTTCCTGGGAGCTAGTATCATACACACCAAATTATATGAGCCTAGGTTAAGTCAAACTGAAAGTATCGCTTTTACAAGGAAAAGTTAACGGATAGACAGACGGATACCAAGCGTGATAACAAAATATGTCCCGGCCCGTCGCTGGGCAGGCGTATAAAATTACTAAGTACTAATCAGTAGATGAAGTGGAAATTACACCAACTGGGTATTAGACTAAATGAGAATAAGACTGTATTAATCTAAATGTTCCCATTTTTAAAACATTCTGAATTTTCTTTAGATATTCCTTATATATCTTCAAAATTACATTTGTCATGTTTTCTGCCTTGACAAAAATCAATCTATTTCAAAGGTTAAATTTCCCATTACTTGTAAAGTATACAACATACATATTCTGCTTAAATTAATGTTAATTCCTGTTAATTCAGCATGCAAATATCAGATTGACACGACTGAGAATTAAGAACTTCCTCATACTCTATACGAGTTTGCTCAAACTACCATAGTCCAGTTCACCCCATTCCTAATACCTGTGACAAGTAAAAATTCACTCTTGTAATATAGCTATCATATTCCTAGTCTTTATTTTCCAAGTAAAAAATACCATCTTAGAATGATTTATTATCTCATGTATTTTTAAACTTTCAATAGAGAAAAACAAGTAACCATGTCATGAACAAACAGAATGCAAGTTATGTTTCATCTCTGAATAAACAAAAATTCTGATAAATTAATTTCATGTATTAAAACAATGGGAGCTACTGCTGAGGAAAATCTGAGACTGATTGCATGAAAAGGTGTTTACAAGGGGTCTTTTTTGTGTCTCTCAATTATTATGATGTGCTGTATGAGGGGGCATTTCAAAAATTATTTTATACACAAAATAATTTTTCCAACTTTTAAAGCAATTTTCATATGATTACATATATATTTCATCATTTAAAAACAACTATTTCCTTTCCTTTATTTGTGAAATATAGTATGTTGGCATGTGATTTGCCAAAAGATGTCTCATACAATGCATCATAATAAATGGATCACAAGGAAGACAATTCTTGCAAAGACCTTTTCGTGCAATCCACACCTAGCTACATGTACTACGTATTATACAATTACAACTGTAATATTTGTCACTAACATGAGATTATTGGAAAGTATTTGTTCAAAATTATCATTTTCTTTCTTCAAGGCTTCTGAGGAAATAGAAAATGTTTTCTGCACTTATGCATAGAGGATTGGGATAAACCAGTATGGCAGCTTTGCAAACCTTAATATTTGAGCCTTTATCTTCACATCCTTTTACAAGGATGTGCAAATTTTCGCCAGTCGCATATCACTGTAATACCCTTTATGATCCTTCCGTTGTTGCTATGTTGGCAATTCTCTTTACGGAGATAATGCTATGGTTATCACAATAGATTGATTTCAAATCCAAGCAACCTTTCCCTCTCCGGCCAACACAAGCACATATCGTCAGGCAAGCATCGTAAAACTTATTGTATCCCCCTTTCTTCGAACCAAGATACTCTGCTATCACGTCGTCTTCAGATTCAATATCAGTGTGACAGTTCAACCATCGTTGGTTGTTTAACTAGTTCCGCATTTGGTAAAGACAGAGGCATTTCGCAGGCTTTGACTCGGTGCAGCTTGCCATGCCTTCGTCCTACCTGATCAGATAACACCTGGTTTGTATAAACTCGAAGACATGGTTCAACGGCTAGGCGCTTGCTTGGAAAACATGATGTATGACTTTGTTAAAGCATGCATGGGCCTGCCGTTGTGTCGTAAATATCTCACTCCTTCCAGCACGACTGGAATCCAAATGTTGTGAGCCGATGACATTGTTACCTCTTGGTTGTGGATGGGCTTGCAGCCAGACGGGTGCTCTCCTTAGGTCTATGGATTGGAACAAATAAAGGGAAAAGTGCTGTTACTGTTTCAAAAATACATTTAAGTTTGAACTTAGAAAGCTTATTCAAAGTAAAAGTTCATGTAAATGAAAAGAACAAATAACAATGGCAAAGATCATTTAACTCACAGAGTGGAGAAAAGAAGAATGAAAGAAAACACCTTTCAGATGGATCGAGAAAGAATTCGAGAGTGGAAGAAAAGGGGGTTCAAGGAAAGGGGGAGAGAGAGAGAGAGAGAGAGAGAGCAGTATGTCTGGGGAAGGGGTGGTAATTTAGAGCTGCAGAAAGGGAAAAGAGAGGAAGAGAGTGTAACAGTGAGATGGGGGGGGGGCACAAAGAGTGGGAAAGAGAAAAATGTTTATAGATAGCAACTGTGTGGTGATCGAGAAAGGGTGAGAAAACAATATAGGGGAAGGCGGGGTAAGTTGTGACAGTTTTTGCTTTTTGCATGTTAGAATTGATATGATTAATAATCTTGTCGAAATAAGTACCTTGCCTTGAAATTTAATTCTTCTGTAATATTTTCCACCTATATATAACTTTCTATCCCCACACTGAAAGTCATCGTGACCTTTGAAAAAAACAATGTCAAATGGCTCAACTTGCCCCATATATGGGGTAAGTTTGAGCCACCTTCTGGGGTAAGTTGAGCCACAAAAACTATGTACAAAATGTATGAGGGGAGAACCAGCAAGTCATTTTTTTGTTTAAAGTCTTTTCACTTGCTAATTCTCTATAAATACTAACATCCTTTAAAAGGAAAAGAGCAGTCATGTAAATTTGCTCCTTTCAGCCAGCATTTCAATCGATTTTTATGGTTTGTTTGTTTTTAAGATACATTACCATAGGAATTACCATGGCTCAACTTGCCCCATGCTGTTTGGCTCAACTTACCCCAGTCCGAACTTAGTGCGATAATTTTGTATCCACACATTTATTATGCATCCATCATATAAAAGACTATGACAAGAATGAAGATCCATACCTGGACTAATAATGTTGTTATCATGTCTTTATTATATTTAAAGACATGTGTGTTTATAAAGCACTTATCTATTTCACACTCTTTTTTACTTTTTTGGCTGAAATTCATATTTTTCCCTCTAAAAAACTACTTTTTGTTTCAAAGTTGAAAACAATGTGGTGGGGTTAGGGGTTATGCTATGGGTCATCAATAAATGACACCACCACAATGTCTGACTCATTCATTATTGGCCTGGGGCTGGTGGCTCAACTTGCCCCTATGCTCAACTTACCCCGCCTTCCCCTACATACCTTGGTGATGCTTCTGAAAAATCAGTTTCAGCCGATCCTAGAATCCTCAACCTTGCTTGCTTGTACTCTTCCTCTCTCTCTGCTAAAGTCTTTTGCTTGGTCTGCAAAGAAAAAAATAAAATAGTCTCCCTTCAGATTAAGAAAATCCCATGATGAATTGCAAGAGGTTGCTTAAAAGTTTATCACAACCACCAACTGGCTAACTCCTTCTTCCCTGAAGCAATCTCCCACTGGAATAGTCTCACAGCCGATATGGTATCCTCCAAAAGCACTGACATACTTAAATTAAAAGTAAACGTGCAAAACCTGCAACAAAACAGAGTAATAATACTTCCACTCTCGTCAGCCCTGAGTTACCCTTCCTGGTGGAGGACTTCAGGGAATGGAACTACAAGGTACAAGGTAAAAGGTATCAACATCCCCCTAATTTTAAGTATTAAAAATAATAAACAAAAAAAATGAGACTATTTAAAATGAGACTGTGTATCATACTTTTTGTTTCAATCAATGCTTGCTTAGTAGTTAAATTCCATCCCTCGATACCATCCAATTGCAGTACTGTAGTCAGTATGTGTTAGAATGGTACACCAGTTTGAAATTTATGTGGTTTAAACAGATATTCATCAAATTTGGAAAAGGATTAACAAAGTTATATTACCAACTTTTGAATTACTTCAGTGAAACGGTTCTATGCAATGAGCGAACTGATGATGTCGTCTCCCCGCTTATTCTTTTGTATTTCATCATATAAAATTATGTTTAGTCAGTATGTCACACTGAATATCCTTCACAGGAATATCCTTCCTGAATATCTATCACAGCCTAGCTCCCTTCCATTATACACAATGCTTGGAATCTGATGCCAAGTCACGGAAAACCCAGGCATCGCTGGTCTTTGAACTTGGTATCTCTGTAAACGAGGGTCTGCAGAAGAGAAAGATCCGTCGCCCGAGGATCTCTTACTAGTCTGCTGTGCAAACCCTTCACTCGAGTAAAGGGTCTGAATTGCAGCCTACTCATGCCTTGTGTACTGATGGCCCTCTCACTCAGGAATTGAAACAGCAAGTTTTTTATGTGCTAGTCTTTGCATGGAGACACACTTGTTGATCAAAGTTTCAATCAGGGTCTGTGCCTGCAGACTAATCTCTTACCTTGTTGACATCCTTGTTCTCTGTTGCATTCTGGTCTCCACCAGCCTCAGTGGGTCTCTTCAGGATTCTAAGCTGCGGTTGGTACGTTGTCCTTTGACTTTCTTCTTCAAGCAGAACAACAGAGGGCGCCACATCCTTCTTCCTACACCAATATCAAAGGGTAAATTCCAGTAGTGATGACAATCACAAAATGAATTTGAAGTGCTTGTGTCTATACATACAAGGAAGCAACTATGATTTTTTTTTCTTCTTTTTTTTCTTCTTTATTTGTAATATTTTCTGAATGTTCTACACATATCCCCTAATTTCTGAAATTTGAGGTTGGCTCTGTAGTCCAGAGTCTGTATTCAAGATGCAAAGGCATGTCTCACACTGTCTCTCTACAAATGAACTCTAAAAAATGACATTACAGGGATAATACGAGCACGTAATGATATTCTATTTCACAGAAGTTGTGTCCCAAATTCAAAGTTTCCTCAATCATATCGTATTCTAATTATAATGTATTCATATATGTTCACAAGTAGTGTAGACCATTTCAACCAATAGAGAAAGATAGAATGGAAGAACATAAAAAAAATAGAACAACCAAGGGTGAAACATGAACAGATATAGTATGATATGAGTGAAGATGAATGAACAATAGAAACATGTGGAGCTGGAGTTGGAATGGCAAAGGGATGGAAGTTTTAAGGGCTGGCTTATAAAGTCTTTTATAGAAACTAAGGAATGCAAGAAACGGATGAAATAATACTGACTAGCACAAAAGTACGAAGAGTAAGGTGTTAAATAGACAATTAGATTGAACCTGACAAATATTCAACCCTTGAAACTTCCATCAGCGATCAAAATTTCCTCAATTTTATAAGTTTCTAATTGATATATTTTATGAGTACTTACTCTTGAGTGGCCAGTTCACGCTGTTTCTGAGCCTCCTGCAATTTCTTATCCAGGACCTACATGTACAGTATAAGAATGAATTGAAGAAAAAGGAATGAAAACAGTATACTTTGAGAAGGGGGAGGGGTAGTAATGTCCAGCTGAAGATGATTTTAAACCTTCAAAATCTTTTTTTATTTGATTAAGAATAAAATTACCATCATCAGTATCACTGGTAAGGTCACTCACACTTACTGCAAACCACTCATTCAATGAACAAGGTTAAACCTTGTTCTCAGTTACATCTCCATGTGTGGCAAAATAAGGGTGGAAATGTTTGGCCTATTTTCTCTTTTTTTATGGGACAAATGCTTGATTTTCTTACACTGTCAGTTATCATTACAGCTATTCATTATATAACTTGGCTCTTATGTAAATTTAATTTTGTAAATTGTTTTTTTCTTAATTAAAAATAGAGATTGAAAAATGAAAATTTTCTTGCTATATTACTTACCACCAATAGAGGGCATACACAAAAATATGCCCAAAATTCAAGTTTTTGAGCATTCTGGTAAATACAAAAATTATTCCAAAGTTACTAATGAAAAATAAATTGCAACTGTATGGAAATTAGTAATTTGGGTCACAAAAGTGATATTTTAATGGGGTTTTTTTAAGTGTGTGCTCAATACAGCATACCATAGTCCTACCTGTAGATTCTCCACAGGCAGGATGGTAGCAGTGAACAAGTGCTGCAAGCCTGATGTGAGGTTTAACCTCACACAACAGATGTGATGAAGCCGGTATGGTGTGCAATTGAAAGTACATGATGATGATCCACTGCATTTATTTTTCTGCTAAGAACATTCATAGGTGCAGGCAAAAAAATTATTGTTTCTTTTTATAGAATGACACTAAAATAATACAATTCATGATATTTACCGGCCGATGCTGGCTATTATTTCACAAATACTAAAATTTATTAATATTAATAATCACATAATAAATATCAGGATTTGTGAAATAATAATTTTTATCTATAAATTGTTCTTCGAAACGGCATTGCTAGCCGGAAGTACATCATACATAAGCGGTTCAAGGGTCGACGCTAATGTATTTCCTTTGTTTACATGTGGATCGAGGGGTCTATTTTTTAAAACCTTCCTACGCATTAGGCGTAGGAAGGTGTAAAAATCAATAAAATTCATAAACTTGACATGATTTTTGTCTTAAAAGATGGATTTCCTTAGGAAATCCATCTTTTAAGACAAAAATCATGTTTGTTTTGGTCAGTCTCTTATGCGTCTAAGGGAAGAGTGTCAAGACGTCAATGATCAAGAAGTATATGTCAGGATTTTAAAAGTCATCATCATTGTGTCCTCAAGCCCATCGACGTGTAGTGTAGACCAAAAGCTTCGGTCTCTGTTATGTTGGTTGTTCAGCTAGCTCCGTTGGCTTCACTCACCAAATTAATACAGAGACCGAAGTTCTAGCGCGATCTGTACTGGGGACTCAATGGCAATATGTTTATGCACTTACGATCAGATGAAACGGGGACGTGAATTTGTGCGACAGCCGAGGTAAGTCACTGTTTTTGTTCCTTTTAACTTGATTTTTCTCAGTTTTTTGGCGATTAATGCCAAGTGGGAATATTAATATGCATTTTGGTCGCGTTAATTTTCAAAAATTTTATTCATTAAAGACAAACATTGAAGAGCCCCGACGGGGGGATTTTGCATTGCAAGTCCCCTAATGGTGGCTGCACGATAGCAAATTAAAAAAAAAAATGTTAAAAAACTCCTCGAAACAGACGGCTGCCAGCTGTATACATGTAGTGTAGCCTAGTAAGAGTAAGACAAGTGTTAACATCACATTCCAAATATATCTAGCACCGCAGTTTGGCGCATTATTATTGTTGCCTGATTCGTCAGTGCATGTGAGCCTATGGCATCGCGACCCAGGCTTCATGGGGAGTAAGCCTGCGTTGAGTAGAAAGACTTTTACTCCCCAGGGGCCGGTTTCTCAACACCTGGACAAGTTAGTCATATCTTTATCCACAAACCACGGAGTTAGTTCCAATCTTACTAAACCTGTTTCACGAAAGGCTTCCTAACTAAAATACCTTGATATCGATACTATCGGTAAAAAGAGCAGACGAAACGTAGCCTTAGTCACAAAATGGCATAATTTTCAAAAAGAAAAATTATGACAATATTGCAAATATTGTGATGAATTGGGAATTACATCTTTTAAAAATAATAGCACAGGTAAATGATGCATCATACATACTTAGACCATGAAGACTGGGGCATTCAATTGTTGAAAAATGGAATTATGAATAATTTATTTCATGACTAAAAAATCACATGTGGACTTTGAGATGGGTACCCCTGGGATATCCAATTTTAATAGTTTACGAAAGTAAACCATAACGGTTTTATTTGTAAAATTATGATAATTATACAATGTTTTACGATTCCAAACATTTTTAAAATATAGTTTAACATTTTTTTTATAAATCTTTGATACCGATCTTACGATTTGACAAATTCTATGCATAAATTAGAGATTAGAATTTATCCAAATGTCAATAGGGTCTGAAAACGACAAATACAAGTCCAGTTATGGATGGCCTGACGTGGTAGAATTTTTATCGATTAATTATTTTACTATTTCAAAATGAATGGTTTTGTGGCATTTTACCAACAGTTTTCATAGTTACTTTGTATTACAATGATCACTGAATGCATTATCCCACTTATTTTGGGATGTAATTTCAACCTCTATGATTGATTACGTAAGATTATAATTTTCAAATTTCTCGGCACTTTTGCATGTCATAGTCTACCCACGTGGTGCCACTACGTCATTAAGAAAGAAGTTATGACAGGTTCGGAGGTGTCATAAATATTTAGTGAGGTTGTTGTACCCGATCTTGGTAAAGAGGGCTTCGTGAAACGGTTAGCGGACAAGTAACTCACTATCTCCGATTTAGTCAAGAAGTTAGACTTTAATATGACGGTGTTGAGAAACGGGCCCCAGAAGACTCCAGGGGCCCATTGCATAAAACTTTTTACCTGAGAAAACTCAGGTTGTTTTTACCGGAGTTTTTGGCCTGTGCTAAAGTCAGTGGCGGAAATCAGACTAACCTTAGTTTTCAGTTTTTACCAGAGTTTTCTCAGGTAAAAAGTTTTATGCAACAGGCTTCAGGAGTCTAGGCAGGCTCACTTGTTCACTGCTACAATCCTGCCTGTGGGGAATCTACAGGTAGGACTATGGTATGCCAATGTTGTACAGAGCACACACTTTAAAAAAATCATTAAAATATCACTTTTGTGACCAAAATTACTAATTTCCATACAGTTGCAATTTATTTTTCATTAGTAACTTGGGAATAAATTTTGTATTCACCAGAGCGCTCAAAAACTTAAATTTTGGGCATATTTTTGTACGCCCTCTATTGGTAGAAAGTAATATGGCAAGAAAATTTTCATTTTTTATCTCTATTTTTAACTAAGAAAAAAATAATTTAAAGAATCAAAATTTGAATAAGAGTCAAGTTGTATGAATAATAGGTGTAATGGAAACTTTCAGTGTAAAAAAATCAAGCATTTGCCCCAAAGAAAAAGAGAAAATAAGCCAAACATTGCCACCCTTATTTTGCCACACATGGAGATATAAGTGAGAACAAGGTTATATCATATCCTTGTTCATTGAATGAGTGGGCAGGCTAGTTCAAACTAGAACAAAAGCTTCAGTCTCTGTTATGTTGGCTGTTCAGCTGAACTCCGTTGGCTTCACTCACCAAATACAGAGACCAAAGTTCTAGCGCAATCTGTACAGGGGACTCAAAGACAATAGCCATATGTTTAGATCTATGAGTCGCATAAAACGGGGAAGTGAATTTGCGCGACAGCCGAGGTAAGTCACTGTTTTTGTTCCTTTTAACTTGATTTTTCTCCATTTTTTGGCAATTAATGCCAAGAGGGAATATTGATTTGCATTCTGGTCGCGTTAATTTTCAAAATTTGTATTCATTAGATCTAAAGACAAAAATTGAAGAGCCCCGAGCGGGGGGGGGGGTGCATTGCAAGTCCCCTAATGGTGGCTGCACGATAGCGAGCCGTCTGTGTACGAGGAGAAAAAAAAATGTTAAAAAACTCCTCGAAACAGACGGCTGCCAGCTGTCTAGTTCAAACCTGACTGGCAATCACAAGGATGCCGACAGCGCGACGGTGCCCTACACCCACACACAATTTGCTATAGGTGGGCACACACATTACACTTGGACAAGGGTTTTCCGTTGATAATGCAGAAATAACGTTAGATTTCAAGGGCAGATAACAAGCTAGAATTGTCAGAATCTTCATGGATATATAAAAAAGTAAAAATAACTTACTCCACTATCTGCCATATCTTCCCAGCTATCCCATACCTCCTCTGAATCATCCATTTCCGTCAAAACAAATTCGAGTCGTCAACAAGAACTTCTGCGCATTTGTGCCGGTGTTGCCGAAATGTCCAATCACATTCAGTGTTAAATTTAAAAAAAAAAAAAAAAAAAAAAAAAAACCTTTCGGAGATAGATGAGAGGAGAAAACCATGCATAGATAATCTATCCTAAATAAATAAATATGATCCGATGTTCCTGTTCTAAGTAAATGGAAAAAGTACGTTTTCTGGCAAATTCACCCATCCCCTTTGCCACACTGGCATCCAGGGAAAGAGGGCTTTTAATTAGGGGCTCCAAAGTTCCCCAAAAATCTTTTAAATATTATAATAGGACCATTTTATTATTTTCTCCGGAAATAACTTTAATGACGGACAGTTTTTAAATCTTCCCCGAACAAGCCTGAAATCTATGGAATCATTTTGTATTTTTATTAAAATTTATCTAAAAAAATTCTTAGTCACAGTAAAAGTTTTATAAAAAAAAATGCTAGGAAGCCAACGATAACATCGTCAGGGTTTGTCAAAACAAGAAGAGAAAGAAAGAAAAAGTAGAAGAAAAAAATGCTACAGAAAAGAAAAAAAGAAAGAAGAAGGGGGAAAAGGAAAAGAAAATGAATATAAGAATAAGAAAAGAAAGGAAAGCGGGGGGAATAAAATCAAAGAAAAGAGGGGAAAGACATAGAAGAAAGAAAGATTGACAGAAAAGACAACATGCAAGAAGGAGAAAAAAGAAAATGAGAAGGAAAAAGAAAAGAAAAGAAAATGAAAAAGTAAAATAGAGCGAAAAGACTGAAGGGAAAAAATGTATATCCTTTCAAAACAAAAATGCTCCAAAAGCAGTGGTAAAAAGAGTTATTTCGTGACTGGTTGCCAACCAAAACCAAACAATAAGAATAAGTTTGTGTGCGTATTTGAGAGAGGGTGTGTGTGAGTGTGTGTGTGTGTATGGGTGAGGGTGTGTGTGTGTGTGTGTGTGTGTGAGGGTGCGTGTGTGTGTGTGTGGAGGTGCCGTGGCCGAGTTTGTAGAGTTTCAAAAAAAAGTAGTTTATTTGATTTGACATAATTTTGATATTAACATGATATAAATATTGAGGAAATTTTTTTTTCTTTCACAAAAAAATGTTTCACATTGTTATAGAAGAGAAATTTGGCTGTTTGATTTCATTTGTAATCATTTTTATAATATTTGTAATCTCATTGATATTGATATATTTATTTGTTTGATTGTTTATTGATTGTAACATGCAAAGAATCTTTACTTATATGAATTGTGATTGTCAACTTATTGTTTCGAAAGAGGAATGAAATAAAACATTATTTAAAAAAAAGTGGTCTAAGGCGCCTGGCTATACATAAAGTCTGGGGTTCGATCCCCGGACGCGGCAGCTATGCAAGGCTCCTTTATCCTACTTTCAAATGCTGAAATTGCTATGCATTATTATATAGGTGCGAACTTGTTGTTTTTTAAGTGAGGGTGTGTGTGTGTTGATGTGTTTGCATATATCTCTGCAGAAGAAGTTTGCCTTTTGGATAACTACAGTTTTATGTTTTTTATTGCAAATTTTGTTACTCTAAGCTTGTCTTTTTGGGGGCCATTCTCTACAAGCGATTTGCTTTTTTTATGGTCCTATACTTTGCATTATTTATTGCATTATGTACACTGAAATTGAAGGTTTGGCTGCTCCCAAAGGGGTGGGGGCTCAAGGTTAATGACCGCATAAATTCGTAATTTCGAAGCTTCGTTCCGAAGGTTCGGATATTCAAAAAATTCGTTATTCCGAAGGTTTGTAATTCCGAAGGTTCGTTAGTCCGAAAACGAAATGATTAACGAACCTTATTTCGGATTAACAAACCTTCGGATCATCGAACCTTATTTATTTTATTTTTGGATTATCGAACCTTCGGAATAACGCCACAAATGTTCGGATTAACGAACCCTTTTACGTTTTCGGATTAACGAACCTTATTTCATTTTCGGATTATCGAACCTTCGGAATAAAAAACGTTCAGAATTACGAAGTGTAACCGGAATGACGCCCATGCCTATATTCTAGTACGTAATAGCTTAGTTCCAATGCTCTAGGCCTATGGCTTAATTTAGTCTAGCTAAAAAAAAACCCATTGAGCACATTGATAGTTTTGGCCCCTCACACTATCATCTATATTTTAAAAAGTAGTTTGAACAAATTGTTTACACTATTTGTTCAAAATAATTGTTAAAGGTTTAAATGGGCCTAAACAGTGTGCTTAAAGTTTTAAACAGCGTAGATTAATATTTAAGACCGCAATAGAAAAAAAAATAAACTGATTTGCTCTTTATTTAGGAATGCGCAATGCTGTAACCACAGTACAGTGGTCAGTTGCTGAAACCCTGACGAAAGAAAATGAAAATGTGAAAGCGGTCACTGGCCGCCTCGTGGCCGGAGAGCAAGTGGGGGAAAGAAAGAAAAATAGAAGGGAAAAAGGAGGGGAAAAAAGGGTAAACAAAAGAGGAGGAAGACGGGTGAATAAAATAAGATGAGGGTAAGACTTGAAAAATATTTTAAGTCTTTCATGTCACTACATAAAATTTCGCTCGCGCTTCGCGCTCGCATTGCCTTTTAGTTGTTTTACATATCTTGCTCAAAATGGAGCTTAAAATATCAAATTTTGAAGTCAATATTACCAAACATAAAATTTTTAGCGCGGAAATAGAACTTTAATTATAGTTTTTGATTTACAAATTGGTTTTTAGAAGTGCTCTTTAACAATTTCTGTTTTATGGTCGGAATATTAACATTTTCTGCTCGCTCGCAAAATCATGATTTTTTTTCAGGTATTTTCCTGTTTTCCATAAAGTTCTCAAAATATCCCTATTAAGGGCAAATTGTCAGCTAGCACTGCACGCTCGCATTTTGATTGGTGAGTTATGTAGCCTGGCTATACATAAAGTCTGGGGTTCGATCCCCGGACGCGGCAGCTATGCAAGGCTCTTTTATCCTACTTTCAAATGCTGAAATTGCTATGCATTATTGATAACTAAACTTGTTGTTTTTTAAGTGAGGGTGTGTGTGTGTGTTGATGTGTTTGCATATATCTCTGCAGAAGAAGTTAGCCTTTTGGATAACTACAGTTTTATGTTTTTTATTGCAAATTTTGTTACTCTAAGCTTGTCTTTTTGGGGGCCATTCTCTACAAGCGATTTGCTTTTTTTATGGTCCTATACTTTGCATTATTTATTGCATTATGTACACTGAAATTGAAGGTTTGGCTGCTCCCAAAGGGGTGGGGGCTCAAGGTTAATGACCGCATAAATTCGTAATTTCGAAGCTTCGTTCCGAAGGTTCGGATATTCAAAAAATTCGTTATTCCGAAGGTTTGTAATTCCGAAGGTTCGTTAGTCCGAAAACGAAATGATTAACGAACCTTCGGTACAACGAACCTTATTTCGTTTTCGGATTAACAAACCTTCGGAACATCGAACCTTATTTCATTTTTGGATTATCGAACCTTCGGAATAACGCCACAAATGTTCGGATTAACGAACCCTTTTACGTTTTCGGATTAACGAACCTTATTTCATTTTCGGATTATCGAACCTTCGGAATAAAAAACCTTCAGAATTACGAAGTGTAACCGGAATGACGCCCATGCCTATATTCTAGTACGTAATAGCATAAGCCTAATGCTCCATGGTAATAGCTTAGTTCCAATGCTCTAGGCCTATGGCTTAATTTAGTCTAGCTAAAAAAAACCCTGTTTACATTAAGCACATTGATAGTTTTGGCCCCTCACACTATCATCTATATTGTTTAAACTTTTAAAAAGTAGTTTGAACAAATTGTTTACACTATTTGTTCAAAATAATTGTTAAAAATTTAAATGGGCCTAAACAGTGTGCTTAAAGTTTTAAACAGCGTAGATTAATATTTAAGACCGCAATTGAAAAAAAATAAACTGATTTGCTCTTTATTTGTGAATGCGCAATGCTGTAACCACAGTACAGTGGTCAGTTGCTGAAACCCTGACGAAAGAAAATAAAAATGTGAAAGCGGTCACTGGCCGCCTCGTGGCCGGAGAGCAAGTGGGGGAAAGAAAGAAAAATAGAAGGGAAAAAGGAGGGGGGAAAAGGGTAAACAAAAGAGGAGGAAGACGGGTGAATAAAATAAGATGAGGGTAAGACTTGAAAAATATTTTAAGTCTTTCATGTCACTACATAAAATTTCGCTCGCGCTTCGCGCTCGCATTGCCTTTTAGGTGATCTACATATCTTGCTCAAAATGGAGCTTAAAATATCAAATTTTGAAGTTAATATTACCAAACATAAAATTTTTAGCGCGGAAATAGAACTTTAATTATAGTTTTTGATTTACAAATTGGTTTTTAGAAGTGCTTTTAACAATTTCTGTTTTATGGTCGGAATATTAACATTTTCTGCTCGCTCGCAAAATTGATTTTTTTTTCAGGTATTTTCCTGTATTCCATAAAGTTCTCAAAATATCCCTATTCAGGTCAAATTGTCAGCTAGCGCTGCACGCTCGCATTTTGATTGGTGAGTTATGTATGACAAACTACTTAAAATGGCCATTTCATGCGGTTAATAAAAAAATTCGGCTCGCGATTTGCGCTCGCATTGATTGTTGAAAATATATTAACTCATGCATCTTATTCATAATTAAAAAAGTGCTTTAAATTTCCAGTTTTTTAGACCACAATATTAATATATTTCGCGCTCTCAATAGGCTTATTAGATTAATAAATAGTTAATAATCAAAATTATCCCTCTTTTGAGAACGGAATATCGACAAGTTTCATCTCGCACTTAGGAAGAGAAATTGGAAGACAGTTATCATTTTTATATGATGACATAATGTTCTTAGAACGTCCCGGTCCTTTGACGAAACTCAAAGTAATAATGATGAATCAGCACTTTTTTTAATTGTGACTATATCCACCTCACGATTTTCCTATAAAGTGCTTGAAATACGGAGCTGAAATTGATTATTTTCAGATCGGAATATCAAATATTTTAAGTTCGCGTTCCGCGCTCACTTTATTGATTTTGATGATAAAAGGTATAATTAGAATGATTGGTGAAATATTTGTTTGTTTGTTTGCTTGAAATTTATTTCTGCGTTCAACATGTTCAACATAATACAACATAATCAATTATTACATAGATTTTACATATACATTTTAGACACACGTATCATTTACAATCTCTTTCTGAATATAAAAAAAAGTATATGAAAAATATTATTTAACTCAATTTCAGAACGCAGGAGACCGTCGTCATGAGCGACCTGCTTGATGTTGACGACGGCCTCAAGGTAAAAAAAAGCGACATGTAAAACTTACACATTTTTTAACAAGAGGTCATGAGGGTGTAGTGCAAGTACATTAGAAGAGGAGGGGTCAAAATTCATCATTAAAAAAAATACAAGTATAATCAATGTGGCGGATTTGAATACAAAGATATTAGGTTGCGCTTCATAGTGGCTTTAAAGGAATAAAGTGAGGAACACATTTTTGTAGTTTCGGGTAAATTGTTCCATAAGTCGGGGCCATGGTGTCTAATTGATTTATGAGTTATTAATAACTTTGGGTTTGTTAGGTGAAAATTTCCAGAAATACGGGTAGGGTATGTGTGAATTGTACTGTTTAGATTAAATAAATTTTGAAATGAGGAGGGAAGTTGGTGGTTTTTGTATTTGAACATAAAAACTGCAACTTGCATGACATTCAAATCAGAAACCTTCAATGTTTTGAGCTTACAGAATAGTGGATCAGAATGAGAAAAAAAGACGATCCTGTACAGATACGAAAAGCCCGCTTTTGTAAGGTGAGAATAGGGTTGAGTTTGGTAGTTCCACAATAATTGGCCCAAACAAAACAATATTACAATATGTTATGTAAGGAAGTACTAGTGTATTGTATAGTAAAAACAGAGTTACTCGTGGTAACATAAACTTTAACTTATTAATAATTCCCACGCCTCGAGAAATACATAGTGTAACATGATTTATGTGATTATTCCAAGTTAAATTCTCGTCAATAATGACACCCAGGAATTTCGAACTCTTCTTTTCTTCGATTGTATTGTTGTCAATGTTAATATTAATTGGATTATTATTCACATGGATATTGTTATGCTTGAAATGTATAAAATGGGTTTTCTGAATATTGAGAGAAAGTTTATTGCATTTGAACCATTTCGAAATTTTTATTAATTTGGCATTCAAGATATTTTCTAGAGACTTAAGGCTCTTATGAGAATAAAATATGTTAGTGTCATCTGCAAATAGGACAAAAGATAACAGTGATGATGTATTGATTATGTCATTGACGTATAATAAAAACAGAAGTGGACCCAGGATAGATCCCTGGGGGACACCACATTTGATTGGAAGAGACCGTGAGTAAATACCATTAAAAGTCACATACTGTTTTCGATTGCTTAAATAACTTTTAAACCATACGAGTGCCGAGCCCCGAACACCAAAGGAATACAATTTCGAAAACAATATATCATGATTAAGAGTGTCGAACGCTTTACTAAGGTCTAAGAAAATACCAATAATGTGTTCTTTTTTGGCCATGGCTTCTGTAATTTTATCATATATCTGAACCAAAGCTAGATCCGTGGAATGATTTTTTCGAAAACCATACTGGTTTGGATTTGATATTTTATGGAAGTTTAGAAAATTATATAATCTATTATAAACATTTTTTTCTAAAATTTTTGATATACTAGGGAGAATGGAAATAGGACGGTAATTAGTGATTTCATGTTGGTCATCTTTTTTGAAAATTGGGGTTACTTTTGCTATTTTAACAAGTCTGGGAAAATACCGGATTGTAAAGACTGGTTAAATATGTGTGTTAGTGGATCAGCAATGAAATAGATTATTCCTTTAAAAGTGAAGTATTAATGTTATCATGACCTTTGGATTTCGAAGAATTTAATAATTTAGCAATATTAATGATTTCATTCGGGTTTGTCGGTCTTAAAAATAAAGAGTCTTGAATCAGTTCTGAAAAGAATTCAGTAAAATGAGCATTATTCGGAGTAGCAATTTGGGTGGCAAGTTGAGGACCAATATTAGTGAAGAAAGAATTAAAGCTATCGGCATAGTCGTTAGAATCTGTGATTTTGTTACCATTGAAAGTAAGGTTATCTTTAGGTATAGTCTCGTTTTTTGTTCCCATAATTTCTTTTATAACTTTCCATGTGGCTCCTGAGTTGGATTTTACCTTTTGTAATTTGTTTGAGAAATGTAACTTGCGAGAAAAACGAATTAACTTTGTTAATTTGTTACGATACGTTTTGTACACAACTAGACTTGTATCCGTAGGGTTTTTCAAATGTTGTTTATAAAGTCGGTTTCTTGTTTTTATAGATTTAAGTATACCTTTCGTTATCCATGGGTTTATGGGTGTATTACGTTTACGTTTATTTCTTACAAGTGGAATGTTTTTATTGTAATAGAATTGTAGCTTTGAATTAAAATTTTCATATGCAGTATTCACATCATTTGTATTTAGGATATCATTCCATTCTTCGAATAATAAATCTTGTTTTAACATTTCAATATTACGAGGGGTTTCTTTCCGATTTAAATGCTGTGGTGGTTTAAAACGAGTCAATGATTTTCCACACACAGTAAATATAGGCAAGTGATCAGATACTTCGGAATACAGCAATCCTCCAGTCATCATTTTGTCGTGTATATTAGAAAATATGTTATCAATTAAGGTTGAGGAGTGTATGTTAATTCTAGTTGGTCTGTTAATGAAAGAATAAAATCCATATGAATTCATCAGTTGCAGAAACCTATTAGAGAGATTGTTCTGATGCAATGGAAGAAAGTTGACATTAAAATCACCGAGAAAATATATCTGCTTATTTTCGTTTGCTAATTTGCTAACGCATTGCTCGAAATTATCATAAAATAGATCAAAGTGAGTATCAGGAGCTCTATATATTACACCTAAAATTAAGTTTTTGCATTGAAGATTGTCAATTTCAATAAAGAGAACTTCTGTTTGATCAAATTTAATATCATTTCGAATTTTGAAATTTAAATGATTGGCTACATAAAATGCGACGCCACCGCCTCTCTTACCTATACGATCAGCTCTGACTAAATTATAGTTAGGTAAATTAAACAATGGTGGGGAAGATTGGTGTAACCAAGTTTCACTTATTCCAATTGCAGTGAATCTAAAATGTTTCAATGAATCGAGAAGATTTTGAAGATCATCAAAATTCCTGTTTAAGCTTCTAGCATTGATATGCAATAATTTAACATCTTCTATATCATCTTGAAGTGTTTCACTGAATTCAGTAGGAGTATAATATTTGCTCTCAAAAGGATATTCATTTATAGCGTTGTAAAAAATAAAAGGATTGTTATTCATCGCCATGATAAATTATTGAAACCCCAGAAGGGAAATGCAGATAAGAAAACATGTGTAGGTGCTTGTGCAGTTGCGTGCAGGTGCATATCCGAGTATGAAAAGCAAGATAAAGAGTTATCTGTGAATGGATAACACCTGTCATGACCCACATAGGACGAGCTTGACTGAGCGGAGCCCAACCGTTATCAACATAGAAATAACATAAAATGGGAATGGCTGTACATTCCTATACCAGATTTCAGAAGGAGTAAGAAAAGGGAAGCGTGAAAAAAAAAATAAAATAAAGAGTGAAATTCCGCATATATTTCATAACTAGCGGCATTTATTGCATGACCTTTCGAGCTTATCATGAAAGGGAAAAAGAAGAGATAAAGATATTATCAAGAAAATAGATTTACGAGGTAAAATCAGAAAAAGAAATATCAATGCAGGAAACATGGTCTGTCGATATTGGCGTGTCAGTCAGATCAGGACAAACTGAGCATAGAGCTATCGCGTGTGTCATAACACACACAATATACTACGCATAGGTATAGCCTATACTGAACAAAAGACCGGTTAATAAATAGGTGATCCATAGGCGGATCCAGGGGGGCCCGAGGGGCCCGGGCCCCCCCTATTGGCGGAGCAAAAAAAAGAAAAAAAGGGGAAAAGAAAGGAAAAAAGAAAAAGGGAAAAGAGAGGAGAAAAGAAGGAAGGCAAGCATAAGAGGAGGAAGATGAGTGAATAAAATAAGATAAGGGGAAGACTTGGAAATTATTTTTTTTTTTAATCTTTCATGTCGGGATATAAAATTTTCGCTCGCGCTTTGCGCTCGCATTGCCTTTTAGGTGATATCTTGCTCAATATGGACCTTAAAATATCAAATTCTGAAGTCAATATACAAAACATATTTCAGCTGGGAAATTGAACTTTCATTATTTTGTTTTATTTACAAATTTATTTTTTAAAAGTGTAAAAATTTCTGTTTTATGGTCTGAATATTACCAATTTCTGCTTGCGCTGCGCGCTCACAAAATTTGATTTGTCAGTTACCTATTATTTTCCTGTATTCCATGAAGTTCTCAAAATATCCCTATTTAGGTCAGATTGTCAAAACGTATCAGCTAGCGCTGCACGCTTGCATTTTGATTAGTGAGTTATGTATATCTCAATATTAATTCTAAAACAAACTACTTAAAATCACCATTTGATGACAATTAATCATAAATTTCTGCTCGCGATTTGCGCTCGCATTGATAGATTTTAAACTCATGCATCTTATGCATAATTACAAAAGTGCTTTAAATGTCCAGTTTTCAGGCCATAATATTAATAGATTTTGCGCTCTCATGCTTAGGAAGAGAAATAGGAAGATAGTCATCATTTTCTTATGATGACATAATGTCCTTATAGAATATCCCGGTCCTATGTCAAAACTCAAAGTAACAATAATTGAAAATATCAGCTCTGTTTTAACTGTTATCCTTTTTCACCTCACAATTTTTCCACAAAGTGCTTGCAATACAGAGCTTAAAGTGACCCCTTTTCAGATCTGAATATCATATATTTTTAGCTCGCGTTTTGCGCTCGCTTTATTGATTTTAGTGGTAAAAAAAGGTATTTAGAGTACCAAAATTCTAGGTCGAATATCTCAAACACACGTTTATTCAGATACGTAGCTTGTTTTCCATTCAAATAATTATCCAGTTTCAGATAACAATATAAAAAAATTGTCTGCTCACGCTTTGTGCTCGCATTATTAATGTGTGAAAATTTCCAATAGCTTAAAGGGGAATGAAACCTTTGGAACAAATAGGCTTGTGTAGAAACAGAAAAATCAAAGAATAAGAATAAAGAAAGTTTGAGAAAAATCGGACAATAAATGAGAAAGTTATGAGCATTTAAATATTGCAATCACTAATGCTATGGAGATCCTCCCATTGGCAATGTGACAAGGATGTGTGATGTCACTGATGAACAACTTTCCTTTTGGTGGACTATAAAATACCCTCAAAATGTCTCTTTTTGCTTTTTCTTATGATGATACAAACTCTTTATCCATGATGTATTTAAAAAAAATATGTATTACATGCCCTCATGTAGAAAGAACACATGATCTATGGATAGATGTGATAAAAGAGGCAATTCAAGTGAAATATATACTAAAGTAATGGGGAGAGTTGTTCATCAGTGACATCACACATCCTTGTCGCATTGCCAATGGGAGGATCTCCATAGCATTAGTGATTGCAATATTTAAATGCTCATAACTTTCTCATTTATTGTCCAATTTTTCTCAAACTTTTGTTGATCTGTTTCTTTGATTTTTATGTTTTCACACAATCTATCTTGTTCAAATGGTTTCATTCTCCTTTAACCTTTTCATGATTTACAAAACATGAATAGAGTGTCCAGAATTTTCCCGCTCGCGCTTCGCGCTCGCATCAATAATGTTCAGTTTTTGTCTTATCCTTTGATTACAAAAAGTGCTTAAAATTTCCATTATTCAGGTAGAAATGTCAAAAATTTTCAGCTCGCGCTTCGCGCTCGCAATATTTGAATGTTGAAATAAAATGTAACGTCTTCATGGCTAAGTTCAAGCAGTCCATAACAAATGCGTTTTCGATCAGCTCAAAACGTATATAAAAATTTTCCGCTCGCGCTCTGCGCTCGCATTATTAATGTAAGGAAGATCCCCACTTCCTCATCCTTTTCATGATTTACAAAACTTGAATAGAGTGTCTCGTTCAGTAGGTCTAAATCACGAAATTTTTTGCTCACGCTTCGCGCTCGCACCAATCGTTTAGTTATATACCTATTATGTTAAGTTACAAAAGTGCTTAGAATTTCCATTCCTTAGGTAAACATGTCAAAAAATTTCAGCTCACGCTTCGCGCTCGCATTATTTGATTTTTTAAAATATGTAACATCTTCATGGCTAACTGCAAGCAAGTCCTTAACAGTACCTTTTCCATCAGTTCATTTCTGCTCGCGCTTCACGTTCGTAATAATTATTCACTTGCATACTTATTTTTTTTTCAGGATTGCCCAGAATGTTCAAAACTTTTAGAAAAAAGTACATAAGATTCCCAAAAAAAATAGCTCGCGCTTCGCGCTCGCATTATATAAATAATGATTATGGTATTATATATTTATGTTTATTCATAAGAATAAAGCAAAGAAGTGACTAATAGGACTACCCCTTTAAAGAAACCCAAAATCCCGGCAGATATCATATTCGAGTGGCCGATCGGGGAAAATATGGCTGAAAAAAAATTCCGGGCCCCCCCCCCCTATTGGCGAAGGCTGGATCCGCCCCTGGATGATCTGTCATATAGACAGACCACCTAATAATATATGAAGGTGAAATTTAGGACTGGTCATTTACGGTTTAGGAAAAATAAGGGAAAAACTGCTCTCATCTAGCGGGTGGATAGATTGAATGGGTGCAATATAGGTTATGGTACATGAGTGCTTATATATGAGCATATTATTCTGCGAGTGTTACATAATAGGTATTTCCACCTGCTTGGATATTGCTAAGTTTTGCTAACAATAACATTCAAGATTGAAAAAGTGAAGTAAATGGTGAACTTGCACGAATACGCAAGGAAGGGTGTTTCATGATATATACACGATTGAGACAATTAAATTTGTCATGAATGGTTAACGAATACATCACTGAGAAAGCAAACGTTATTTTGATAAGATCTGAATAACAAAGAGCAGCTACAAGAAAAGAGCATCCCTTGACGTTTGTTAAGGCCCTAAACCGCAAATTGCACCTAAACCGCAAATCGCCGCCTAAGCTTGTAGAAAAAAAGTTTAGTCTTGTTTACTCAATAGCAATGCACTCTTCGTTATTCTTGATTGATTTCAATACTACTTTTGTGTCAATACATGTTATCAATCATGCCATTCAACAGCAGATACCTTTTTTTATACTTTGTAAAAGATTGTCATTGAATCGATCACAGATGATCGATTACAAAAACATTTATTCAGTTTTGGCGGATACATCGCTTCTAGAAGGAAAAATTAAATTACCAAATAGTTTCAAATGGTGTTTATAAGCAGTTTCTCAATAAAATTTACTGTTAAAATGAGGTTTGGAGAAAATTTTGAGTTCGGATCCACTACTGAACTATCCCTTTAAAAGTTTGTCAATTTATCATATCTTTCTTTACATTTTTAGCTCACCTGAGCCGAAGGCTCAAGAGAGCTATTGCCGTCCGTTTTTGTCCGTCGTGCGTCGTCCGTAAACTGTTACATTTTCACCTTCTTCTCCAGAACGGCTGGTCCAATCTTGACCAAACTTGGTAGGAATCATCCCTATGCGTAGGGGATGCAAAGTTGTTCAAGGGATACCTGTAGCCCCCATGGGGGCCCTGGGGGAGGGCCCCCAAGGGAGAAAACACTGTAAATTTCAAAAATCTTCTTCTCCAGATCCAGAAGTAGAACAGTCAAGTTGTTTTGTGTGTAGATACCTTAATAGGCGAAGAATAAAGTTGTTCATGCCAGTTCCTGGGATGCCCCCCTTGGGGCTTAAAAGTCGGGGGTGGGGCACTTCAGGGAAAAAAAACATGTTTTTCTTCTGTTTCAAAATGGATGGTCAGATATCATTCAAACCTGGTAGGAATTATGCTTAGGTGTAGGGGACACAAAGTTGTTCAAGGGATACCTGTAGCCCCCATGGGGGCCCAGGGGGAGGGCCCCCAAGGGGGAAACCCTGTAAATTTCAGAAATCTTCTTCTTCAGATCCAGAAGTAGAACAGTCAAGTTGTTTGGTGTGTAGACACCTTAATAGGTGAAGAACAAAAGTTGTTCATGCCAGTTCCAGGGGTGGCCCCCTTGGGGCCCTGTGGGAGCTTAAATTTGGGGGTGGGGCACTTTAAGGAAAATCCTATTTTTTTTTCTTCTTTTTCAAAATAGATGGTCAAATTTTATCCAAACCTGGCTGAAATCATGCTTAGGGGTAGGGGACGCACAGGTGTTTAAATGGTACCCCCTGGACCCTGTGGGGGGCATCCAGAGGCACTGTAAATTTCTACTTCTCCTTCTCCAGTTCCAGAAATGGAAGTTGTGTCATGCATAGAATCTTATTGGGTGAAAAATTAAGAGTTCTTCATGACAGCTCCTAGGATGACCCCCTTGGGGCCCTGTGGGGGTTTCGAGTTGGGGTTGGGGCATTTCAAGGGGGAAAATATTTTTTTCTGTTGCAAATTTGATGGTCAAATTTTATCCCATATTGATACTGGAATTGTGCTCATGAATAGGGGATGCACAGATAATATTCACATTGTAAATATGGCCCTCGCGGGGACCCTGGGGGGGGGGGAGGGGTGGGAGAGCCCAAAGGGGCAAGACTCTGTAAATGTCTAACTTCTAATCCAGAAGTTTAGGAGTAAGTTTATTGTGTCCAAATACCTTCATAAGTGAAGAATGGAAATTATTCCTGAAAATACCTGGGATGGCCCCTCTGGGGTAAGGGGGGGGGGGGGTGGGGTGCTCCAACGGTAAATATAATTTGTTTTGTTCTTTGAAATGCATGTTCCAGTTTTATCCCAACTTTGTAGATATGATTCTTATATGTTTGCAATGCAAATATACATGTGCTTGTAAGCTGAGGAATAAAAATTGCTCATGGCACTTCAGAGGGTCTTGCCATTGGGCACTGTGGACCCAAGTTCAATTTAGGTCCAGTAGGATTTCACAATACTAATTGATGCCATGCTCCTAGTTGCACCAAGGGAGCTTGCATCAGCTGAATATCCGTCAGCTCAGGTGAGCGTTAAGCCCCCTGGGGCTCTTGTTAATAATTTCAGGGTGAGAAAATCACTTGTCAGTATTGATGTTTGGATATTTATATTACAGTGGGTTTTGAAGAGTTTTAAAGTTACACGTTCGTCCTTTAAGCATTCGTGATTAAATCTTTTAACATGAATTCATTGTTCTTCTATCTTTGTTTTTCCTTTTCTTTTGAGTTGTGTGGAACATGTAATTCACGTAATGCCTATTCTCTTCAACCTCTATCCTTCTGCGATTTATGTTTGCCGCCCTCTGTGTTCACGCCTCTTACGCGCGCACGGTCCTTGTTAATATTCTACATGCTTAGGCGGCAATTTGCGGTTTAGGTGCAATTTGCGGTTTAGGGCCTTAACAGACGTTTGAGTGTACAGTAGCTTGTTTAGCAGTTGATAGCTATAACAAAAAACGAGAATTTGAATACATGATCATCATGAAACGTATTTGTTAAGGTGGTCTATAACCCTATGGTTGAAAAAGGAGAAGAAAATACGATTGCAGTTGTACATCTGTACATGATCAGTTGCATGAGGGGAATGTTACCAGCATCAGAAAGGGGGGGGGTGAGTGAACATGGCTACTCAACTGTAATATTATACACAGTGGAACAAGAGTTGATTTTCGTAAATGCTCTTCTATAAAAATGATACATGTGTGTACATGCTGCTGAGCTCTCTATAGAGGAGATAAACTTTGTATAATCAAAAAAGGAGATTGACCATCTTGCAGTATTCGGATGAGATATGGAATACAAATAGTAAACATTCAATTTCCATATATGTAAATATAAGTATGTCAAAGTATGAAGTAGCATATAACCAGTCAATATCCCCGTAAATGTGTAATATGGGATACAAGCTTCGAATATATTAATTGGAATGCTTAAACTGACAATATACTTTTCAATATTCTGTGGATATGTGATATAGAATATGAACCATGTAAATGGTCAATATTCAATTTCCATATCTAGAAGTATATGGAAAAAATATGGAATACAAAGAGTCAATATTCAGTCTCCATGCATATAAATATATGAAGCAGAATCTACATACTCAGTCAATTATCTTTTTCTTTTCTTTATTTTCATAATCTTGACATGATCAACTAAGAAGAGTATTGTCAGGTGTCACAGTGACGACTGATTGCTGTATACATTTAGCTTACATAATATTATGTTTTTTCTTTTACTTTTCTTTAGTTGTATGGTATATAAAGTACCAATTTTCAGATAAACCGATGAATACTTTCCAGTAAGTTGTTGAATTCTAAATAAGGGGAATTAGAGTAAAATATGATATGATACTGTTACCTAGGACGATGGAAGATTGAACTTCATGCATTTTTAGCAATATAAAACTTACTTCTGTACAATTTAAGTTTGAACTGATTTTACATGAACAGTTTATGAATTAATTGCGAGTGATTTCTGCATCAAAAGATGAAAAAGGGGATACGGCTTCAGGAAATCGCATTACTTCCTCTTGATTATGATGATTTTCAGCCGATTAAAAAAAGAAAACAAAAAAAAAACAAAAAAACAAAACAAAAAACACACAAACAAAACACTGCGATGAGTTGACTTTCACTCCTTGTATATAGTTTGCATTCCAATTACACCCAAGTTTTGGATTGATATTGCTCATATCTCATTCCTCATTATGATGTTGCTCATCATTCCTCATTATGATGTTGCTTATTTTTCATATCTCATATCAATTTCAGGTTATACTATAATCATTACTCGTGTAGCTTCCACGCTGTTGTGCCTTTCTCTTTCCATTCCAATATTACTTTCACACCTTGTAGCTTGATCCTTGTAGAAAGATTTTTTTCCTTTCTAAGTTTGTACGCAACTTGACTCGAGCGAGATGGCCTCTGTGCGCCTTCAGGTTTGGGGGCAGACGGTTGAATTCTTGAGAGGGTACTGCGGATGCTGTCAGGGGGATTCTAGGACATCTACCCCCTGGACATCTACCCCGGACATCCATCCCCCGGACATCTACCCCCTCATCTTTAAATTGATTTTGAATTGATAAGATATACATTTTTGCTCGTCTGTGAGCGATCATAACGAACGAGCAATTTGACAAAAAAATGACAGGGGGTAGATGTCCGGGGGTGGATGTCTGGGGGTAGATGTCCGGGGGTAGATGTCCTAGAGGGTACTTGTCCTAAGGGGGTGGATGTCCGGGGGGTAGATGTCCGGGGGTAGATATCCGGGGGGTGGATGTCCGGGGGGTAGATGTCCGGGGGGTGGATGTCCGGGGGGTAGATGTCCGGGGTAGATGTCCGGGGGGTAGATGTCCGGGGGTGGATGTCCGGGGGGTAGATGTCCTAGAGGGTACTTGTCCTAGGGGGTACTTGTCCTAAGGGGGTGGATGTCCGGGGGGTGGAAGTCCGGGGTAGATGTCCAGGGGGTAGATGTCCGGATACGGTCAGGGGTGCTGCCTGTGCCTGATATGGATCCCGCGTCTTGGACCGTTGCTTCATCTCGAACGATGACAGAACCAAATCTCGGTCAGTCATGAAACAGAACTTAGCAATGATCGGAGAGGGTGATGATGTAGCCTGAGGGTTGCGGCGGGGGAGACGGTATGTAACGTCTCCATGGCTAACTGCAAGCAGCCGTTAACAGATTCTTTTTTATCATAAAACGTATATTAAAAATTTTCTGTTTTTTACTCACAGTATTTATTTAGTTTGATACACATCTCGTTTAGGATCACAAATATCGCCCAGAATGTTTAAATTTTAGAACAAAATACATGAAATTGAAGAAATAGCTCGCACTATTTAAATAAGGCTTATGAGATTGTTGTATACATTATGTTGATTAATAAGAATAAAGCTTAGAAGTGACTACTAGGACTACCCCTAAAAAGAAACAAACAAAAATCAACTTCGAGCGGCCGATCGGGGAATGGCTGAAAAAAAATCCGCCCCCCCCTTGGCGAAGGCTGGATCCGCCCCTGTATAAGTCGAGGGAACAAGTTATAGTAGACTAATTCGTGGGAACATGCAAGTAGCTCGTAAAAACAACTTGTGATTCATGTCCACCTCACAATTTTCATAAAAAGACAAAGTGCTTGAAATACTGAGCTGAAATTGATCATTTTCAGATTGGAATATTAAATATTTTAAGTTCGCGTTCCGCGCTCGCTTTATTGATCTTGATGATGAAAAGGAATATTCAAAATGCCCAGATTCTAGGTCGAAATCTAAAACACGTCCACGCCCACATTTTATTGAGAGGCAAGTGCCCCAGCCCCTTTGCCCCCCTCCCTGCTTCCAGCTCCTATGCATAATTTTGATAAGGTGTTGTTGCTTATAAAATCTGGACAGCATTGGGGAAGGGGTGATCGCCCCCTAAACTAAAGCCCTTATCCATCCAGCTGCTCAAGAAATGGGTTGGCATCTTGTCGACCTTTTTTTTCTTCTTTTTTTTATTGGTTTTCATAAAATAACAGTAACAAACAATATAGGCTGATAATAAGTTCAAGACTATTTAAACACATTGACATTAACAAGCTAAATTATCTCAAATTAACTTAATAATCCGCCACAACATACCACTCACACATACACAAACCCACACACCCACATGCACCCACACACACACGCACCCACACACACACCCTCACACACACGCACACACACACGCACGTCTTCCCAATGTTAAAAGCTTGCATAAAGTTTAACTTTCTTCATACTTTCCTTTGTTAAAGAGAGGAAGACCCTCATTACTGCATAACATGCATGACTTGCATGTACTTGAACCAGGATAAATTTCCTTAAAGGACAAGTCCACCCCAACACAAACTCGATTTGAATAAAAAGAGAAAAATTCAACAAGCATAACACTGAAAATTTCATCAAAATCGGATGTAAAATAAGAAAGTTATGACATTTTAAAGTTTCGCTTCATTTCACAAAACAGTTATATGTACATCTCGGTCGACGGTCGGTATGCAAATGAGGGAACTGATGACATCACTTACTCACTATTTCTTTTGTATTTTATTATATGGAATATGAAATATTTTGATTTTTCTCGTCATTGTCAGGTGAAGTGAAGTTTCATTCCTCCCTGAACACGTGGAATTCCATTATTTTATCATTTTGTGCTTCAGGCAAGGAGGTCCTAATCATCAAATTCGTAAAAATTGAAATATTGTATAATTCAAACAATAAAAAACAAAAGAAATAGTGAGTGAGCGACATCGACTCTCTCATTTGGATGTATAGGCTCGTTCATATAACTATTTTGCCAAGCGAAACTTTGAAATGTCATAACTTTCTTATTTTACATCCGATTTTGATGAAATTTTCAGCATTGTGCTTGTCTGATTTTTCCCTATTGATTCGAAACAACATTTTTCTGAGGTGGACTTGACCTTTAAAACTGTATGCTCCATTACTCGAAATGAGCACTCAGCTTATTCTTTTTTTTAACTATCTTATATTCTACATTTTGTTTTGATTTAACCATTGAGATAAAAATCTCAAACCTCAGTTCTTTCTCCTGAAATTTGCATAAGTAAATGTAAAATTTCAAATACAGAAATAGGACATTAATACAATAGAGTCATGTTTACTTCCCGTATGTACACCAAACAAATAATTGAATTTTGAGAATACTAATTCCCGGGAGATGTCAGAATTAGTATATATTTTATCTATCAAATTTTCCCAGAGAGGGACTACTTCATTACAGCTACAAAATAAATGATCAAATATTTCAGGTTCTTCTGAGCAAAAATAACAATCGGGGGAATCTCGTTTCCTTATTTTGAACAAAAAAACATTGACTCCAATAGTATTGTGAAAAATCTTAAAATAAAAACTTCTGAGTTGGGTCTATATTGTACATCTATCCCTGTGTATTATGGACCAGTCTATCTCTTTAGGCTGCGGTGCCCCAAAAGCTCTTCCCACTTACTCTCCCTCTCCCTCTTAGTATTGAAAGTACAATACTTTTTTGAAGCCCCGGTTTGTAGCATATCATACGCATGTTTAGGTTTTTTCTTTTGAATCAATAAATTATTAACAATCTTCCTAAAATATCTTCATCTGTGTGCATAGCATCATCAAACCAGCTAAGTTCATGAGAGAATAATATTTTCTACGGTCCCTGATAGGAATGTCAAATTCGACCTTTTTTATATTCAAGGCTTCGAATCTTTCTCAAACTTCGCGTCTGTGTGTGCAGACTAATTCTATGACGTTTTTATCTCTTTGTGTCGATCGATTTGATTGGTCAGTAATGACACACCTCCAGACAATTATACGCGCGCTCGAGCTGTATGTTTCGCTCCATTCATAATTCGTTTTTCACGTACGTAGCCACATGTAGTAGCTGCTGTTAAACGTGTGTAACAAGAACGTAAACATTGCTATCTTGCTGACGTAGCAGACAAGGTCGAGTTATTCGGAACAGAGCCAGAGATTGACAAACTACTGCCAAGAATGGACCATTTACCAGGTGAGATAAATTCTAGTATTACTGTTAATTGGTAAACATGCCAATGTCAATGATAATTAGAGACTCTCTAGTCTATGAAGTTCGACTTCGAGATCGTCATCAGACAGTTACCTCACTGCACTCCTCAGTCAAATAAAATCATCCTCCTCAGATCATTGTTAGTCCATTGTCAGTTTTATAATGTAATACTACAGTGTAGACTAGACGTATGTATCCGAGGTTTCGGATGAATTATTATTATTTTTTTACATTTTATGATTTTGTTTCAGTCCTCCTACACAATCACTAACTTAATATTGGCTCATAATAAAACTCAAAGCGGAAAAAAAACCATTTACAATTTTAACATGTTTAAAGGTAAATGCTAGTTTTGGTAACGATTTCAAAATGAGTTCGTACAGAATCCAATGAAATGACCACCAAAGTGTCTGTTTGTATAAATAAAACGCATGTGCCAAAGGATTCTGGAAGAAATTGTGTAATTGCTGAGAAATCAGCAAATAAGCACAGGATTCGGGCAGGGCGGCGGGCCCGACGCTCTAAGCAATAATTATACATTGTCCCACGTGCGCTTATCTGTGTTGGGGATCTTCGGTGTGAACATTTTTCAGCGTAGATTTCAAGATTTCACAAAGTTCAGTTAATGTAACTGTACCAGATCTAGATCCTCGATGATGTACTGACAATTAAGCCTTGTTTTACAGACTTTCTCATGAAATCAGTGTTTACTGCAACTACTGGAATTTCTCTTTAAAGCAAATACCAAAACAGCCTGGAGCTAAAATACAAATCATCAGCCAACAACAGTGAACATGAAGCCTTTAGGTGAGCTGAGAAACCTTGCATTATCAAATAAACTTTGCTCTCAGTCAATGTCAGGCCAGGCTTAGACCAAAAGCTTCGGTCTCTGTTTTGTTGGTTGTTCAGCTGAACTCCGTTGGCTTCACTCACCAAATACAGAGACCAAAGTACTTCTAGCGCGATCTGTACAGGGGACTCAATGGCCATATGTTTATGTACTTAAGATCGGATAAAATGGGGAAGTGAATTTGCGCGACAGCCGAGGTAAGTCACTGTTTTTGTTCCTTTCAACTTCATTTTTCTCCGTGTTTTGGCAATTAATGCAAAGAGGGAATATAAATTTGCATTTTGGTCGCATTAATTTTCAAAATTTTTATTCATTAAAGACAAAAATTGAAGAGCCCCGACGGGGGGATTTTGCATTGCAAGTCCCCTAATGGTGGCTGCACGATAGCGAGCCGTCTGTGTACGAGGAGAAATTAAAAAAAAAAATGTTTAAAAACTCCTCGAAACAGACGGCTGCCAGCTGTCTAGGCCAGGCTAAGCTAGACCTAAAGCTTCTGTCTCTATGCCATCATCACATCAGTTGATCTGCTGAATTACTCGGCATTATCGTGATACTGGGAACCACCGTTCACTTCATACAGCAGCGCTTATTCAGTCACACGCACGGTTCCCTATTTCCACCATCATTCACTTTGTACACAAGTGTGCGTATACAAATCGACGAGTGGTTCCTGAAACCACGATTTGGCCAATTACTCATTGCACTACTGCACTGCCACTGGGGATGGTAGGCAGTAAACTGTCCGAAATTGTGAAATAACAAATGGGTGGACCATTGGGTTGGACCTTTTTCCTGTCTAACTTTAGGCTGAACATGATATAGAATCTACAGTTTTTTGGCTCTGACAACCTGTAGTTACAGTGTGTGTCATATGAAAGCAGATTAAACGATGCCTGATGCTTCAATGTTGATTGCTGACATTCAATTTTGTGTAATTTGTTTTATTCTCAGAAATTATCCAAGAACTGATCAATAAGAGCAATGAGGCCAAGAACAATGCCTTCTGTCCTTACAGTAATTTCCGAGTCGGAGCTGCTCTCTTAACAGACGATGGAAAGATTATTCAAGGTCAGTCCCTAAATAATGTTCTACACTTCTACGGGTTCCATGACATTTGCTCCGGCGACAACTGCTCTGATGGAAAATATGAACATTAAGCCAAACCTAAAACCTAAAGTCCAAAACCAAATACCCTAATTACATTATTCTGAGTCAAAAACTCTAAATTACAATCCTAACTCAAAACCTATAACCTCTGAGAAATTAAAGACCTGAGCTCAGGGGTCTGTTGCAGGAGCATACAGTATGTCGTGTTAAAAGTATTTGAGACCTTAAAGGGGAAGTTCACCCTGAAGAAAACTTTGTTGTAAAAATAGCAGAAAAAATAGTAAAAAATATTGGTGAAGGTTTGAGGAAAATCTGTTAAAGAGTAAAAAAGTTATTAGAGTTCAAAATTTGGGATTTGTGACGTCATAAACGAGCAGCTGCCCCATGTGTTATGTAATATAAAATGTATGAATTTCAAATTTTGTATGGTTCCTGATGACTTAATTTTGTTTTCTTTTCATGATCGGGTGTGAAATGATTTGTCTATTGATATACAAAAGTTACAGTGAAAACCATTTTCAATTTTCTGAGAAAATGACATTTCATTGATTTTTTACCATTCGCTATGTATAAATGCTGCTCGCATATGACGTCACAAATCAAATAATTGAAATTCTAATAACTTTTTAATTATTTGATGAATTTTTCTCAAACCTTCGGCAATATTTTTTATTATTTTTTCTGCTATTTTTACAATAAACTTTTTGTCAGGGTGAACTTCCCCTTTAAAGGAGAATGAAACCATTGGAACAAGATAGCTTGTGTGAAAACAGAAAAATCAAAGAAACAGATCAACAAAAGTTTGAGGAAAATCGGACAAATAATGAGAAAGTTATGAGCATTTGAATATTGCGATCACTATAGCTATGGAGATAGCAAATTGGCAATGCGACAAAGATGTGTGATGTCACTTGTGAACAACTCTCCCCATTACTTTAGTATATATTTCACTTGAATTGCCTCTTTTATCACATCTATCCATAGATCATGTGTTCTTTCTACATGAGGGCATGTAATACATATTTTTTAAGAATACATCATGGATAAAGAGTTTGTATCATCATAAGAAAAAGCAAAAAGAGACATTTTGAGGGTATTTTATAGTCCACCAAAGGGAAAATTGTTCATCAGTGACATCACACATCCTTGTCGCATTGCCAATGGGAGGATCTCCATAGCATTAGTGATTGCAATATTCAAATGCTCATAACTTTCTCATTATTTGTCCGATTTTTCTCAAACTTTCTTTATTCTTATTCTTTGATTTTTCTCTTTCTACACAAGCCTATTTGTTCCAAAGGTTTCATTCCCCTTTAAGATCTCTCATTATTTGTTTATCAAATACAGAGGACTCTACGTGATTAAGTAGTCCAATAATCGTCTGACTCCAAGTATTATCTCAGACCAGAATGTGCATAATATGTGTTTATAACAACTTCTGGGTCATATTTATGTTGTCTAAAGAGATTTGACTTACTTAGTGTCATCTGTATTTGTTTACATGCATGATATTTGTTTTAATGTTTTTACTTTATCGAAAGATGTACATGTACTTTATAGATTCACGCCATCATCCAAGGTGAACAGGCGTGGATCCAGGGGGGAGGGGGCTGAAGGGGCACTAGCCCCCCGTAGGATTTTTTTTAAGAAAAAAAAAGACGAAGTGACCTTAAATATAGGTGAAAACCTTTTTTCTTTTTTTTTTGCTTTAGTTCATTTCTTAGCAGACAAATTAATGACCTTCAGGGCGATTCCACAGGTTGGTGGACATGAGCTTAAAAATTTAAATTCAATATTTTCTTGAATTTTTAATACTTTAAGTCCTTCATACATGATAGTTTCAGGAAAAAAAAATAAAAAGTTTATTTTCATGTGTATACTTTGGAAAAAAATGGTCATAAGTTGTGTCTTCCATTCTGTACCAAAATACAAGAAAAATGAAATATGCCTTATTACCATTTTGTTATTGCAACAACATACCACTTTATACATTTCTGAAGTTTAGAAGAGTCAAATTACTTAAAATAGACAACAGCTTTTCAAGTAAATTTGTAGTACTCATTCAAAAAATGAATATTGCAACCTTCTCAGGTGATGTAACGTGAGTAACCGAAAAAAATGACTTTGTTTTCGGAGAGAAAAATTCTTGACAATTAATTGGTGGGATTTTAAATTCTCTTCCTTCAAACAATCTTTGACACAGTGATGACTATCAAAATCATTAAAAAGTACAATTTCTTTATAAAAATGATGTTCAAAGAAAATATATAACGTGAGTAACCATCATGTAATGTGAGTAACCAGTAAAAATTATTCAGTTAGGTAACATTTTCTGTGGGATGTCAAGTTTTAAGTCTCATAGTGAGTTGTGAAGTTATTTTTGAAAATTTTGATTAATTAAAAGCAAAATGAGGGTACACCTCTTTGATGTGACTCTTTGTTCATCAAAATATCAGTGGTCATGCAATCACACTAAAAATTGAATATTAGTAGTCACATTGCGAGAGTGCATTAGTAAGACTTGGTTTTGATTAACCAAACTTTAACAAGTGTTCGAACAACACACTGAATGCCCTTACCTGTAACCCTATCTAGGCCGGGGTATTTTGGGAGTTGATATGGCCCGGGGGGTGGGGGGCCTCCCAGTCCCCCCTTGAGACCTTGGCCATTGGCCGCACGATCACGCCGAAAATTTGCGTGCAGGTTGTCTTGGAAATAATCTACAATACTATACAGTAATTTATTTCATGCAAATTGGTATTAAGAGATTATGCTAATTTATGCATAATTAGTAAGCGAAATCATACTTTTTCCTCCTACTCCCTATTAAAGCTCCAATTGTTCCAGTTTTTGGCATAAAATCTGTTTTTGATGTTCTTAGCAATGACTTTTACACACATTATTGAATTTTTAATGATGTGTTGTTAACCATACGTGGACAAAATGTAATGTGAGTAAACCACTTTATCTGCACCCCCAAGTAAAACCTGTGTTTTCTTTATTTTTTTAATTACATACAAAGTTTGTCTCCCTAATATACTTTAAAATGGATATAATCAACTTTCATAAAAGCCTTGTATGAGGAGACTTTTCACTTATGTCGTCTTTTCATTTTATGCATGTCCAAATCATTCTTACTGTACGTCAACGATCTTCCCAAAAATATACAGTCACATGTTCGACTCTATACTTTACCGTGAGATAAAATCACAGGATGATGGGAAAGTTCTACAACAGGACATAAATACTCTGTGTAATTGGGAAGCTACATGGCAAATGAGATTTTCCACTGATAAGTGTCATGTTATGCACATCACTTGTAAAAGGAAACCCCTTCTAACCACCTATGATATGAATGGGAAACGTCTAAACGTTGTCACAAGTCACAATTACTTAGGTGTCGAGATAAATAGCAACTTCATATAAAGCGAATAGGGTTTTAGGCCTGATTCGAAGAAACTTGTATAGTTGCCCCTGAAATGTAAAAGAAACAGCCTATAAAGTGTTAGTAATTCAAAAGTTGGAGTACTGTGCTTCTGTGTGGGACCCATACACGAAAGACCAGAGTAGCAGACTAGAAGCAGTTCAACAAAGAGCCGCTAGATTTGATTGTAAAGATCACAGGAGAACCAGTAGTGTTTCCCAGATGCTGAAGTCACTTGAATGGAAATCTCTCGAAGATAGAAGGGCTATCTCAAGACTTACACTTTTATATAACTCTATATTAAATCACAGTGCTTCGGTCAACGTAGGTCGATACGTAACAGCTCCCTCTCAAAATTTTGTCTGGACACGGAAATCATCGTCAATCTCTTTTTCCTGACCAACAACAAAAAAAGACTGCTTCAAGTATTCTTTCCTTCCAAGGACCATGGCAGAATGGAATCCGCTACCAGTACATACGTGAAGCTAAATCGGTCAATGGTTTTAAGACAAGGCTAAACGAAATCCTAAAAAATAGTCTACCTTCATCCGGGGGGCACATCATTAATTCAAATTCATCACTAGCCACACACGCCTGCATCAATTATATCCCGATTGAGGAGTTTGCCTGCAGTAACAGGAAGAAGAAGAAGAAGGGGGGAAATGGGGCATTAAGTGTTATAGCCAATTGTGCCCCCCCCCCCCGTTGGCAATACAAAGTTTCAAGTTAAAAAAATTTATTGATCAAAATCCAGACATTGGATCATTTATATAGTGGGCCTCTTAAAGATAATACTTTAGGAATCATGCTGTTAAACATAAACAGAGAAAGAAAGAAACAAAAACATTCAAATCAATAATGCTCAGTATAATTCATATACATGAAAAAAATCCTGCAAAAAGACTCTCAAAAAAAAGAGAAAAACTTTTAAATTTGTTTACCTAAAAGCAATATACAAGGAGTCAGACCCATAAATTTGTTTACATAAAAGCAATATACAAGGAGTCAGACCCATTAAATGGGTCTGACTCCTTGTATATTGCTTTTAGGTAAACAAATTTAAAAGTTTTTCTCTTTTTTGAGAGAGTCTTTTTGCAGGATTTTTTTCATGTATATGAATTATACTGAGCATATATCAAATTAAAAAAAAGATTGAATAAAAAAAACAACCGAAAGGGCGGTAGTTATTGCGGGTGGATGGAATGAGAGCCTGCAGTGCAGAGTATTATTCCAGCCTGGGATAATTCAAACATGAGCAGGTGACAAGGAAAAGAAGTTCATCCTCTTTACCGGAATTACACAGCGGACATATTTTTTCTTCTGGTTTCAGTTTCTGATTACAATGTGTGAATAATAGATTGCCTATCTTTACACAGTATGTTATAATACTAAACTGGGTTCCAAAATAAACATCAAACTGGGTTCCAAAATAAACGCATCAAGGGCAAGTGCTGCAATAATTTCACCCAGTCAAAATAAACAATATTTTTGCAACGACCCGTTCCAATAACTTTTACCAGGCACATGTCTGAGATTGGTTCAAAACACAGAGAGGCTTTAGCCCGTACATCAAATTGGCAAAACAAAGAACAATGAAACGGAGAAGGAATTTTACAAACTTCCCAGTTAATCACACATTGTTCACAGGCATATTAATCACAAAGAAGCTATAGGAAGTTAGAATAAAAATCCAGAACAATCACACTGCCACGAACACATCCCTTGGGGATTTTCTGGTAGGTGGGGATAATCTGAACAGTGGTTCAAATTAGCGTGCTATTTCTGAACAATCTCGAGATTATTTGTAAGGGCAAAGCAAATATAGCGCTAGTTCACTGGATTAATCTTAAGATTTCAATCCCAAGTCAACATGGGATTATTTGCAAAGGAACCAGTAGTATTTAAATCAGATGCCCTTTTTACACAGGATTTTCTTAACCCCGGAACTATCGCTAACCCCGTACTATCCTTAACCCCGTACTATTTTTTTTTCCTTTTCACACATGCCAAATTGTAATTGCTAACCCCGGATAAGGAATGCTTGCTTTTTACACACGAAACTCGCTAACCCTGGACTAGTGGTTTTTGTCGATCATTCGTAGTACAAGTGCTTCACTCGTACACTTTTTACACACGCTACAATTTCCTTAACCCCGTACTATAGGTGGGGCCAAATAGTACGGGGTTAAGCTTAGCCCACTTTCGTTTTACACATGCGATCTTAACCCCGTACTATTGCTCTTAGCACCGCAATTGGTGGGATAACCCTGCTTTTTTGCAGGGCCAAATAATCCCGTACTATAGGTGGGGTTAGCCCACTTTGCAAAAACGCTGTGTAAAACGAAAGTGGGCTAAGCTTAACCCCGTACTATAGGTGGGGCTAAATTGCCATTTAGCCCCACCAATAGTACGGGGTTAAGGAAATTTTAGCCTGTCTAAAAAGGGTAATACTGTACCAACTGTTATGTTTTTTTTATAGTACTACCTGGTATGTACTTTGACTTTACAGAAAAGAGCTAGATACCTAGGCCTATGTAGTGTTTCTTCACCATTTGTGCACCCTCTCTTTAAAAATCCTAGATCCACCACTGATAAGCGCCTTGAGCACTTTATATGAGTTATGACTATAACTTTATAAAAGGCAACGTGCATTTATTGGTACTCCTTTCCAAGTTTTCCTTTCTCTTTGCGAAGTCTTTATTTATAGGTAACATGGCATTGGCTCCTGCAACATTTGCTCCGATTTTGATATCTCAGAGGGTATAGGGTAAGAGTTTCAGGATTGTGATAACGTTTTGGTTCAGAATAAAAGATAAGGATTAGGTAGGCTTGGATTAGGTTTTATTCAGTTTGGAGGTTTGGCTTAACGTGCAGATTTTCCACCAGAACGATTGTCACCAGAGCTGCAAATATGGAACCTAATCAACCTACATGTATGCATATGTAGATGTTCTTGTACTTTCAATATATCAACAGCATTTCTCCTCTTCCTTTTGTCTTTTGTTTGGTTTCATCCAGGATGCAATGTAGAGAATGCCTCGTACACTCTTGGAATCTGTGCTGAGCGATGTGCAATCTTCAAGGCGGTGTCGGAAGGCTACAGACACTTCAAGGCTATTGCCATCTCAACGTAAGTTAAAAGAAGCTTTCAGAATAAGGTGATGAGGACTGGATCCAAGTCCTCTCTCCAGTTTAATTTCAATTCGTCTAATGCCAATTCATCCAGTTACCAATTCTTCTATTATCATTTGGTCTGTTATCACTTTGTCACCCATCCACATAAAATGGGTCTCTGTACCGTTTGTCTCTATTCAGTAGATGCTGAATCAGCAATGTTCACAGATGTGGAAAGAGCAGAAGAATAGAAGTAGGTTTTAGGATTCTCTACACATGGTCTAATTGCCATTTCTTCCACTCACTATTTCGTCTAATAACCTGTCGGTCTATTAGCCAAATAGTCCATATACCATTTGGACTATTGGACTAAGTGTTAATTGGGCGAAATGAGTGAAAAATAAAATGGATTTTAGACCAACTGGTCATGAGACGAATTGGCCATGGATGAACTGGAGATTAGACAAAGCGTTGAGGAGAAAAAGTGATGATTGGACAAAGTTATTATTGGACCAAATGATTGTAGACGAAATGTTGACGGACGGAATGGCATATAAGTTGGGCCATGTGATGAATGGATGAGTTGACAATAAACGATTGGCAGTTTGCCCCCTGACCATCCATCTTCAGTTCTCAAATTAGTTGAGTGTCCGATTGAAAATCATAGAGGTGCTGTGGACTTTGACTGTAATGTCCAGGCTTTGAATCAAACCATGGCACTTGTGTCCTTTGCCAAGCATTTATCTACATTTGCCACTCTCCACCCAGGTGTAGTAAATGGGTACCCAGTAGGAAGGATTCCTTGAATGCTCAAGCACCTGATAAGTGTAGCAGTGTTAAAGCTGGGGTTTTAGAATGCAGCACTTAGAAGCATTAGTAGTAGTAGTGGAAGTAGTAGTAGTAGTAGTAGTAGTAGTAGTAGTAGTAGTAGTAGAAGTAGTAGCAGTAGTAGTAGTAGTAGTAGTAGTAGTAGTAGTAGTAGTAGTAGTAGTAGTAGTAGTAGTAGTAGTAATAGTAGCAGTAGTAGCAGTACTTAGCAGTAGTAGTAAAAGTAGCGGGGGTGTGGGAGTTCAGATTTTAATCTGGTTTCAGATTTTGTTTTGATTTTCAGCTTTTTTTGTGGCTTTCCTCTGTACAAAAAGAATGGGAGCTCTTTTTTTGGTTTGGTTTGGTTTTATTTACCGTATAAAAATCACAATAAAATACATTCTACAAGATATGGTATTAATTTAAATATAAATAAACATTCACATAAAAATATACGGATGGATCACTCTATTCAGAGCCATTGATATAATGGCTCTGTTCTTCCTAGAGGTCGTTCTATTTCAGACTTTTTCACCACTCCTCAGCTTTTTTCAGATCTTTTTATTTGTGAACACTCACACCACTGTAGTAGTTGTAGCAGCAGTAGTAGTACAAGTAGCTGCAGGCCTCGAAATAGGATTTTTGGGGGGCAAGGCCACTTTTTTGAGGGGCACTTTTTCACTGAGGCCAGGCAGCAGAGGGCACCAAGGCCACTTTTTAAGGGGCATGTAATAAATTATTTGTAGGTGTTACAGTTTCGCGGCGTGGGGGGGGCTTTCCATAGTCGATGTTATACATCAGATTCATTACCAAACCACATTATTTACTTAAGAAAAAATGAACTTTACGCACGACTGGTGATACCTTCTTGAGCTACATGTAATTAAATGTGAATCTGATTAGCACCCAAGAAAGTATCACCGGTCGTTCGTAAGTTGTTCGTAACTGACGAACAGCTTTATGAAACACTCCCATTCAAAGTACTGTACTTACGCATCGCGCGCGCTCGCCAGGACAGTACAGCGCGCGCGACATTTGTGTAGTACACATACGGAGCTCGCGCTCGTCCATTCTTATGCTGCAGCTTACATAGCATACAGGGGCCGCGGAACGGTTTTCAAAGTGGGGGGGCTGAGCCAAAAGTGAGGGGGCTGACCATGCTAAAAATCACAATCGTATGGTAATTTTTGCGTTTTTGTACACGGTTTTGGAAAAAAGTTGGGGGGCTGAAGCCCCCCCGGTTCCGCGGCCCCTGGCATATGTAAAGCGCGCTAGCAGCTGGCCGGCATAGCTAAATCATCGTTCGGCGCGGCTTCGGACTAGACTGCATACATGCACTGGATGTCGCTGGTAAAGCTAAGGTATTGAATACTTTTTGAGATCGGAGAAAAGTTTTCCTCGCTCAGAAAAAAAGGTGCAGACTTTCAAAAGGGGTACATTATACATGTATATCAGAAAAAGGGTACATTAATGAGAAAAAAGGGCACCACGGCCATATAAAAAAGGGCACATTTTTAGTGGCCTTAACTTTTACCAAAAAGAAGAAGGGCATGACGGCCAGTAATGGGGGCATCGACGGCCATGTCCGTCGATTATTTCGAGGCTTGTAGCTGTAGTAGTAGAAGTAGCAGTAGTAGTAGTAGTAGTAGTAGTAGTAGTAGTAGTAGTAGTAGTAGTAGTAGTAGTAGTAGTAGTAGTAGTAGTAGAAGTAGCAATAGTATAATCATTATTATTTGGACTAAGGTGAATTCTGAACTTGGGGTTTCATTCAAACAGTGGTTCAAAGATGTAGTTTAACTCTGGACAGCCAATTTAGGTATTGGTCTCTACCAATAGCAGTTCAATTTTCAGTATATTTAGTGTGTATGGCTTTAATTACTCTACAAGAAAAAGTACCTAAAAGGTTTTCTTTGCCATTTTAGTATGAGTTAAAAAAAAACCATACAGTATTAACAAAATTTTGACTTTTTCGGTTTCCCATGGTTTTAGCATTGATTTAGACCATGTCTAACATGTAAGATAAACTTGACTGTGGACTCAGGCCAGGTAGTTGACTAGGAAGAGGTAAATCTTCACTATAAATACTGACATTTTTGCAGAGTTTGTGTTGAAGCTACCATTAATTGGGGTGGCTTTGGACAAATTTTAACTATTTATATCATTATCTTCTTTATAAACAGTGAAATTCAAGGGGTGATGTGGAGGTTAGCAAGTACCAATAGAGAGGGCATCATGTTATCTAGAATTCCCTGCAGATAATTTTATTTCGTGATTTTTTTTGTCAATATCTGTCCAAAGTAACCCTGGAGTGTAGGGTGACTTTGGACAGCTATAAATATCCCATTGCATAATCACCTGTATAGCTAATTGTCTTAACCCAATCAAGGCTGGGGTATTTTTCGAGTTCATGTGGCGGGGGGGGGGGGGCCTCCCAGGCCCCCCTTGAGTATAAAATGAATACACTTAGACCAGCAAAACTAAAAATAATTGTTGATTTATGATTTTGAGTTGAAAACACACTTTGCATTGACTTTGTACACAAAATCATGTTTTTGAGCAATTTTTGGTCTGTCATGCACTTACATAATGTTGTGTTATTTCAGAGTCATGTACCTTGGTGACGCAAAATTGGTCTCAAAAGTTGCGCAAATCAGTCAAAAAAATACTACGTAAATCGTTGAGGGGGAGGGCCTCCGGCATAGATAGGGTGAAGTAAACCTCCTTATGTGTTGAAGCTACGGTACCAGTAAACTATTGTTTTGTTTTTAGCTGTCCCACTTTCATGATGTTGTTTGAAATTCAGGATTTATAATTGTTGATATCTTTAAATGTCATTTTTTTAGAGATGTTGAGCAGTTGTATTCAACACCTTGTGGAGCATGCAGACAGATCATGTATGAGGTAAGATACTGCCATCACACTTGAGGAAGAAATGAAAGATTAAAGATAATAATTGGAATACATGTACTTCAAACTGTGACAAGAATGTGGGATAAAATATTCCTGGGTTTCATTCACTTTTTTTTTATACCAAATGTCTGGATTTATGACAATTATGCTTGTTACTAGGAAAGTTTAACAGATAAAGGAACGTCAAGTTATATTATCTTGTTTGATATTTTCGCTGTGAAAAAACTCTTGATCAACATTTTAACTAGTAAACACTGGGGCCTATTGCAGAAAGAGTTGCAATCAATGGCAACCCTAATAATCATGCGCAACTTGATTTTCAACCAATCAACAGTGCCCATTTGGGACTTGCGATTGATTTTTTGGCTTGTGTTTGTACGCAACTCTTTCTGCAATGGACCCCTGGTCATCATCAGGATGAGGATAGACAAAAATGCTTGGGTACTTATAGGATGACTTAAGCAGGGTGGTGAACATGATTGGTCATTTTGGCTGACCAATAGGATGGTAGTAATTTTGCTCTTGATCTATCAACTGCCATTATCCAGTAGCTTATAACAGAAACTTTTATGATGAAATCTTTCTGTGTCTTTATCCTCTACCCTCTCAGTTTGGCTCAGACATGGACGTCTACATGACCCGACCTGATCTTACCTACATGAAGAAGACCCCAAGAGACATTCTGATTCACCCCTTTGGTCCCGAGGAGCTGCGGATGCTGAAGGTCGGAAAGATACCGGACATGGAAGGTGACCCCAATGGTGGTCCTAACGGTGACCTCAATGACAACAAAATGGTGGATGGTAGCGGCGACGCACCACCTCTCAAGAAACTCAAAGAGGACATGGCTATTCCGACCCAGTGAAAATCTTCCAGATGTTCCCACATGGCTGAACAACCCTAGTCTAGCAATCATTTCCGTAGGAAGGCCACCTGCCATGCAGGCTCAGTGAAAATTTTCCATACAATCCCACATGGCTCAACAAATCTTGTGGTAGCAATCACCTGTGTAGAAAGATCATCTGCTATTCATATTCGGTGATAATCTTCCAGTCATTTCTGCAAAGCCCAAGAAACCCACTTTCCGCAAGCACCTGTCAAAAAAGACCACCTGCCTGTAAAGACCTTATATCGTAGTCTTTGTAGTCAGGTTTCATGCTTCTAGGACAAATCCTCTGGTTTCCTCTCTTTAAAAAAAAAATGCTCCTCCAAAAGTTGTCTTCCGGGAGCACTGTCATTTCGAGAAGCTTTTCAGCTGGTAATCAAATCCAGATTCTTTAAAATACCTAAGAGCTCCAGTAGAAGGGTCTGAATCAAACCATTATGATAATACCAGACAGTCCAGAATGTTTATATGCTTCTTGGACAAATCCTCTGGTTTCCTCTCTTTTCGAAAAGTGCTCCTTCAAAGAGTTGTCTTCCAGGGGCAATGTCATTTCGAGAGCTTTTCAGCTGGTAATCAAATCCAGATTCTTTAAAATGCTGAAGAGCTCTAGTAGAAGTGTGTTGATCAAACCATTATGATAATACCAGACAGTCCAGAATGGTTATATGTTTCTTGGACAAATCCTCTGGTTTCCTTTCTTTTCGAAAAGTGCTCCTCCAAAGAGTTGTCTTCCGGGAGCACTGTCATTTCGAGAAGCTTTTCAGCTGGTAATCAAATCCAGATTCTTTAAAATACCTAAGAGCTCCAGTAGAAGGGTCTGAATCAAACCATTATGATAATACCAGACAGTCCAGAATGTTTATATGCTTCTTGGACAAATCCTCTGGTTTCCTCTCTTTTCGAAAAGTGCTCCTTCAAAGAGTTGTCCTCCAGGGGCAATGTCATTTCGAGAGCTTTTCAGCTGGTAATCAAATCCAGATTCTTTAAAATGCTGAAGAGCTCTAGTAGAAGGGTGTTGATCAAACCATTATGATAATACCAGACAGTCCAGAATGGTTATATGCTTCTTGGACAAATCCTCTGGTTTCCTTTCTTTTCGAAAAGTGCTCCTTCAAAGAGTTGTCTTCCAGGGGCACTGTGCATTTTAGGAGCTTCTCAACTGGTAATCAGATGCAGAGCCTTTAAAATGCTTAAGAGCTCTATTAGAAGGACCTTGATCAATACAGTATAAAAATACTGGAAAGTCCAGATGGCCATTTTATAATGCTGTTTGTGAATTAAGAGCAACTTTAAGAATGACAGGTGAACCTTTCTTACATGCTAAATAATCATTATAATGGTGGATATCATTTACCCCAAGAAATGATCACCAGTCGTTTGTTCTTAAAGTCAATCTTAACTTTGTGAAACGGCCACGTGGGGGGTTTTCCACAAAGAGTTAAGTGTGACTTATAGTAATGCTTAGCGTCAGTGTGCTCATGTTATTTAACGCATTATATGATTGATGAGTACACTGTAGCGCTCATGATCTGCCCAAAGCGGTGATGCAAGAAACATTCTGCAGTATGCAGTCATGATTAATATCATTAGTGGTATTAGGTCAAAATGATTTCACATACCGGTAGTCCTCATGTGGAGTAGCGTCGATATAGTACTTCTTGTAGAGTAATGTAAAATTACCATCCAGTTCCCTGTTTTCTTCCTATGAAATATGTTTTGCCAATGTTTTTTGTACAAAAATATGCCTTAGTAGACCAAAAAGAAGTAGAAATCTTTCTATTTATTTGTTTTCAATATATACATGTATTCAGAATTCTTATTAGCAACCAATCTTTCACCACTTTTTTGTTTCAATCTTTTAGTCTCTAAAGGACAACTGAGATTGGTTATCTATTTCATTAGCTATGTCATGCATTTTATCATGTTAAGTTGTCAGACAACTGTTCACTTTTTTATTTCAATTTTTTAGTCTCTAAAGGACAACTGAGATTGGTTATCTATTTCATTTGCTATGTCATGCCTTTTATCATGTTTAGTTGTTAGACAACTGTTCACATAGAAAACAATAATGTTGATGATAAATGAATGAATGTTTTTAACAGAAATATGCGATATATGTACTGTGGATCTTTATCATTTATATACTGCCATCTATCTAGGTAAATGATGTAATCTATTCATTATTCAACCACGATCTGAAGTAGATGTCTCGTAAATCTAGTTCATCTGCATTTCATTGTTATGTACCTGGTAGATCTATCACAAAATTGTCTCTATTAGTTGACAACATTACAAGAAGTAGAAGTGTCGTCATCTTAGCATCTCTTAATCCACTAAAATACAAAAAACAGCAAAATCTCATTACTTTTTAGGATTGCACAATTACCATCTTGTTTCTATACTCAGTAAACATAGCATGATTAGCTAACCGTAGCTTGCTTTGATTTTGACATATTGACATTTCAGAGCTTTCAAACTTTTTTTGTACTTTTCATGGTATTTGACAGTTAGAAAGTTGTAAATATTGGAGAGTATATTTTATTGCCGGCTGCTACCAAGAAACTGAAATATTATGTAACTGATGCTTCAAGGCCATGTATACATACTATGTTCTGTTTAGAATTTATTGATGAGCAATGCAATGGCACTAAAACATTTCAAACATAATGGCCAGTATTCTGAAGTCAGGTTAAACTTCGACCATGGTCTAACTCTGCACTAAAATTATGGGAAGCCAAAAGTGTCAAAATTTTTATTAAGTTGTATGTTTCTTATGTTTACTGTGCTCTTTCCTGATTCTTCAGTGGTGAAGACAATCATCTGTTTATGCTTCCTAGACAATTATGAATGATTTGAGAACCAAATGAGCTGAAGTATGATATCTCTACTGTTAGTGATTCATGTAACAATTGGCTATCCATACTTAAACCACAACTTTAAACCTGAGTTTAAGTTAAACTCGACTTCAGAATATGGGCCAATGTGGTGGAAATACTACGCATTACCTCAAATGTACTATGTACTCTCATGCTTGAATGTCTAATCTTGATGCTCAAAGATGGCGATGGGCATTTTGTACAAAGCACTTGCAAGTCATTCCATAATTTGTTATTGATCGATCGAAGAACATTCCCCATTAGATCTGAAATCATTAAAGGAAAATGATAAACTGATGCAACACAATATCTTTGAAAAATACAGGATAATAAAAATGAATCCACTTATACCCCAATCTGATTTCCCGGTATGGAGTACCACCTGTTCAAATTCTGGCCCTTTCAGGTTCAAAGTCTCTGGATGGAGGTCACCGTTTTCGCAGGGTTAATTCAAAATTGCGATGTCAGCGACGAACGACATCTCTAATACGTTTGCCTATTAGAGATTCTTTTTTACCAGTGATGAATGAAATATACTCATCAAACTCTTTGTACACATGGAGTTAAAATTTGATTGTTAGATTGAGTTTTAATGATTACTATTACCCCCTTATCTACTTTTTCCAAATTGGCCAATAAGCGATGACTTGCCAATTTGGAAATCGTAAGTATGGGTATGAAATTTATCATTAAAACTCCAGTATTCCACACTGGAAAATTGATTGGGGGATAAGAGAATTCATTTTGAATTTATCAATGATATTATGTGGTATTAGATTTTGGATTTCATTTTCCTTTAAGGTTTTTTTAGCCAGCAGTTCGTCAACTTTGTGCCGGGACCTCTCTTGTAATACAAGAAACATTCCACATTTGTTTGATAATGAAGTATTACTGATCTCAATGGTTTGTGTATCCAGTGTTTAATGCAAAAATGCCACAAGAGCCACAATTTCTGACTTAGTAATTTATTTTCAGGTGATATTGTAGCCTTTTTTTGTTGGTTTACAGATATTTTAGTTGATTTGCATGACCTGGCCACTTGTAAAGACTCTTTCCTTATCAGAAAGGGTCCTCATAAAGTTCTATTTTCTATTTAGATATGAAAATTGTTCATACAATGAATATACATGGACTTTAGACAATCCAAATCAAAACTGCTGTCATTTTAAGCAATCTTTATGAGCGAATCTTTAAAGTGATAAAAGGGCCTAATTATTAGAGGATGACATTTTGTCATTAGTATGTACTTACAGGTACTATTTACTAATGTAGGAGTAGGGTATTTAAGAAAATTTTCTTAATATTTCTATTATGTAAGACTAAGGGATCCAAATGTCATCCCTCCGTCATTTATTGTCAGTCTGTCACAAACATTATGACAGATAACTCTGCAACCGTGTCTCATTTTTCAACCAAACTTGGGTTGCAGATGTGCTTTATAGGGGACCTGTATGATATGGTGCATTTGGAGGTCACATGGTAAGGTCAAAGGTCATTTTGAGGTCAAACATTACAGTTTGCTTGCAAGACTCTCTTATGACAAGTAACTCTATCTCACTTTTCAAAAACTCTGTTTTCTTATTTTTTTTCTATGAAAATAACAAGCTCATTATGGCATTATATCTTCTAGAATCTAGAACTCAAATTATTTTTTGATGGGATGTGCCTCACAGAAATCCTGAAATGGGGGTCTAATTAAGGTACTGACCACAAGAGTAAAATTCAGGGTCTTCTTGGGAACTATATGTATACTGGGCAGTGTGTAAAATGGGATCGCCTTGACAGTAGGTACGGTGCATGCTAGAAGCAAGTTCCCATACCACCAATATATGTGAGTGCCACCCCCCCCCCCCCCCGGGGGGCTATACTGCACCCACAAACACATGTATCCTTCACACTCATATCAGTGGAATAAAATGAATAATGACATTCGTATAAAAAGGGTTGAGTAGGTGCATGAGAAGGTGACAGAAATAGCATTTCATGAAATGGCCCTTCTCAAATTTCAGTTGGTATGACATTCTGTACCAGATATTTCATAATGAAGCTTGGATACAATTATATAAAGTGGCAAAGGAGATCGTAATTTTTCTATCAATTTTCACAAGTGGGCAAGATACAATATGCCTTATCTGTCGTTCCTGTATTACTTGAAATAGTTCAGCTCAGGAATTCAATTTTTGATATGCATACTACAGTAAGGTCAGTCATTAAAATAAATGATTGAAATGGAGTTCATATAGGTCTTCTGTAAGAAGTGCACTATTCAAAGTATTTCTCTCTGACATAGAAATGTTTCTTGTACTGGTTTCCACATTGGATAGTGTCATTGTATATACTGAATATTTTGATCTTGGTAAACCATGAAAATTTTGTTTGCTCTTTTGCCAGAATGACAACACAACTTTTATTGATGTTTTATTGGCAGCCAACATTAACAGAAGATTTTATCATTTCTGTCATGAATGCATGGACTCTTTCATTTGAATGAATGAATGAGAGATTGGCAATAAACATGTTTTTTCATTCATTTTGGTTGCTATGAGTACACAATATCTATGTTTCAAGACAATAATTTTAATTCATAATAAAGAAAACATGTAGGAATAGGATTATCTTACCCTTCGGTTATTGGCCTGTTTTTAGGTAAAGCTAACTACATGTCCATGTAAATAGTTTCAGTATTTTTCTTTGATATTTAGTTTGAATTTTTGGTTTCTTCATTTCCATTTGAAATTTCTTTACATTTTTTGTTTGTTTCAGGAATTTCCAATTAATGATTGCATCACATTTGTACAATTATTAGCAATGATTTAGTTCCAGTATATGTTTTCTTTATCATAGCAATGATACTGTATTTCATATTTTGCAATTATCATAGTAATAAATATTAAGTTATTTTCATAAATCTGCATGGAGGCATCTTGGGGATTTTCAAGATTTTGTGGATATTTTATTTGTTTGCTGAATGTGCTTTTTAAATAGATTATTGGTCTAGTGTGCAAATAATAGTTCGCTTGTAACTTAGAAACTATGTATTCTGAATTAAATAACTTGCGTTGTTTATTTTGTTTCTGTATACATGCAGGAATCTTTTTCACAATTTGTTGTTGCTTTTTAAACCAAATATTACATGATATTCATAAATACATGCTGAAATGGGCTGAAATACCCACTTAGCTGAATGCTTGTTAAATAATGACCTATCAATGCCAGATTTGTGGTGTAAAATTTATTCATTTATTCATGATTTTACAAGTGCTTGCTTAACTTTGCTGAATTTTAATGTTTTCAAGCTTTATATTTCATAATTAAAAATTGATCCAAAATGTAAACGTTTGTTTTCATTGATCTGTTAATGATGTGTTAATTGATATGTTTATCTTCTTTTTTATTTAGAGATATATTTGAAACAAAAGAAACAGCACCTTGAGAAATACAATTTTAATTACGTTTCTACGTATGTACATGGTAAACTTCCATAATGATTTGTCAAGTTTTTTTTTAAAGAAATGGATTAAGGATTTAATAAATGAGATAATGCTATAAATCTAGTTAAAGAGAAATGCCAGTAGTTGCAGTAAACACTGATTTCATTGAGAAAGTCTGTAAAACTAGGCTTAATTGTCAGTATATCATTGAGGATCTACTACGTGGGACAGTGTATTACTATTGCTTTGAATGTCGTGCCTGACGCTTGACCCGAATCATGCGCTTATTTGCTAATTTCTCAGCAATTGCACAATTTCTTCCAGAATCCTTTGGCACATATTCTTTATTTATACAAACAGACACTTTGGTGGTCATTTCATTGGATTCTGCATGAACTCGTTTTGATATCGTTACCAAAACTGGCATTTACCTTTAAGTAACTTTAATAACAGAGGAAATTAAATTATGAAATCTCTGAAAATCTCTCATACCATAGTTTGTCAGTATGTTACAGAAAATAATTTGGATGTTGTTCTTGACTTGACAGGAAAAAATGATTGCATTGTCTTCCATGATGGTTATTTTTTATTGCTCCAATCACCACAAGTCTATTGTATATAGGAGTAGTAGTCAGTAGCGGACCGTGACCCGGCGGAGACAAAGCATTGGGGGGGGGAAGCACTGCATTGATTGTGAACAATGCTGTGCCCCCCCCCAATGCTTTGTCTCCTCCGGGTCACGGTCCGCCACCGGTAGTAGTAGTGGTAGTGGTAGTAGTAGTAGTAGTAGTAGTAGTAGTAGTAGTAGTAGTAGTAGTAGTAGTAGTAGTAGTAGTAGTAGTAGTAGTAGTTTTCTGTGTTATGAATTGTGGATTAGACTTTGACAAGCTTGGTTAAAATCTATGGGTTAAAGGGATGCTCTGGGCTGAAAATAATATGATTTAAACAGATAAAGAAAAATCAGATATACAAAACACTGGAAATTTGATCAAAATCAGACAATGAATAACAAAGTCATGGCATTTTAAAGATTTGCATTATTCCATTGAAACAGTTTTAGCCATGTCTTCATGGATATTCACTGAGCAAATTGAAGATTTCATATCCCCTCTTGTTCTTGAAATTAGGTTTATTCAAATTTTTTCGACCAAGAACTGAAATAATTGAATTGACAACTGATTTAGTACATTAGTTACCGGTATTCATTGCTGCAACTTATAATAGAGGAAACACATTATTCACATAATATGTATGAAAAATATGAAACAATTGGGATTTCATGTAATAACATAAGAAAAATGAAAGTGGAGATGTGACATCAGTCCACTTAATGAATATTCATGATGATGTGCATATACCTATTTTTAAAAAATAATGCTTAACTGTAAAATTCAATAACTTCTCTATTTGTCATCAGATTTTGATGAAATTTTCAGCATTTTGCTTTGTGAGTTTTACTCTGTTTATTTAGATATAAATGTTTTCAGCCCAGAGTACCTGTTTATGATGGCCATAGAGCACATTGGTGCCGTTGTTATGATCATGCAGTTTTTTTTCGGAGGTGTGGGGATGTCACTGATTTTTTTTTGTGTGTGAAAAAAATAAGGTTGATCATAGCCTTGTGAGCACTTTAACTTTTCATTTCTTCAAAGTTAGAATGGGTATGATAGATGAGCATGTTAGAAATTTGCCTCTCATTTGCCCTGTAAGTGTAAAATCATATTTTAGTCATTGACTTTGCATGTTTAATAGAATTAATCTAAAGCCCAGGGCACACTCTACGATTTGTTGCGAACCAAAATTTCAAACCAATTGTAATAACATTTAGTATGAGCATTCCAACCAATACAATCTCAGTGTTTAGAGTTCAGAGTAGTGGTAGGACTACTGAAATCAAAATTCTAGGCTATTACGAGCCTCCCCTCAGAAATAAAAGCAAAATCAATTCCAAATCTTAATGACGTCATCATCGGTTGTGACTTGAACCCGATTTTGGACTTTACTCTGACTACAGGGAGTGCCGAAAAGCAAAATCATGATTTTATTATTCTTTTATTATGCCGAACTTCAAATGAAATAATTTCACTTCTTGGAATTTGCATATTTAATGCAAACTCGTGTTGTATCGGATCACTTAGTGTGCGTTGGGCTTGATAGGTTATAGAATACTGGCCTGGCCGTTAGAGTTGAGAGCAGTAGTATAAGGAAGCAAAAGGGTAATATAATGCAGCATTATGATTTCAGTGTACGTTATTTTCTATTACATCCAGTGCTTTTTTTTTCATGCAACATGACCATGGTGTATTCCAACTTCTAGAGCATCAATAAACAATGAAAAGGCTTATATTTTATACCTTGGTGTATGGTAATTCTTGATTTTTCAGAGTGAATGAAAGTAGTTTGAAAGATTTTTTTCACAGTGCTTTCATATATTTTAATCGAGATAGATATACTTCTGATACCATTTCAAAAGAAGGGTGAACAGACAAGATAGAAAGAAGAAGAGGAGGAAAAAGAAGAAGATGAAGGAAAAAAGAAAAAGAAGAGAGAGCGGGAGGTTATGGTTGCAATAGATGTAGAATAAGATAACGCATTGGGGAGAGAGAGAGTTTGGGTAACATCTGCTTTTTGGCGTCATTTTCATTGATCTCATTCTCCGTCATCAACTTGTCCATTCCATCCTCTTCTTTTCCGTTCAATATTGGCCCTTACATCTTCCTACCCTTTCCTTCTTCATCTCATTATTTTCTTTCTTTCCTTCTCCTTTTCCTCATTCTTCTCCTTCGTATTCTTCTTCTTCTTTTTCTTCATCTTCACCTTATTCTCCTACTCCTCATCCTTGTTCTCCTTCTTCATCTTCATCTTCTTCTTTTCCTACCCCTCATCCTTGTTCTTCTTCTCCTCTCCCCTCCTCCTTCTCCTCCTTCTTCTTCTTCTCCTCCTCCTTCTTCTTCTTCCTCCACTTTCTTCTCCTCCTTCTGTCAATTCCTTCTACTACTCCTACATTTTCTCTGCTCTTCTCGTCTATTTTTGTTATACTGTCCTTTCTAATTAATATTGAAATCAATTGAGGTGGACCCTGTTTCCCGAATAATCTAGTTCCTGTCCAAATACTCAATAAATTTCCAATAGCAAAAAAAGATGAACGCCCTCTAAAGATCTAAAGTGTATAATCGCTTGGTGCATCGACTTCTTATTGAATTTTTACAAGTTTTCTAAAGTTTTGGCGGTTTTGAAGGATAACAATCACGTACACAAATTCAGGGGTTATCAAGGATATTCCTCAACTCCATATAAAGATAAAGACCACTATAGAAAAAAAAACACAACGCTGAAAATTTCACACAAATATAATTATGATAAGAAAGTTCTGACATTTTGGAATTTGGCTATTTTACATAAAACATTATTATAAGCCTAACACAGTGATATGTCAATGAAAGAGTCGATGTCACTCACTCACTCACTTTTACTTTTATTTTCTATTCTTTGGATTATACAACAATATTTTTTTTACAGATTTGACAATATAGGGATCCTCTGAACCACAGTAATTACACACGCATCCGAGGAGAAACAAAACTTTGTTTTACATTAAAAGAGAAGAAATTGATGGTCAAGTCCCCCCCCCCCCGAAAAAAATGTTGATTTGAATTAATAGTGAAGTATCAAACAAGCATAACGCTGAAAAAAATAATCAAAATCGGATGTAAAATAAGAAAGTAATGACATTGTAAAATCTCGCTTATTTTCTATGTCACAAAACAGTTATTTTCACTGTAAGTGAGTGATATGGAAGTGAGAGAATCGGTGATATCCCTCACTCCTAGCTAATTCATTTGTGTTTCTTATTGTTTTAATTATACAATATTTCAAATATTTTGTTTCTTTTATATATTGTTTTGTTCTAGCGTTAATTTGCTCATTCGTGCGAATTTACTTTGAGTAGTACATGTCTAAAAGCTTATGTCCGTTTTGAAGGCGGTACCAGACATTACTTTAATTCAATGTTTCAATTTTTACAAATTTGACAATAATGACCAACAAAAATGTTCAAAGAATGGTAGGACCTAATTCCAAATGTTCAGGGGAAAAAAAACATGTTCCATGAATTACAATGAGGAGAAAATGAAAACAGGCTTATGTTATTTTTCAATAACAAAATACAAAAAAAAATAGTGAGTGGATGATGACATCAGTCCCCTCATTTACATACTAACCAGGATGTGCATATAACTGTATTGTAAAATTAAAGGTCAAGTCCACCTCAGAAAAATGTTGATTTGAATCAATAGAGAAAGATCTGACAAGCACAATGCTAAAAATTTCATCAAAATCGGATGTAAAATAAGAAAGTTATGACAATACAAAGTTTCGCTTATTTTCAACAAAATAGTTACATGTATATGAACGAGCCAGTTACATCCAAATGAGAGAGTCGGTGATGTCACTCACTCACTATTTCTTTTGTTTTTTATTGTTTGAATTATACAATATTTCAATTTTTACGAATTTGACGATTAGGACCTCCTTGCCTGAAGCACAAAATGTTAAAATAATGGAATTCCACGTGTTCAGGGAGGAATGAACTTCATTTCACATGACAATGACGAGAAAATAAAAATATTTCATATAAATACAAAAGAAATAGTGAGTGAGTGATGTCATCAGTTCCTCATTTGCATACCGACCGAGATGTGCATATAACTGTTTTTTTTTAAGCGAAACTTTAAAATGCCATAACTTTCTTATTTTACATCCGATTTTGATGAAATGTTCAGTATTATGCTTGTTGAATTTTCTCTTTTTATTCAAATCAAGTTTTTGTTGGGGTGGACTTGTCCTTTAAAGCGAAACTGTCATATTTTACATCCAATATCGATGGGTGTTGTGGCGTGTGCCTGTAATCCAAGCTGTGTGGAAGTTACAAATTGATGCAGAGGTTCGAGCCCTGGTCACGCCTTTCGGATGGTGACGTTAAAGGTCGGTCCCAGACGGAAATAATCATATCTGATTGATACACGTCTGACAAAACTCAAATACACACACGATGAAATTATCAGTGTTATGCATGTTCGATTTTTCTCCTTTTATTCAACTCTTTATTTGAATTAAAAAAATTTGCTGGTGCCCCTGGGGAGGGGCACCAGCAAATTTTTTGAATCACTGAGTGAGCGCGCTTAGTTGCCAGTTATACTGACCTAATAGAGACATTTTAAAGACAATGTCATTAAACGGATATGCATCTCACTGAACAAATAATGCGAGCGCGAAGCGCGAGCTGATTTTTTTTTATTCACACCTAAAAAGAGACATTATAATCAAATTTGTGTAATCATGATAGGTACCTGTCTCGCTAAACAATGCGAGCGCGAAGTGCGAGCTGAAGTTTTCGTATATTTTGACCCCAAACAGCGAGATTTTAAGGAATATATTTTAGGAATCCATTAAGAGTATGCATATCTCACCATATGCGAGTGCCAAGCACTTGCTGATTTTATTAGAATTACATCTGAACACATGAAACACCTTTGGTAGTCATTGCAATCATGATTATCATACGCATCTCATTAATCAAATATTGCGAGCGCGAAGCGCGAGCATGAAAATTATATAATTCAGACCTGAAGGGGGGCATTCTAAGGTTTCTTTGTAGGAATTAACTAGGACCATACGTATTACATTAACCAAATGATGCGAGCGCGAAGCGCGAGCTGAACATTTTTTATATTCAGATCAGAATAAGGGACATTTTAAGGACTGATTTTAGGAATTCATGAAGAGCAGACATATCTCACCAATCCACTAATGCGAACGTAATCACGGACAGGAAATGTTTCATATATACGAAGACCTTAACATGGGGCAATCACATTTTGAGGAAAAAGAAGCATGTGTCACTACATAAAACAATGATAACTCAAGTGCTAGGAAATATATTTGGTTTAGATTTAACGGGATGTTTTAGTACAACAGGATTATATATCTCGTTAACAGACAATGCGAGCAGCAAGAACAATGAAGACGTAGGCCCTGGGAAAATTATGTTTCATGAAGTTATGATGAAAATGTTTCTTATGTAACAACATATTAATATAACATTATAATTAATAATATTTTCTTATTTCCCACTACGTTTCTTTTCCTTTCTCCCTCTTTTTTTCCTCTTCCCCTTTTCCGTTTTTTTTGTCAGCCGATTCGGGGGTGTGGCACGTGCCCCCATGCCCCACGTAGTTACGCCACTGTGTGTCCATCGGGGTGTCCATATGGCAAATACCCCTCCAGTATTATTAGTTTTTTTTTACCCCATGATGGTTTAATGGTTTATTAGAGATTACATTTAAAAATATGTTGACATTCCATCTTAATCCCTTCCAAAGGACCCCAACAATCGAATTGGAAAATAGGGGGTTTCTCTTCAATGTTATAAAGTTTCGTTTGGAAATGGTGAACTGGCTATCTATTTGCATTTTATAATTCAATAATATTGTTTTATTTGTTAAACGGTATATAAGGAAGAATTTTCACTTTTAAAACAATTATCTCTTGTGATTTTGTTTTTCATTTCTTTCGTAAAAGTGGGGGGATGTTTGTACAGGCCATCCCCCCTCCTCGAAAGGTGGGGGGGGGATATATCCCCCATCCCCCCGGGATTTACGCCAGTGGGTTAACACCACAATTTTTGCTGTGTAATAATAATAATCATCATCATCTTAATCATCATAATCATAATACGTGCTTTCCCCTAAATGTCCAAAAGCGCTCACAATTTCAATTTACCTATACATACACAATGTGAGAGGGAGTTTGCTCCATTCCATATAGATCGATGGAACCATAAGAGCTATTAGTGAAGATTTTATCTCCGCGGTGCGTTTTTGTTTAAGATATGTTTAATTAACTGGGTCCTCAGAGGATCCAGTTCTTCTACCCGAGTCCTGAGACATAAATTTCTAAACAATGAGATGAATACTTTTGGGCTAAGTTTTTAAGTGATTTGCATAACAAACAGAAGTATAGCTTAAAATTTATTCGTTGTCAAATAGGGAACCAGACTTTGCTTCTTGATTTGATCAGGCGTTGAACATTTTAGTTTTGGTTTCAACAACGGCATTGGTGGCCGATGCAAACAAAGTCAAATGTTTCTATATATTATGCCCCATTAAGTTATTTTATATATCTACATTATAGGGCAGTTTTGAGGAGAGGTAAGAAAAATGTTCTTGCATGCCCTATAATGCTATAGACTACGTTTTATTTGAGGTGAATATTTCAAAAGGATTCAGCTTCGCAACTCGATCATCATATACATAGCTGTATGGTTTCAAACCCCAGACTCCAGACAAAGCCCGAGACAAAGCAAACGATCTCGACTTCTAAAGATAACTTTCCAGTAGGACTCATTTTATTTTATTTATTTATTTATTTTACACGTTCCTGTCATTTTTGTTGTTGTTGTTGTTGTTGTTTTTTCCCGGGTTTTTTCTTTAACGATTGGTACACAATCATAAAAGTGAGCACATAGGGGCCTACGGTTTTCGAGCTGTGGTTTCAATAAGAAAAATTGAATTCGCTCGTTAATCATTAAGTATTCGTTGGATTCGTTGTCACGAAAACTGTCTCCTTATTGCTTTCTTGATGAATTTATCTCCCTCAAATCAAACACTGCTCGCATTAGATCGAAGCGGGAAGAACTCATCGATCAGCTGATCGCGATTTCAAGCGAAAGGTCATTGAACTGGAAAAGTTGCTTGGTGGTGTCGCCTTTCCAAAGAGTTTCCCGAGTTTCTGAATTTCGAAGCTGAGAAATAATTTCAAGGAATTGGACCCAGTTATTGTTTTTTTATATATAATTTGGAGCTGGAGGTAATTATTGAACGAAATAGTAAGATCACATTGGTTGAAACATTTTCATATGCAACTTTGATTTAGCTTACGGAGAAGTTAAAGGTTTGTCTTGCTTTGAGACTGAGTTCGAGATGGACCGTGTGATTGCCCTCGCACCTCCCGAGTCTTCCCGGGCCGCTGTGGGAGGATTACCGGTCGTAGCTGTTTTAGTATCTGATACTCACAAAATTTGTTTTGGTTCTTTCAAGTGAAGATCCATATAAATGTGTAATGCATGAGTATTATTCAAGAAGATAAGATGAGATAGTGTTTATGGAAATTTAGTTCAGGCTTTAAAGTGTGAACATCAATTTACATTCATGTTTGCTGTTAAAATTGAGTGAGATTCATGGCAATTGGCATTTGACAGACGATACAGGCTAACATGTCTGACATTTGAATGAAAATCGTTCACACCTTATATTTTTATAGATGATTTCAGGAATAGATGGGTTAATCATAATCATATGTTAATGGTTAGTGTAGTTAGATGTATAATTGGATTATCATCTTACAAAGCAACCCCACCACCTCCGCCACCACCAACAACAATTATTGATCAGTACAGCATATCACCACCAACTCTCCACCACCATCATCGATCATCACCTCCACCATCATCACCACTTCCACCACTACCCCCACCCCCATCTCTACCCCGTCTCCACCACTTCACCACTGGCCAATAAACAATTTCATCACCTCCCCACCCCTGTTACTCCACCTCCACCACTACCATCACCAACATCATATCCACTATCACTCGTCACTTGTCACCACACACCACCTCCTCTACCACCGTCACCACCATCACATCCATTAATAGAATTCACACACCACCACACATCTGCCATCACCATCTCCAAAACCGCCTGGATATCAATACCACTATCACACCACCCCACCACTACCATTACATCCACACCATCAATACCATGTCACTCCAGCCAACTCTCCACCACCATCACTTCCATCATCATCATCACCTCCACCATCATCACCACCACCACCATCCACAACACCACCATTCCCATCCACCACCACCACCATCCACAACACCACCACCACCCTCCACCATCATCACCACTTCCACCACCACCCCCACCTCTCTACCCCGTCTCCACCACTTCACCACTGGCCAATAAACGATTTCATCACCTCCCCACCCCTGTTACTCCACCTCCACCACTACCTACCATCACCAACATCATATCCACTATCACTCGTCACTTGTCACCACACACCACCTCCTCTACCACCGTCACCACCATCACATCCATTAATAGAATTCACACACCACCACACATCTGCCATCACCATCTCTAAAACCGCCTGGATATCAATACCACTATCACACCACCCCACCACTACCATTACATCCACACCATCAATACCATGTCACTCCAGCCAACTCTCCACCACCATCACTTCCATCATCATCACCTCCACCATCATCACCACCACCACCACCATCTACTACCACCACCACCATCCACAACACCACCACTCCCATCCACCACCACCACCATCCACAACACCACCACCACCCTCCACCAACACCACCACCCTCCACCAACACCACCACTGCCACAGAGTCCATTTAGGGTATGAACTATGAAAATGAAAAAAAGTTGTCTTTCATTTATGGTACTTTCTAAATATTATTTCTCATATTTTTGTTGTGTGGGTGACACCCAGTGCTCAATTTTGTACTGGTAAATTCCTTTCTTACGGAGAGTGTAGGATCCAAAGTCGGACTACACAGCCATGTGTCATATTACATCACTGGCTGTGTACTCTAGCGACCATTATTCAGGCATCAGATCAAAGAAATACGTTGAATGGAAGCCCATTCACCCCTGTCAAATCCCAATGCTGTCCTGTGTGCCCCCCTGAGTAAATTGATCTGGAGAATCCTTTCAGCCTATCCCTGATCTTTTGTCTTTTTATTGAGGTCCATATAAATGACACAGGGAATCGAGTGTTTTGTAAGGTAATGATATAGTTTTGAATGCTCATGAGTAGAATAAGTGGCTGATAAATGATCAGTTTTCACATTAAGTAGGAAACAAAGTAAGTTTTGCTGTAAACTTCGCTTTCATCAAGTTATCTTTCTGGACTTCTTCTGTATTTACTTTGAGATGAAAAGACTAGGCCTTTTGTTGTGTATTTCTAAATTCCACTTTTAGTGGGTGGTGTGGAAGGGGATATCTCTACCTAAACTTTTAGGGGCTTGTGCAAATAGTTGGTGATTGCAAACATTTAGATTCTGTGGTTTCTTCATTTAAAAATCTATTATTAGGTTTTTATTCACACAGAAATTGTTTCTGATACAGGAAAATCTATTAAGTTTGATTTACATTGAAATTTTGCAAACATTTAGCTTATACAGTTTTTATATCTATTAATTCTATGACTTGAAATACCTATGTCTTAAACTTACTGTTATGAGTAGTTCAGTATTTTAACTATTTTATCACATGTGAATCTTCAACCTATCTAGAGTTTTGTAAAGTAAAAAAAAGAATTCTGTATCAATTTCGCTGTGTATGTAGGTCTACTTTCTCCAGAATTTTCTAGATTATTTGAGGTGATTTTAAAGCCTCGTTAGGTGTGTATAACTTCTTTACCTTCATGCAACCCATTGTATTCTATTCAGGAGTTTACACCTGATTAACTCCAAGACGTTTTTATGAGAGGTGAATATAGGTGGTTTCAAACCGCCTCGATCACAAGAATCCCCGTTAAATTACGAGAACTTTTTAAGGCTAGAAAATACCCGTTAATTATTCCTGCATTCACACCGCCCCGAAACACATCCTTCGGGATAAGTTCCCGAAGTTACGAGCATGCGCAGTGTGGTCTGATAAGCAGGCAAGGCGCGAGATTCAAAATCACTAGCCCAGCAGCCACCCACGCCGCCGGGCCCAACGACACGCTGGGCTAAAAGTTCCCGTAATTTGCTTTCACATCGCCAAAATACCTGCGACCTTGGAAAAATCCCCACAAAAGTTCTCGTAATTTCGCCACGTACTTACTATTTAGCGGGTATTTTCTTTCGGGGAAATTACGCGTAGTTTGCTTTTACATTACCAAAATACCTGGTATTTTCTGATCGGGGTAAATTTCCCGACCAGAGAATACCTGGAACTGGCGAACTTCGAGGCGGTCTGAAAACGCCTTCTGTGGTCCCCTTAAATCACAAGTACTGTAGACATTCTGCATACTTGAATCACTATTGATGGTTTTAAAGATTTTCTTGCCTTGCTTGCATAGTTTGTGCTAATTTGAATATTCACGTTGTCTCTGTGAAATTTTGTTAGCCTGGTGCTTGTTTCTTGTTAACTACAATATATTTTTAACACAGAACACTCTAAATGCAAAAGAGCTAATCTGGGTCGCGTGTCATAAAGGATGTGCAACTGTTGTAGCTTTGCCATTATGGCAACTGCCATGGTTCTGATTGGTTGCTGAGCTCTGTTACCATGATAGTTGCCATAATGGCAAAGTTACAACTGTTGTAAGTCCAATAAGCCAGTTCGTAGTTCCTTTCTGCTCATGATCAAAAGATTCTACGCATGATCAGAAGAAGGTCATTTGTACTAAAGTGAGATGGTGCTTTAAAATCTAATGAGATAAGCACCAACCTTGATGTCTTGATTATTCATATATTTTTTTGAATTGTCGTTTTCAATTACATCCACAAAAAACAACAATGCTTCCACGAATGACTGGTATTTCACAGTTTGCAAAGTACATTGTGCAACATGCTAAGATATGCATTTAAAGTAGGAATGCAACAAATGCCTTCATTAAGCCATTTGTGTGCTATTCTAGTCACCTGGTCTATTAAATTTCTTCATCCTGCTATGTAAGGCAAGCTTACGTAATATCTTGCTTTGAAATCTGCCTATCATGATGAAAGAAATGAAAGGTCATTTGACCAAAACTGTCCATGAAGTAACTACGAACTGGTCTATATGAATCAGGTCCCGGGTCACTCCTGTCAGAGTGAGACTAGGGACTGGAGTGGGATTTTCGTCTTTTGAGAGTCCAATATAGCTCCTTCTGGAGTGAAAATATCTAAAAATAAACTCTGTTCACTCATGAAGTAGCTATAATGCACTCTCAAAAGAATGAAATCTCACTCCATAAAGACTGGTTACCTCATCTCACTCTGAGAGGTGAGTGATTAGGGATGAGATTAGCTCCTTTGTATTAGATAAACCTTAAAGGAAAATGGAACCCTTCAAACAAGATAACTTGTGCAAAAACAGAAAAAATAAAAAAAAAAACAGGTAAACAAAAGTTTGAGAAAAATTAAATGAATAATAAGAAAGTTATGAGCATTTTGAAGTTAAGATCATTATCCTTTTATTGGCAATGCGACAAAGATGTGTGATGCCACATGTGAACAATTTACATTACTATTCGATATCACTTAAACTGCCTCTTTTATCACATCTATCAGTAGATCATGTGTTCTTTCTATAGGAGGGCATGTAATACATTTCAAAGAATATGTACACTGTATATACCATTTTACCATCTATGCCAATAAGCATGTACTTTATATGATTTTGCAAACTTTATCATCATGAATGGTAACCACCACCATGGAAACAATTATTTTATTAGCTGCTTAGCTTTGTTACCAATGTAGTTATCAGGATAGGTGGTTTCAGACCGCCTCGAAGTTCGTCAGTTCCAGGTATTCTCTGATCGGGAAATTTACCCCGATCAGAAAATACCAGGTATTTTGGTAATGTGAAAGCAAACTACGCGTAATTTCCCCGAAAGAAAATACCCGCTAAATAGTAGGTACTTGGCGAAATTACGAGAAATTTCGCGGGGATTTTTCCAAGGTCGCAGGTATTTTGGCAATGTGAAAGCAATTTACGGGAACTTTTAGCCCAGCGGGTCGTTGGGCGCGGAAGCCTCGGGTGGCTGCTGGACTAGTGATTTTGAATCTCGCGCCTTGCCTGCTTATCAGACCATACTTCGCATGCTCGTAACTTCAGGAACTTATCCCGAAGGATGTGTTTCAGGGCGGTATGAATGCAGGAATAATTAACAGGTATTTTTTAGCCTTAAAATGTTCTCTTAATTTAATGGGAATTCTTGTGATTGAGGCGGTTTGAAACCACCCAATGACAAACTTAACATAATTATGTGTCCTTATTGAAACAGGGCCCATGGACATTGCTGAAAGTCTTGAAAAAGAGACTTTGAATAATCTTTAAAAATATTTTTCTTTTACAATTTCTTCAGAATAGCCTCCATGATGGAAGTAATATAATTTATTTGCAAAGTTCTTTTAATGTTACCTTGAAGTTATCTTAAAGGGGAAGTTCAACCTGACAAAAACTTTATTGTAAAAATAGCAGAAAAATTAATAAAAAATATTGCCAAAGGTTTGAGAAAAATTATTAGAAAAAGTTATTAGAATTTCAATTATTTGATTTGTGACGTCATATGCGAGCAGCATTCATACATAGCGAATGGTAAAAAATCAATGAAATGTCATTTTCTCAGAAAATAGACAATGGTTTTCACTGCACCTTTTGTATATCAATAGACAAATCATTTCACACCCGATCATGAATAGAAAACAAAATTAAAAAGGTTTTCACTGTACCTTTTGTATATCAATAGACAAATCATTTCACACCCGATCATGAATAGAAAACAAAATTAAGTAATCAGGAACCATACAAAATTTGAAATTCATGCATTTTATATTACATAACACATGGGGCAGCTGCTTGTTTATGACGTCACAGATCCAAATCTTTGAACTCTAACAACTTTCTTACTTTTTAACGGATTTTCCTCAAACCTTCATCAATATTTTTGACTAATTTTTCTGCTATTTTTACAACAAAGTTTTCTTCAGGGTGAACTTCCCCTTTAAATGCCACACGTTGGGTTGATCAAGGTATTCACAGCTTCTGTGGTGCCATTATCCTAGAGATCATCGTCCATTCAAGTGCGCTTTTATGAAAATTTATCTTCATTGATAAGATTGGTTTCAGTTTTATGTATTGATAAATTTAGAGTAGTTCTCTTATTATGCTTTCTGCAATATTGTGGACAGAATGACCCATAGGCCTGTATTCTGAAGTCAGATTTAACTTAGACTATGGCCTAACTCTGCTAAAATTATGGGATGCCAAATGTTTTTTTTTTCTTCAAAATTTTGTTTACAGTGAATGCTTGTCATGTTAACTGTGCTCTTCACTAATATTTAATGGTGAAGATAGTTGCCATACTTGTCCTTCCCAGGCAGTTACATGTAATAACATGAGCTGATACATTGAACCTCTACTGTTAGAGATTATCTAACAACTGGCTTTTCATAGTTAAACCACAACTTAAAACCAGTGTTCAAATTAAACCCGACTTCAGAATGCAGGCCATAGGGTTAAGTGGTTACACTTCGTAATTCCGAAGCTTCGTAATTCCGAAGGTTCTTTATTCCGAAGGTTCGTAATTCCGAAACACGTAAATTGCCTATACCTCGATGTTCGTTAATCCGAAAACGAAAAAGGGTTCGTTAATCCGAACATTTGTGGCGTTATTCCGACGGTTCGTTATTCCGAAGGTTCGATAATCCGAAAACGAAATAAGGTTCGTTGTTCCGAAGGTTCGATAATCCGAAAACGAAATAAGGTTCGTTTTTCCGAAGGTTCGTTAATCCGAAAACGAAATAAGGTTCGTTAATCCGAAAACGAAATAAGGTTCGTTAATCCGAAAACGAAATAAGGTTCGTTAATCCGAAAACAAAATAAGGTTCGTTAATCCGAAAAATGAAAACCGGGAAAGCAGGGGCAGAGGCAAGGGGAGGGGGGCGGGGACACTGTTGCCGTTCAATTGTTATGAAGATGGGAAGGCAAGGGCGGCCGAACGAATTTTCGTTTGGGGGGTAAAGCCAAAAAATGAAACTCATACGTCAAAATTGACATTTTGGTGATATTTTCCCCTTAAGATTATCATCTGCTTGAAGTCATTGTGTGTTTGATAGTGATTAAGTAGAGAAAAACCTTTTTTGAAGTGATTTCTTATTATGGCAAAACGTATATTTAGGCTTTATTTTTCGGGAGAGAGTGTAATGAGCGAGCGGCTTGGTAAAACAAATTTAAAGATGAAGTTGTAAAACGTTTTTTGGGGTCAATTATTCATAAAATGGCATAATTGCGAGGTGTTGCGAGCGTGAATCACAAGCTAAAACTTTAGGGTATTTCAATAAAAAATGAAAATAAGTTTTTAAAAATCCGAGCAGATTTCTGCTGTCATTAAAAAGATGTGCATCTAACTAAAAAAATTAACACGAGCGCAAAACGCAGCTTAAACATACTGACCAGAAAAGGAACCTGTTAAAGAAAGCATTTAGTGACTTCTTTAGGATGCATATTTCACCAATCGAATGAGAGTGCGAAGCGCAAGCTGAAAATTTGCAATATTCCAGCCTGAAAACTTAACTTATATACTTTAAAAAGAGTATTTTATTTCGAAAAACACGAAAAACGGCATATTTATTTTTGAAAAAGGAACTTTCCCATTTTGGAAAATATTCATTTCCCTGTTTTTTATTTCATTTTTGGGGTGCAAGTGCCCCCTGCCTCCCTCCCGGCGGATCCAACTTTCGTCAAATGGGGGGGGGCAATATTTTTTCAGCCACATTTTCCTCGATCGGCAGCTTAAAGTTGATTTTTGATTGTTTCTTTGAAAGGGTAGTCCTAACAGTCAATAATTAGCTTTATACTTATAAAATAAAGTAAATATGTAATGACATAATAAACCCTTTTTGTCTCACCTGCGAAGCAAAGTGAGACTATAGGCGCCGCTTTTCCGACGGCGACGGCGGCGGCGTCAACATCAAATCTTAACCTGAGGTTAAGTTTTTGAAATGACGTCATAACTTAAAAAGTATATGGACCTAGTTAATAAAACTTGGCCATAAGGTTAATCAAGTATTACTGAACATCCTATTAGAGTTTCATGTCACATGACCAAGGTCAAAGGTCATTTAGGGTCAATGAACTTAGACCATGTTGGAGGATTCAACATCGAAATCTTAACCTGAGGTTAAGTTTTTGAAATGTCATCATAACTTAGAAAATATATGGACCTAGTTCATGAAACTTGGACATAAGGTTAATCAAGTATCACTGAACATCCTGCATGAGTTTCACGTCACATGACCAAGGTCAAAGGTCATTTAGGGTCAATGAACTTTGGCCGAATTGGGGATATCTGTTGAATTCCCATCATAACTTTGAAAGTTTATGGATCTGATTCATGAAACTTAGACATAATAGTAATCAAGCATCACTGAAAATTTTGTGCAAGTTTCAGGTCTCATGATTAAGGTCAAAGGTCATTTAGGGTCAATGAACTTTGGCCGAATCAGGGGTATCTGTTGAATTACCATCATAACTTTAAAAGTTTTTTGGTCTAGTTCATTAAACTTGGACATTAGAGTAATCAAGTATCACTGAACATCCTGTGCGCGTTTCAGGTCACATGACCAAGGTCAAAGGTCAATGAACTTTGGCCGAATGGGGTGTATCTGTTGAATTACCATCATAACTTTGAAAGTTTATGGATCTGATTCATGAAACTTGTACATAAGAGTAATCAAGTATCACTGAACATCCTGTTCGAGTTTCAGGTCACATGATCAAGGTCAAAGGTCATTTAGGGTCAATGAACTTTGGCCGAATCGGGGGTATCTGTTGAATTACCATCATAACTTTGAAAGTTTATTGGTCTAGTTCGTTAAACTTGGACATTAGAGTAATCAAGTATCACTGAACATCCTGTGCGCATTTCAGGTCACATGACCAAGGTCAAAGGTCAATGAACTTTGGCCATATTGGGTGTATCTGTTGAATAACCATCATATCTCTGTAAGTTTATTGGTCTAGTTCATAAAAAGTGGACATGAGAGTAACCATGTATCACTGAACATCTTGTGCGAGTTAGAGTAGTTTTCAAAGTCAGCACTGCTGCTATATTGAACTGCGTGATGCAGGTGAGACGGCCAGAGGCATTCCACTTGTTAAATAATGTGAGCGCGAGCTATATATTTTTTTTATGATGGGCAATATGTTTGTGATCTTCAAAACGAGATGCCTATGTAACTAAATTTAGATAATAACTGCGAGCAAGATCGCAAACAGAAATTTTAAATATATAAGCTCTGACCTGATCTAAAGGGGACATTTAAAGAACTTTTTGCAGTTAGCCATGAAGACGATGCGTGTTTCAACCAGTGTCGGCGGAATATATTTTCCTGGGGGGGGGGGCAAAGCCAAAAAAAGGGGCCAATAGGGACAATTTGGTGCAAAAGTATATTTTCACCATGAGATTATCATCTGTGTAAAGAGGTTGTGTGTTTTGTAGTAATTGAATTGAGCAAAAAAATTAAGTGATCACTGATTGATAAATTATATATTTACGTTTCATTTCTGCGAGCATAGCGAGCAAGCGGTTTGGGGGGAAGAAATCAAATCTGAAGATGTAAAATTCGCATTTTTGGTCAATTACTGTTAAAAGGGCATCCTTGTGAGATGTTGCGAGCTAATCACGTGCTCAAACTTTTGGAAATTTCATGTAGGCCTAGAATGATAATAATGATATAGATATTATTTACTCAGGGAAGCCACTTCAGTTCTGCAAAACTGTTCTCCCAGCTATTATTTTTTTTAAAGAATGCTTAGAATGTCCAGTTTTCAGGTTGGAAAATCAGAAAATTTTCGCTCACGTTTCTCGCTCGCATCAAGTATTGTTTATTGAGGAACTCATTCTATTCCTGGTTACAAAAAAATATAAAATGTCCAGTTTTCAGGTGGAATATCACAAACTTTAAGCTTGTGGTTCGCGCTCTCATTATTTAGTTCGTGAGATATATATTCTATTAGGTAAAAGGTTTTATGCAACGGGCCCCAGGTCAGTATATAAACAAATTACAGCTCGCCCTCGAGTTAATTCTTTAGAAAGATACACATCTTTCTCACGATTAAAAAAACTGCTCAGAATGTTTAAGTTCACGTCTTGTTACATGAAATGTCTACTCGTTTGAGCTTGCGATTCCCGCTTTCAACATCTCACAAGGATCATTATTATAGTATTATTTTTATTACCAGCAGAAGCTGTTATTAAAAATGGCATCCCCTCCAATACAAATCCTATTATCTAGAGGTTACTCGCACGCGACCAACACACTTGATCCCCTGCATCTTTAGACCATTTGCTTAGGCAGCAATTGCTCAGATAAAATCGACATTAGCCTATATGCTTGATCAGGGCGCCTATTCTTAATGAAATACATGCTTTTGGCCACAACACATGCATGTATCATCGATCGTCATTGCATAATATCGTGTAATCTTGTAATGACAACACTGTTTTTGTTACCAAAATGAATAATTTTTCATTTTCGGAAATACGAACCTTATTTAATTTTCGGATTAACGAACCTTATTTCGTTTTCGGATTAACGAACCTTATTTCGTTTTCGGATTAACGAACCTTATTTCGTTTTCGGATTGACGAACCTTCGGAATTACGAACCTTATTTTGTTTTCGGATTAACGAACCTTCGGAATTACGAACCTTATTTCGTTTTCGGATTAACGAACCTTCGGAATTACGAACCTTCGGAAATACGAACCTTCGGAATAACCGAACCTTCGGAATTACGAATGTATGCGGGGTTAAGATTGTGGGTTAGGTATGGACAGCCAACTGTGACACAAATCTCAAAAAGTAGAAGTTAAATCTCATCAGTCATTAACTCACATATTATTCCTAACAGTCAGGAAATAATAACTATAATTGTTTCATGGGGAAAAGCAAAATAAAAACAAAAAACAAATAAGTAGACAAACTTTTACTGTTTTTAACTTCCCATTATTTCATAGCAGAGTTACCATGGTCCTTATAAATACCCCTGATCAATGCAACTCTAATAATAAAAAACATCATGATTTAAAATGCATCCCTTCCTTTTTTTTCCACTACTACCAACATACTGAAATCAAAATTCTCGGCTCTGTGCAGCGATGTGTGAAGTCTTAATAAAATCAGCTTTTTACATAGCACTTCAATATAATACATCGGAATGACTTTACTGATATATTATTATTACCCCGGTCATCAGATTCAGTCAGTACATCATACCCGCACACACATTTTGTGCACATCCTCCACTCCCTGGGAGTATTCCTGTCAGTCACCGGTGCGGCAAACACTGTACTGGGCAATCTACAATGACTTTCACATCCTACTGGGTACCCATTTAGCACCTGGGTTGAGAGTGGCAAAGTGTGGATTAATGCCTTGCCAAATGATGCCAGATTGTGGTGGGATTCAAACGCATAACCCCCTGTTTACAAAAAGAGAGAACACTACACCACGGCTCTTCCATACCCCATTGCTGAAGACTTTGTCTGAACACAACTACCTATCATATCTGGGCCAACTTTGGAGGAGGTCAAAGTTATACATTTATTTGTACAATGTATCAGTGTCAATGTTCAGCGATTAGCAATGTAAAAGACCCTTTAGGTAATATTATTTGAATGCTTACAACATGTTAATCATCAAATTACAAATCTGAACATGTTTCAAAAAGCTCAATATCCCCTTTAATATCTGTGGTGTCACATAAGGTGGTTTCAAACCGCCGTGATTATAAGAATCCCTGTGAAATTACAAGAACTTTTTTAGGCTAAAAAATACCCATTAATTATTCTTGCATTCACACCGCCCTGAAGCATACCCTTCAGGATAAGTTCCTGAAGTTATCAGCATGTGCATTGTGCACTATGGTCTGATAAGCAGGCGAGGCACGAGATTCAAAATCACTAGCTCAGCTGCCACCCACGGCGCCCGCGCCCAACGACACGCTGGGCTAAAAGTTTCTGTAAATTGCTTTCACATTGCCAAAATACCTGCGACCTTGGAAAATTCCCCGCAAAAGTTCTCGTAATTTTTACAAGTACCTTCTGTTTAGTGGGTATTTATTACGCATAATTTGCTTTCACATTGCCAATATTACCTGGTATTTTCTGATCGGGTTAAATTTCTGATCAGAAAATACCTGTAACTGACGACCTTTGAGGCGGTCTGAAACCACCTAAATTTCCTTTTATTTTTCTCTCTCCCTGCAGGAACTACCAGCGGACATTTGACAGGCCTCAGTATTTCCTCTCATTTTGATAATTAAAACCACCTCTTCTTCATCAAGGGCATACCTAGTAGTAAATCCTTCCCTATCGTTTCCCTATTAGATTATAGAGCTTTATACCACTAAATGCTTTTAATTCCCCCATGATCGAAACAGATTTGAAAAAATATCAGTCACTGAAAATATTTATGCGTGGTAGGTTAGACTCTGTACGCTTGTATGCACTGCATCTACATGCTATTAACTACCAGAAAAATGTTTTACATTGTAATATTTACCCAATGTTTACAGACTGATAGTATTACGATTTTTAATCATAGAAGGTATATGTAGAGTTTCATTGGAATCAAAGTTCAGATTATGAGGTCTTATCTTCATAATTTGCTTGAAGGTACCGAAAACCTAGGTGGTATTTTCGTTCACAATACCAAACAAAGGTTGATGTGGAACAAAAGCTGTTGTTCTTTGCACAACTTACTCAAGACCTGATAAAATAACACCAGTGAAACTGCTTGGGGTGCTCCAGGTGCTATTTCAGTAAGGTGAGAGGTAGCGTCCAGCTTGAGGGTCAGTCCCTATCTAAATACCACCAAGCAATTTCTGGAGAAAGAAAAACTGACCAGTTCTTATAAATTCTTAGGAATGGTGGCATCCCACATTTACATGTAAAAATGATTTAGGAGTGATACCTGGATTTTAAGTCTTGTTGAGCCAAAAAGATCTTCACTTTTTAAGGCATTGATGGGAAGAGGTGGTTGAGTTTTCATTTTTTTATGACAGAAAGAGAAATTTGTGATTTTTCTAAGAATCCTGTATGAAGGATTCCTCATTTTTGCAAATCTGCTGGCAGTTGGAAATATTGACGCAAGGGATGAGATTGAAAGCATCAACACTTCGTGCAGGAAGTTGTCTTTAAAAGAAGGAAGTTTTTCTCCCAATTTCATGGACACCTACGCGGCTCTTGATGGTGGATCAACACTGAAGCAACAATTTGGTTTACCGATGGAAGGACAGCAGGAAACAAGAGTCAGGATGACGGAAACTGACTGTGATAACGGTGACTGTAACACGGAACCGAACCCACTTGGGATCGATATCAGCGGTCTCTTTGCCACTTTTGGTAAGTACATGTACATGTATACGGATAAAACAAAACTTGTCAATGCATGTATTGTTAAGCTCATTAATTGTTTAAAGTCCATGTCCGGCAGGTGAAGGATCATTTTTTAAGACAATTTTTTTAATCTTGCAATCGGTGTGGATGGTCGTAATGTGGAAAAATGGAGAGACAGGGATTTGATAAATTGTCGATGAGAGCTTTTATTCAGAGCATAAATCTTGGTAAGAAATTATTCTGCTCTATTTTTTATTTAGTAGTAGTAGAATTTAAGTTATGTATATTGAATGCATCAGTGGTATTTTGTTTGTGGTGCTGATGACAGTACACCTTTGTGTGATGGTTTTCACCATTATTAGATGGAAATATTGAATTTAGAAATATTATTGATTATAAGTATGATAATGATCTTATTCTAGTGATAATGATCTTTTCCTAGTACAGTGCATGTCTTTACCTATGGACATATACGTGCTTTCAAAGGGATATTTGAGTATTATAAACCTGGCTGTTAATCTGGCTCTTGTAGCAGGGTTTTACTTTTACATTTGAATATGTCAGGCTTTGAGAAAAATATGGTGGGAATTATTTATCCAAGGTTGGTCTGGCAATTACTATTTATTTCCGAAAGAAAAATAGTTATATTGCTAGTCCAACAGAGGATTAAGAATTCCCACTATGCTTTCGAAGGAAACGCCTAATATACTTGTTTTCTATCCTATTTTTAATGAATTGGAGCAAAAAATTATGCACTGAGCTTGCAGGGTCTGGCTACTTGCATTGAATAACCTTCCTTTCCCTAAGCCATTGCGCTCAGTGGAACGCGGATTAGTGCTTGCGCTGTATCGCAGGACTTGCCCGGGAGAGACAGCTCGCTGACTGGCGCGCCCAAGAGATAAGTTAAATATCCAGTTTTCTTATATAATGATGTCAGATTATTGGTATAGCTAAAAATGTCTTGAGGTCCGACATCATGCAACATCTTAGTGAGAATATATTTGGTCCCATGATGCTATTTACTGCATTACTATGCAGGATTTAATCTACTGTATGTACATTGTAGGATCTAATTTTAGTTAAAGATGACTATCATAACACGTCAGCCCAAAATCACAAAATTAAAGCATTAATATTGCAGGTTTCATTTATTATATATGCTTTCTTTGCTTATGCTTTCAAAACACATTCAGCTTGTTTGTTGAAATTGTGTGCTGATCAAAGACAATAGATTGAACAGCTTCATATATAGTGTACATGTACTTGAAACAATATTCTATAAATAGATATGACTTAAAATTTCTTCAATATACAGTCAAAATACATATGTGTACTTTCTACTCTTTGAAGAAGTGGCTATTATAAAAGCAAACTCTTCATCATTAGTTTTAGCAGGTTATAACCATCAAGAGAGTGGTAGGGGGTTAAGAAAACCCCTCTAGGATCCTCACAGAGGGGCTTCTGCGCACCCCCATATACCCCTCTTCTTGAAATCCACACTTCTTTTACCCCCTTCCAGAGATAAACATCTGGATCCAGTTTCATGAAGACTTGTTATGATAACCAATACACAATTTCTATGCAAGTTTACCACCAGCCAATCACATTGAAGGATTTCAGTAGCTTTTAACTGTTGTAATTTTATATAAGTTTATGAAACAGGACCCAGAAAACTTATTCCTGTTTCTTTTGCCATAGAGACCAGCAAGTGGACATACTCTCTATTTATTCTCCCATTTTTGACCAACCTCAAAGCAGATGCCATACTTGCTCTGCTGTATCTGTCTCAGATGCTAAATAACTTCCAGAGTAATTTGTTTACATTGTCAGTTTTTGTAAATTTGTGGTTCAAGCTCCCTATTGTACCCAATGTTTACCTCCCACCTCAGTAGACATAGTATGGCTTAAAGGGAAAGTTCACCCTGACAAAAAGTTTATTGTATTAAAATTAAAAATAGCATAAAAAATAATGAAATGATATTGCCAAAGGTTTGAGGAAAAATCCATCAAAGAATAAAAAAAGTTATTAGAATTTTGATTATTTGATTTGTGATGTCATATGTGAGCATTGAGCTTTTGTACATACCGTATGGTAAAAAAGCAATGAAGTGTCATTTTCTCAGAAAGTTGAAAAGGGTTTTTACTGTACATGTACCTTCGATATATCAATTGACAAATCATTTCACACTCGTTTCTAGAAAGGAAACAAAATAAGTCATCACAAACCATTAAAAAATTTAAATTTATGTATCTTTTATGGGGCTGCTGCTCGTCTACGATGTCACAAATCTAAAACTTCAAATTCTAATAACTTTCTTCATCTTTAATGGATTTTCCTCAAACTTTCACCAATATTTTTTATTGCTAGTTTTACAACAAACTTTTCTTCAGAGTGAACTTCCTCTTTAACTCCTAACCAGCAGGATGAATTGTAGTTATATGGGATTTTAGTGTATTGTTTTGTGCTATTTGTGGTCAGCAGCTTAATAATACCCCTTTCATAAACCCAATTATGCGGCTAATAGCAGCATAATTTGGTCGTAAAATCGGAGGAGGACCAGAGTTATCCGCATTATTTTGATGCCGCTATTATCCGCATAATAGCAGCATCGGGACTAGATTTTGACTTTATGAACGCATTTCCAAATAATGCGGAGAATTGCCATGGTGCGGTGACAAGGTCACCCTTTTCCAACACCACCGCATCGGAGGGGATGTGTCCATTTGTCATGACGATTATCCGCCTTTTTCAGGATGGGCGCTCGTAAAAATAGTGCAGATTATTTTCGGAGTTTGTGAACGCAATTTTTATTGAATTATCCGCATTAGTCTTAGGCGGCTAATTGGAGGATGGGTTTATGAAAAGGTATAAGAGAAATCTTTGACAGAAAGAGTATAGGGTTAGGAGCTATTCAAGATTCAAAATTGTTTTATTGGTCCTTGAATGCAGTCAGCTTCAAATGGCTTATGAATATACAAAAAATAGAAAGTATGATATATCTTTACAAAAGAAAACTATTCAATCTCGCTTTGTAATAACTTTTTAATACCCCTTCAGATAAACTGAGTATTTAAAGTTGTCTGCTAAATGTCAGATGTCAGTGAAAGTTTCAGATAAACACTGTGGGAACAGTTTAACTTTGCATATTTTATTGGCTTACAGAGTCATATACTTTCCATTTTGAAATTTTTAAAATGTATACATAATACTTGCTCACAAAATCATCTTTTTTGGATAGTTGTTGGCTTCTCTTCCTCTTCATATTTGCCAAATTTTCTTGATTTTAACTTTGTTTTCAATTGTACAGTACTGTACAATATCATTTAACCCATTTGTACATTTTATTGTAAACTTTAATCAAGGAATGGTTTACTTTTATTTTTAAACTGTGCGATTCACAGCCACTTTGCAATGGTAGATAGCCAATTCGTCTACTGCTAACTCTTCCACTCACCACATGGTCTACTTTCATGTAGTCCAATGTAATTCTGTCCAACATTTCATCTAAAACCATTTGGTCCACAAACCATTTGGAACAAATGGTTATTGGACCATTTATTAGACTTAAATGGTCCAGTAACCAAATGGTAATTGGAGCATTTATTAGACTTTGTCTAATCACCATTTCATTTTGACCATTTGATTTTTATTCATTTTGCTTAGTTAATACTTAGTCCAGTTAGATGACATGGTATATGGACTAAATGGCTATTGCACCAACTGGTTATTAGACGAAATGGTGAGAGGCAATTTGACCATGTGGATAGTGGACAAATTAATCGTAGACCAAATGATAGTAGATGAGTTGGCAATCGGACGAATTAAATTGGCATTAATTTTTTTTAAAATAATAATGTAATAATATGTGAAGAATTAGGCCTACAGTACCATTTATATCTTTCTATCTACAGTATTTTGATTTTTGTCAGACTAATTAAAGTAAAGTTGGGCATGAAATATCAATTACACCTCCCTGTCAATTAGAACAAGCAGCTGCTAATTTCTGCAGAAGTCTTCACATTTGTGTGAATTATTTGCAGCTGGGGTACCAATTTACAGATCGCACAAGCTGGGAATGAATTTTGATTATGTTAATTCTTGATGTCTCGATAGAGAGATCCGAGAGTCATACAAGGTAAAGTTGTGAAGAAAAGAGACATCTCGTTTGAAATAACTCAATTTTGTAGATGCACTTGAAAATTTATTTTATATGTTTGTTTATAATCAAGGGGTAATAGGCCTAATGCACAATGTACATGTATGTAGTTAGCTATTTTTGTTGACCAACAACTATTAAAGATAAATTCCAGTTTTGGTAACGATCTCAAAATGACTTTTTACAGAATCTAATATAATTACCACCCAAGTGTTTGTTTGTATGAATAAAAAATATGTGCTAAAGTATTCTGGAAGAAATTGTGTAATTGCTGAGAAATAGGCAAAATAAGCACGGATTCGGTCACTTCCGTCGGGTCTTTGTTCCAGCAATAATTATACACTGTCCCACGTGTGCCTATCTGTGTTGGTGATCTTCAGTGTGAACGTTTTTCAGCGTAGATTTCAAGATTTCACAAAGTTCAGTTTATGTAACTGTACCAGATCTAGATCCTCGATGATATAGTGACAATTAAGCCTGGTTTTACAGACTTTCTCATGAAATCAGTGTTTACTGCAACTACTGGTATTTCTCTTTAATCAAAGTCTAGCTTGGATGGGCTGATAATGCACTATTGCACAGTAATAAAAAATATATAATTATCTACTGATACATCTATCATGCAGTAGTATCATTCTGATTTTAGTATTACAAAGTGTTTGAATATGATCATTGAAAGGTTCATGGAATTTGGAGGGTGTGTTGAGCTCCTGTGTCTGTTTGACAATTTGAATATTGACCATTTAATGCATTAAGTTTTTTTGGTATAAAGTACCTACTTAAAAAGTTGAAAAATTTTACAGGATAGCAGGGTTTTAAATCAAGTCTACTCCTACAAAAAAGTTTATTCAATCTTAATCATAACACTGAAAATTTAATCAAAATTTGATAAGCGGAAAGTTATGACTTGTACAAGTTTTTTTTTAATCAAAACACTCATTTGAATTAATTATTTGAAATACCAAGCAGTGGTTTTACTTTAAGTAATGGTAAAATTGTAAAGACTTTCATTTGATAAACAGTTATCATCAGTTTTTTATTCATTTCCAAATAGGCAAAGATGTGCATAGTTTTATACTCTCTTTTTTTCAAATAAGCAAATAATTAAAATGCTTCATTAAATTCTTTTATTTTGCATCTGATGTTACTAAAATATCAGCATTATGCCTGTTGGATTTTGTTCTTTATTTATTCAGTCATCATGTTTTGAGGTGAAGTAGGTCTGTAAGAGTATACACAGTACAGCTATTTTGTGTCTCCCTTCTATTTGATTGAAAATGTACACTATTATTGCCCCTACCTTTGAAATTGATGATATAAATGTGTGTTTCATTTTGGAATGAGGACCCTTTTTGTCTGCTTTGGTGAAAATTAGGTTGTTTTAGGCAGCAAGAAACCACTTCATTTCTTTCTTTTTGGGGCAAAATATTAGGTCAGTTTATGCAATGGGCCCCCTTTTTGAAATCATGGAACCCTTGCCTGACTCCGACTCCATGTAAATTTGCATTTTCTACCCAAAGGTTTTTTATGATGATTTTGGGAAGGGGGGGGGGTTGATTGGAATCGGATGTATGATGAGTTTTAGAGTAAGGATGAGGTGCATATAGTTTGGAGTTGGAATAACAAATCTGGCAAAGTGGATCAATTTAACTCATTAATCATCAAGGTGATTGACCGTGGGGCAATTGCCACTTGTGGCCTGCATTATTTGTTTTATTTCTTTCCATGAAATGGGTGCAATTCCTACCAAAAGAATATGAAAGATGACAGCTTTTGAGTTTGACAGATATCCTATAGAAACAGGATATCATATTTCCAATTAGCAAACATCTCTGCCTATTTTTGTGCAATTGGCCTCATTCTTCCCGTATTTGAATATAAATTATTTGGATTGTCGGATTGAAATGAGTTTGTGCTTGCTCTCCGATCGATAAATTGGAAAGGGAGGCACATGCCAGACTTCAACGACTGTCTTGTGTTTGTACATCTGTCTACGAGTTGATAACACGCTAGCCTTGCTCCTAGGATTAGGATGTTTGAACTTGAAGAAAATGAGAGTAGAAATGAAACTGCAATGATATTGTTATCATGGATGTATATAAGAATTATGCTTGAATGGTGAATTAATTAGAGCTCATTGTTTAATCTATCACACTACAGTGTACTTAACTATTTCTATTTCACTCATCCTCTATCTTTATTGATATCCAATAAATTGTGAAAAACTTCAAAACAGCGATAGTAGGCTATTAGTAGTTGTAGTAATAGGGCTTAAGTTCCTAACAGCAGAAGTAATTGAGGTTTATTATGTGCTTGATGAGTGGTGATAAAATGTAGTTGTCCCACATACATTTCTTGGGAGAAAAATTTAGAGAGGACTGGGCCCCAATAGTTACGATCAATCCAATCAATTGTAACTCTATGGAAATCCATCAGTGTCATAATTTTTTTCTACAGGAGATTTGCGAAACATCCTTTGTAAACAAAGGAGAACACACAAAATTGTAAAAAATCAATGAATTTATGGATATACATTCATATCTTAATTTTTTAAAACAAACCTGCATTTCAGATGTTGACTTTGCTGGCTTTCCATAATTGCGTTTGGTCGGATCAATCGCAACTCTTTGTAAGATAGGCCCCTGATTTAGTATTCCATTCCCCTCACATCCACATACAGTTTGGAGACAGGGTGGTAGGTGCCATTTGACTACAGAAAAACTAAAAAAAGGGAGAGGGAGAAAGAAATAGAAAAAAAAGATTAAGAAAGAGCGAGATGGAAAAGTTAGCCTCTCCCATATTTGTACCCATAGTATAGGGTGGCTCCATGACCCCATGAAATATTCTTGGATATAAATCAACTCCCAACCATTGTGATAGATGCAATTTCACATTCCTTAGTAACATCTTCAATGAGTAATGTAAATCGTGGCTATTTTTATAAGCTATGTGTACACTTGAATTGGAACAACCCTAATGAGTAATGTAAAATATGGCTATTTTTATAAGCTATGTGTACACTTGAATTGGAACAACCTTAAAAATCTTTAGAGTATGGAAAGCAGCAAGCTTTTGTTCTTGATGTTGGGTGACATTTTTATGGCAAATTGTATTTTTTCTCTGTGAAAAAATTATTTGAAATACAATCAAATCCTGATTACCTTATTATGGAAACCTGTTAACCTCTTCTGTGTTTGAAATAAATTTTGAGGGCTATTAACATTTTTTTTGCCTTTAGTAATATAGATTATGAAATAATTTAAAATACAACCAAAGTCTGTTAGTATCACAAAATGCTAAGGTTTTACTCATATTCTTGTCGTTTGTAAAGAGTTATGTGACTTTTAACCAACTGTATTAACCCTATCACCATACACACATATTGTTGTCAGACCTGAAGTAGAACATGGTTTGATAGACCCAAAAGTGGAACGCAAACTCAAGAATTCTTAAAATGAGATGCGTACACGTGTAATGTAACCACATTTCGGTGCCTGGGGATATAATCTCATTAGCATTTTTAGGGAAAGGTACCCAGTCTTTCACACCGTGCCGCTCCAGGAGTCAGTCGCATCGCCGGGGGGCTACTTCCCGTTTTGGTAGAGGAAATCAATGTGGGATCCATGCACACCTCACTGAAACCCTAGGCGTATCGAGGAGAGCTTGTGGATATCAGGAGCGTAAGATGAGCATTGTGCCTTTCTTTTTCCGTGAAAGGTTTGTAGTAGGACTTGTATGGTGTATCAGCAAGTGGCGTGTTCAGACACTGCACTTTTCTCTAGGAAATGATGTTCAAATTGTGTAAGGAAAAGTTCAAATGCTCATTTTATTGATTAACTTTGGCTGTTTTATTGGTTCATTTGTCCCTTTTGAAATGTTTTCCCTGTTGATTAGCTAACACGTCTAGTTGAGCAAATTAAGGAAAAATTTGGTAACTGCAAGGAAATGATGTACCAAATATTTGATTGGATTTGAAATCAATTTTGGAATAAAAAAGTCTTTGTAGAATGAACTGTTTGGAATCAGGGGAGGGGGTGATATGCTGGCGAGAGCTTTAAGAAATGAAGGAATATAAAAGCAAAACAGAAAATAAATAATAGAATATACAAAGACATGTGAAATTAGGAAGGTGAGCAGTATGGCAATTACAGGAAAACCCGAGAAAAAAATAAGAAATTGAAGTAAGTACTCTAAAAAAAAATCAAGTGAATAATTTATTCATGGGAGAAAGTGAGTAAAATCCACAGTTTAAGAGTGACTTTCACTCATTGTTGAGTGAATTTCACCCTTTCCAAAGTGAAATTTTGTGTGAAATGTTTTGGGTTAACTCTAAATTCACTCCACTCGGAGTGATCCTTGAGTGAAAATTTGTTTTTATATAGAGTATGGAGGTGAAGTGGATGTACAAAATGAGATCAAAAATAGGAAACGGATGAATATAATGATGGATTATGATTGCGAATTCAGGAGTCTATATGTTATGAGGAGGAATTTGTGCCTTGCAGTATTGATTATGTCACAATCGACTTGAACTGAGACCGCTCTCTTCATGCAGCGGGAAACCGAACAATGATTCTTCACTGCCGCACCAAAGTACAAATCTTGCCCCATCCCTCCAACAGCTGTCCAGGAGAGGGAATTGAGGGCTCCAGTTCGCCCTCTTCCTCCTCTTCCCATCTCATACTCCCGGCATCAATGATATCATCATCATCATACTTCACATGGATCGCATCATCTTGACTCCATCTCTTACAGTCTCACAACACAAATTTGTGAATATCTGAGGCATCACCCACATTGCAGTTTCTTGAAACTTTAACTGCTCTTTTACAGAACACCCTTCAGGTTTCTTGTTACCAAGCAACGCATCATCATTTTGCCGCTGCTTCTGAAACAGGGTGTTTAGTTTTCACACATCCTCCCTTCCTCCATCCCACTTTAGCGGAACATTGTCAAAGTGCGGTGGTTTCTCCTCCATTCCGATTTCATCATTTACTGTTATCAGTTAGCCAGAAGCTGTCCCGTTACCTAGCAACGCATCATCTGTTTTACCCACATCTTAAAGATTCATCACACCTTTTGTCATTTAGTGAATAAGCGAGGAGAGAGGAATTGTCTACTTTCATTTGTTCACTTTGATCAATCATTTGTTTTATTATTCATCTGAGAGGAGATATATTTTGTGCTTGCTCGTGCAATTATCCATGAGAACATTTGTCAACTGGATTATTATATCAAGAAACAGCCGCACAACACAAGTCATCCATTATTCTGTCAAGGTAATAGTAAGTATCTCCATGCTATTACGGACGACTTTCATATAACTTATCATGAAAAAAAAACCCTGCCCAGAGGAGAATGAACCTAATAAAACCTCGGTAGGAGAAACCTGCTTTTCTATTTCAAGCAAAGCTTCTTTAAACAAACTTCCATCCCGATGTTCGAAGCCTAATTGGAGTTGTCCAGGGAAGCATTGTGCATCCATTGTTTCATCATGTTGATGCTAATTTCCTAGCTATATTGGTTAAGGGGCAGACCAATGCATACCTTGATTGAAACAATGAGAGCAGATTGTACTATTGTCAATCAATGAAAAGAATATTTTTTATAGGTTTTTTGAATGATCATTAGAATTGATTGCACTATTTTGAAATAAAACTGTCTTTTTCAAAGCATTTACATGCATACTCCTGTCGGTGGATGTTTTTGGAACGTGACAAAGATATGATCATCTTGATATGGTAGCAAGGTCCAATGATTACAATATTGTGCTGTTCTAGAGGAGAATAAGAGATACATGTATCCTACATTTCTTGAACGCAAGTTATTTACATGTAGGAGGTTAAAGGGGAATGAAACCTTTGGAACAAATAGGCTTGTGTAGAAACAGAAAAATCAAAGAATAAGAAAAAAGAAAGATTGAGAAAAATCGGACAAATAATGAGAAAGTTATGAACATTTGAATATTTTAATCACTAATGCTATGGAGATCCTCCCATTGGCAATGGGACAAGGATGTGTGATGTCACTGATGAACAACTTTCCCTTTGGTGGACTATAAAATACCTTCAAAATATCTCTTTTTGCTTTTTCTTATGATGATACAAACTCTTTATCCATGATGTATTCTTACAAAATATGTATTACATGCCCTCATGTAGAAAGAACACATGATCTATGGATAGATGTGATAAAAGAGGCAATTCAAGTGAAATATATACTAAAGTAATGGGGAGAGTTGTTCACAAGTGACATCACGCATCTTTGTCGCATTGCCAATTTGCTATCTCCATAGCAATAGTGATCGCAATATTCAAATGCTCATAACTTTCTCATTATTTGTCTGATTTTTCTCAAACTTTTGTTGATCTGTTTCTTTGATTTTTCTGTTTTCACACAAGCTATCTTGTTCCAATGGTTTCATTCTCCTTTAATTTGCACATTCTGCAAAGAACCTGTTGTCTTTGGTCGCCTAAGACGTCAATTAAACAGACATCTACATCTGAGCAGTGGTTTTTGTATCTGTTAGTTTTGATAGCACATTTTCATCACATTCCATCGTTCACTTCATCAACTTGTGAGCAAGCGAGCATATGGATTGATGCGCCTCGCCCCGGGCTTGAAAATGATCCTTTGGATGACTCCTTAGCATGGGTAATGTGGGAGATCTGAAGAAGATATTAACTCACCAACATGGTTGAGTAATGGGAACCAATGGACTGTGAATCCCATTAAATTGAAATAAGCTTCTCATGAGCATCGGGATATAGTTCTCTCTGGTGTTATCCGTGGGATGAAGATCTGAATTTCCTCTCGTCTTTCATCACTCTCATCATCTGCCGTCAACGATCGATGTTCTCTAATGAAACTATGTTAGGATCGCTGCTGCCCCTATTTGTGTACCATCCATCCAGGAAATTTTGAAGTAAGTCGATTTAACCATCATTTGTTATCTTTCTTCAACTTAGCAGACTGAGAAAAGTGAGCTCTGTATTTTTAGATGCATGTAAGTATTATGGTACGCAGGGGTTGATCTAGGATTTCCTGAAAGAGGGGGGGCATTTTGTACAGGAACAATTTGATAACCATAAAAAAGGCTTCATTTCCAAATGGAAGTCTTTTGGGTCCAAGGAAAATTTAACAAGCAAAATAAAAAATTTCAGTACCAAATGGAGGTCATTTGGTTCCTGGAAAAATTTGACAAGCCCCCCCCCCAAAAAAGACTACATATTCCCCCAAAAATATTTTTTACATCTTAAAGGGGGGGGGGGTGCAAGGGTGTATGTGCCCCTACCTGGGTCTGTCACTGATAAAAGGAAGGGGGAGGGGTCAAATTTTCCTGATCTGCCACTGTATGTACTGTAGAATCAAATATGACTTCAAAAGATACACTTTGAACGCTAAAATTGTATCTGTAATGCCATGATTTACCGAATGTATGAGAATATGAAATCGGTATTTTATAGGTAATTTCACCTCCTATTTGCACTTTACTAAAAAGTAAATAATTTATTTTCTCCTCTATAATTTATGTTTAGAATTTTTCTTGATACAGCAATTGCCATGTCTAAATGAAATGGCCTTTGGATAAAGTTAGCATTTTTATGATTATTAAAATGTAACTATTTCACAAAAAATTACAGGGATGAAAATAAATCCAGATAAGCTATTAAGTGACCAATTGAACTCTGGATTTGATTTCAATGATTTCAATCTGAATTTATTTGAAAATTAATGCTTTAAATTCAAATGTAGAAGCTAAATCTGAATCCGTTGTTCATGCAAAGCTCATCAGTGCCCCGTCTTACAAAAAGTTACGATTGATCCGATCAATTTGCAGCTATGGAAAGCCAGCAAAATCTACATGTAAAATGCATGTTTGATAAAAAAAAATGTTCTACATATGATGTATATTCATAAATTTGGTGTGTTCTCCTTTGTTTACGATGGACATTTTGCAAATTTCCTGTAGAAAAACATAACACTGATAACACTGATGGATTTCCATAGAGTTACAATTGATTGGATCAATCATAACTCTTTGTAAGGTGGGGCCCAGGGAAATTTTCTCCTTAGTAAAACAAAGAATCACACTGAATCTTCAAAAGAACCTTGAATGTATGAATATACATCGTATCCAGAAAATATTTTGAACAAACTTGCATTTAAGATGTTGACATTGCTGGCCATCCATAGTTGTGGTTGATTGGATAAATCGTAACTCTTTGTAAGACAGGGCCCTGGTTTAATATTATATACTCAAAATTTCAATACGTTTTGTGAAACTGTTCTTCTTGCCACATCTGTGATGAATCTTTTATGAAAATTGCTGTTGTTTATATAATATACCAATAGCGAATAGGCATGAGTGCGATGGTGCGAGATTTCGCATGAGGTGAAAAAAAGATGCTCTATACAACGAGGCGTTAGCAGAGTTGAATAGAGCATTTCTTTCACCGAATGCGAAATCTTGCACCATTGCACGAATAAGAATATTCGCTATTTGTGTTGTACAACGCCTCGGAATCTAGCGAAAATATGAAAAAAAACCAGAGTTTTTCCCTCCAGTAATCTATGAAAAGGGAGCAAAAATATTGAAAGCGAAAAGCAAAAACCCACAAGCCGGGCCCACAAGTGCACATGATCTTGGACAGTATTGCATGTGCATTTAGCCACCTTATTCGATGAAATCGCATTGTGACGTCACCTCTTAATGCTGTGCAATGGTACATGTACGTCTTGTGTGCAACGGTACGAATGTGTGACATTCAGCCTCCCATTTGCTCGCGTACAACAAGCTAAGTAGGCGTTGTACAATCATGAATATCGCACCACAACCACAAAATATATTGAGTATTTTGCTTTGTAAAGCTACACAAGGAATCTGTATACTACTGGACATAAATTTTGTAATACTTGGGCCCTGTTGTACAAAGAGTTACTATTGATCCGATCAATCGTAACTCTGGAAATCCATCAGTGTCATAATTTTTTCTACGAAAAATTTGCACAATATCCTTTTAATGCAAACCGCAGAGAAGCGCAGTGAATATACATCACAGCTAGAAAATATTTTGAACTAACATGCATAATATACACAACAAAAAAAGTAAGTCCCCCCTTAAACAAACATCAATAATTTCCAAACCAATTCGAGTTTTTAATATATTTTTACATGAGCGTGTAGGTAATTTTATCAGCTACCCTCTGAGTAAATGTTATGGACGTATTTTACGTCATGCTTCAGTGAGCACCGTCAGAAGGCAAAAGTGTCACTTTTCAAAAGTCACAAGCAAAATATCATGACTTTCATTCCATTTTATTGGAACTAATTCCACATTCTCATCATGAAAAATAGTCAGAAGGCTTATAAAAGGTACTTTCTAAAAGACGATACAACTTTTTTTGCTAAATTTCACGGTTGAATAAACACCAGTCCGAATTTGCTATAATTGGATATTTTACAGGTTTCTATCAATAAAATGATTGAATATGATGACAGTTATTTTGGGGAAGAGTTTCTTCAACAGTATTCATCGTTTCACGGTTCAATGAACATTTATTGAAAACAAAAAATACGATTTTCAAATATCATAGGCAAGTATTGTTTCATTTTGGTAACTGAAAATGATCTTTTCTGAACTTTTTCGTTGTGTTCATGATCAATTAACATGCTTCAATGATTCAAAGGCGTTTAAACATTCACGCTTGAATGAACATGTGGAATGTGATTAGCTCTTTTTTACGTTATTGGAAAAAATGCAATTTGTAACTATGGATATCTGTCACAAACCTTGCATAGTTCATTTGATTTAATTTTTGTGAAAATCCCGATGTTTAACGCATCAGTGAGCACACAATACTCGAAAATTATGCAAATGAGAAGAAAGTTCAAGGCCTTGGCCCCACTCTGTGCTGCATTGAATGGTTATTTTGGTGTGCGCACCTTTTGGATAGTGTTACTCTGAAGCAATGTGCGAAGTTTCATGAAATAACTGTTGGCAAAAGTAACAAAAACCGTCCATGAAACAAACCCTCATTTCAAAATTTGGACTTCCTCTCTCATAGACTTGTGTACATTATGGGTGCATATGTTTACGAATAAGTAACCCCTTATTCAATATGGTGGAACTTTTTTTTTCAAGGCTGTCTTTAGCAATGTCGTTTGGCAGTAATGTTTATCAACCTATGGGCAAAATTCTGTGCAAAAATGAAATCGATTCGTTTATTTATGGATGAGTGAGCACGCATCAAAGTGGGAAAATTGGTATTTTCAATATCACAGACGCATTTTAAAGGATAATATAGTGATTATTGGGGGCAAATTCGGTTTCAAATGTGACTTTAATTGCTGTTGTTTTTATCATCCATCATTTCTATCACCAAATACTTTCCGAATTTTAAACATTTTCATGGTTGAGCGAGCACAATCGAAAACTTAGGAATTAATACTCTTTATACTGCATAAATGTATTCTTTTCCTAACAATTTCTCAGGATCAGTTGAATGTATGGACAAATCAGTGGTAGATCCAGAATTTTAAAATAGGGGAAGGGGCCTATAATCGGGGAAGCCACCAACATTTTCAAATTTTAACATGATTTAACAAGTTGTAGAGGATACTACCATAAACCCCTATGATGATACGTCACAATTCAGGGGCCGCTGAACGGTTTTCAAAGTGGGGGGGGGGAGACTGGGCCAAAAGTGAGGGGGGGGGGCTGATCATGCAAAAAATCAAAATCGTGTGGTCGTTTTTACATTTTTGTACATGCTTTTGGAAAAAAGTTGGGGCTGAAGCCCCCCCCCCCCCGCTTCCGCAGCCCCTGCAATACATTGTGTTCACTCAACCATGAACATACCATTTCAAAATCTGGTCTGAAGTGGTTGAATGATGGATAGTAAAACAGCATAACACAATAAAATTCACCTGAAAACAACTTTTGCCCAACTTTGTATTTGAACAAACTGAAAAACGACTCTTGTGACTTTTAAAAATGGTCATTTTTAATTCAATCTTTAATTACTCATGCATGACTCAACCGATCGATTTCATTTTTCCTCAGGGTTTGCTTAATGAGTGCAGAAAACCACCTATGAAATATATTTCAAACTAATTCGGTTCAAAAGTTACAGCAATTTGATTTAGGGGGGACTTACTTTTTTTGTTGTGTATAGATGTTGACGTTGCTGGCCGTCCATTGTTGCGATTGATCGGATCAATCATAACTCTTTGTACAACAGGGCCCTGTCATCCTTACTACTAAGTGTATTCATCTTGCCTCCAAATTGATGCATCTGGATGAGTGATTCCTTTTGTGTAGTAATTAATTGGAGATAATGGTAGGTATCGAAAGGTGACAGGTCTTTATTAATCATTTTGTAAAACAAAACTGGTTTAATTCTACTGTGGTTACCTACATGTAAGCAATCAGTGCTTTGATATAGATAAATGACTTTTTGTATGGTCTATATAATTATATATTATTACTAGAAAGTCAGGGGGAAAACTCTTATTGAAAGTCATTGCAAAATAATTATTAAAAAAATCCTACTTTAAAGAGACATTTAATTCATTTGACTAAAAGAAAACATCCTACAGTTAACAATTTTCTCTTGGATCCTCTTTTTAAGTATCCATGCACGGAACTTTTTCTTTCTTGGCTATGGAAAGTCTAGTGTACGAGCTCTATAGGGTTATGGTCGACATTAATTTTAGTGTACAGTTGCATTGAAGTTTTTGCAATGAAGTCATAGCTGGATTTGATTTGCAACATTTTCCTTAATAGGTTGGGTATTGGAATTCCTATTGATTTTACATATATGTTGAATTGAAATCAGGTTGTAGTTCAGTGTTGAGTCACTATTTATACACTGCAAAAATGCCAGTGTTAATTTAACACCAGCCTGGTATCTATATCAGTCCACACCAGAGAGGTGTTGAAACAACTAACGTGTTTACACAGTGACACGGCTCGGGGGTTCGACACGCGAGCCGTGCTCAACACGGCAATTTTATGCTGTGTAAACGCGATCAGTGTGATCCGCGAGCCGTGTCGAACACGGCTTTTTTGATCCGCCAAAATCGTAGGTTTCAACCCGCGAGCCGAGTCAGACTCGGCAATTTTTTCGTGTGTAAACAGAAAGCCGTGTCGAACTCTCTTGACCAGGTCACTGCGCGCGCTTTCACTTTTGGCATTGTTGTTGTTCGCACGGACAAGATTCGATTCCGGCGGTGAATTTCCCGCGTTTAATTTGTGACGTCATAATTCTTCTTCCGTTCGAGATCCGCGAGTCGTGTTGAACTCGCCTTTTTATATGTACGTATAAACGCGATCTCTGATCCCTTCTTTGCAGTGTTCAACCCGGCTCGCGGATTCAACACCCGAGCCGAGTCAATGTGTAAACACGGTATAAATAGGGCTGGCATTAGGCTAACACCAATTTGGCATTTTAAGCAACACCAATTAGTGTTAAACCAATATCGGTTTGATTCTAACTGGTGTTGTTTCAACACCTCTCTGGTGTGGACCGATATAGATACCGGGCTGGTGTTAAATTAAAACCAGTGTTTTTGCAGTGTATTTTAGGGAATGGTACTACTGAAATTGTGTTTTAGTTTGTGTTTGAGGTTAGGTCCTTGTTTTGCATCCAGGTATGATTTTAAGAAGAAAAAAAAAGATTATCGCTATACAGGGGAAGATCCTTTATTAATCTTTAGGGAGGGTTGCATTTTTTAACCAAAAATGACTGGCGATAAAAGTCTTCATGCATACCTTTCACTGTATGTACATGTATGACAAGATTTTCATATTTGCACTGCACACAAGAATGTTATTAATAACGCTGATGCCTGAGGAAAATTGATTGAGACCGACAAAGAATATGAATACATGAATTTTTTGAGAAACACCTTCATTCTGATGCATCCCCTATACACTTTTCTGTACACTGTAAAAACACAGTGTTAAAGATAACGCCAGTTGGCATTTTGACTGGGCAGCACCATCAAGCATTGATATACACCTTGAAATGAGTGTGAATATGACACCTAATGGGTGATGAATCCGAGGCCAACACCGGTGTGAAATACTTTGAGCATAAATGTCACAACACTGACTTGTTTAGTTTAGCACCAGTGTTTTCTCAGTGTATATCATTTCAGTAAATTGCTGATTCGTCTATTGCCAACTCGTCACATGGTCTACCTTCATTTAGTCTAATGCCATTCCGTCCATCAACATTTCGTCTAACAACCATTTGGTTCAATAACTATTTGGTCCAATATTCACTTTGTCTAATCACCAGATCGTCTATGACCATTTCATGTAATAACCAGTCGGTCTAATACCCATTTTCTTTTCGTTCATTTAGCCCAATTAGACTAATTAGTTTTTGACTAAATGGCTTTTGGACCAACTGGTTATTAGATGAAATGTTGAGTGGACGGAATGGCAATTAGACCATGTGGATAGTGAAGGAATTGATGATATACCAAATGATAGTAGACGAGATGGTAATTCGACGAATTGGCATTAGACGAATTGGAAGTAAAGCTATCATTTCTACTTCAAATATCTTTCTATTTTACAAGTTTGCATGAAATAGCACAGTTTTTGCCATTACTGGAGAGATGGTGGAGGTGAAGAAGAATAGGAAGGAAGAGGGGGAATAGGGAACAAGAGAGCTTAGAAAATGAAGGGGCATATAAAAAGGAGGAGGAGGGGAAAAATGAAAAAGAGGGGAAGAAGAATTAGAGAAAAGAAGAGAAGAAAATTAAGAGGGCGGTACTGTATAAGGTAAAAGACACCAGGAGAAAAGACCATTGAAGTTAGGAAGTAAGAAATGGCAAAGAAGAAGAAAGGACTCAAGAGATGGAAATGCAAAAGCAATAGCAAGATGATGAAAAGGAGGAATATATTATTGTCAGTGAAAGAATAGAACAGATCATGCTACAAAGAAGAAGAGATTTAGAATACATGATCAGCTAACAAAAGATTGATTGTGAGTGATTTTAGAATGCTTGATAGCATGGAGTGTGGGGACAAACTGGTGCCAGGGGGGTGTTTCACAAAGATTTAAGTATGACTTAGGTCGCACTTAAATGTCGACGCGTACATGATATGCAACGCGCAATCTTATTGATCAACACGCAGTAGTGCGCGTCCTCTTGGAATGATCTGACCGATGCTGTTATGCCTTTTATACTGCGCGCAACTAGACATTTAAGTGCGACTCTAAGTCATACTTAAATCTATGTGAAACAACCCCCTGGAGTGATAGTGAGTTGACATCTACTGAAGATAGCACACACTCTTTAGTCACTCTTGATATGGCATCGTGGTAATAGTCGAAAAAGAAGGATGAGGAGGAGAAGGAGGAGGAGGAGAATAAGGAGGAGGAGAAGAGGAAGAAGAAGAAGAAGAAGAGGAGGAAGAGGGGGGGAGGGAAGAAGGAGAAGAATGAGGAGGAAGAGAAGGAGAAGAAGAAAAGCAAGGAGGAGGTGGAGGAGGAGGAGAAGAAGAAGATGAAGAAGGTGAAGAAGAAGAAGAAAAAGAAGGAGCAAAATAAGGAGGAGAAGGAGAAGAAGAAAAAGAAAAAGAAGGAGGAAGAGGAGAGGAAGAAGGAGGAGAAGAAGAAGAAAAGAAGAAGAGGAAGAATGGGGATAAGGAGGAGAAAAAGGGGGGAGAAGGAAAAAAAAGGAAGAGAGAGAGAGAGAGAGTGGAAGGGTGAAAAAAGAACAAAAAAGAGTGAGAGAACGAAAGGAAAGGAGAGAGAGGAATGGAGAAGGGGAAGAAAGGGGATGTTTTATAGTGAGAAGAGGAAAGGGACGGTAATTGATTGTAAACATAGTGATGAAAGAGAAAAAAGAATAGTAATAATATGGACAGGATTGGTTTAAGAACAGGATTGCATGGACACATTGATCCATTACTTGTCATCTCTAGAAACACATTGAATATCTTCTTAGGCATGTATACTTAGATTGATTGATTTTTAAACACAGAAGGTCACGGATCCCAAAGAGAGAAAAAAGGGGTTATCCCTGGACCCTTTCAGACTATTAGTTTCCATTTCGCATAATTGCGCTCTCATAACGTGCATGAAATTGACGAGTGGGCGTCGCTGACAAAACCTTGAGATATTAAGACCCCCGATGGATCGGTGCTCTGTCAACCACACTGAGAAACGCATCCCTAAATCAATTTGACTCACATTATGTATCTTGGCGTCGACCGGGCTTCGCTGTTATTGTCGCGGGTGTATTTTGCGGTTGTATCGTCGGGTGACATACGATCCCTGACCGTGCTCTTACCAATGCTAATTATCAAAGAGCTTGTGGTTGCACCTGTGAATCGGAATGGGTCCAAGTTTGGAGCTACTAACTAAGCCATTGACTACTGATCTCCGTAATCCCCATAGACTTTGTCCAGGGATCATCTGGTTCCAGTAGATTAAGGGTTAAAGAGAAACAAAATGATTTGTGCATAAACCTGTGATAGATATTTGTTTCATATTATTTAAATTCAATCCTGTTAACAATATGAACAATATGTTACTAATATCTCGATAGAATTTTTTTTTTATACAGTAAGGTGTCAGTAAAAGATTACTGACAAAAAAAATATACCAAGAAAATTGTTTTGTCAACTTTGTATTGGACACAAAATATATATGATTTAAACAATCTGTTGCTTTGACGACCCTCACCCAATTACAGAAAGTTCCATTGTTTGATATGTTGAAACTTTTTTATAGTGCCTTGCCATTTTTTCTAGCTTTGCTGTAAATGAAACTCAAAGACAAGGCCATCCATCCCTAGATGTAATATAATCCTGTTCTAGTAAAAGCTTTTAAACTCATGTTGTTTAGGGATGAATGCAAAAGATTGTGCTCTCAGAGACATAAGGCCTTTAGTTATATCACTATATGTAGAGTAACTGCCTTCTTGCTGCAATCCGCCGAGATACCCACTAATGACATGGTATTGTGAGCCGGGGAAAAGGGGGACTTTGAAATAGGATGGGCTTTAAGACTATTGGAATTAAATTGAATTTAACTGTACATCTTTAGATTAAATGTTCAGTCTTTAGGGCTTTTCAGTATATGATCTCATCATTTCTCATTTCAATGAGACACTCCACTTCTATGAGTAATTTGTTTATTTCTTGATATACATTAAATAACTTTTCAGATCTCCATTTGTAATCATCATGGTTGTTGATCAGTTTATATTCAGAACATATATGTTCAGTATCATAGCTTATTACATTTCCTCGTAAGTCCGTGTACCAGGAGACTCACGATGATAAACCATGGATCAACAAACTTTGAAAGGAAATCTGGCTTAATCTTTGTGTGCTTAAAGGGGAAGTTCACCCTGACAAAAAGTTTATTGTAAAAATAGCAAAAAAAAATAATAAAAAATATTGACGAAGGTTTGAGAAAAATTCATCAAATAATTAAAAAGTTATTAGAATTTCAATTATTTGATTTGTGACGTCATATGTGAGCAGCATTCCTACATAGCGAATGGTAAAAAATCAATGAAATGTCATTTTCTCAGAAAATTAAAAATGGTTTTCACTGTACCTATTGTATATCAATAGACAAATCATTTCACACCCGATCATGAATAGAAAACATAATTAAGTCATCAGGAACCATAAAAAATTTGAAATTCATGCATTTTATATTACATAACACATGAAGCAGCTGCTCGTTTATGATGTCACAAATCCAAAACTTTGAACTCCAATAACTTTCTTATTCTTTAACGGATTTTCCTCAAACCTTCACCAATAATTTTTACTATTTTTTCTGCTATTTTTACAAAAAAGTTTTCTTCAGGGTGAACTTCCCCTTTAAAGATACAATAAATACCAATTTTGCTAATGATCTTAAAATGAGTTGAACAGAATCCAATAAAATAACCAATCAAGTGTTTGTATGTATAAATGAATAATATGTGCCAAATGACTCTCGAAGAAAATGTGTAATTGCTGAGAAATTAGCTAAATAAGCACAGAAGTCCATCAAATGTCTGGTATTTTTGGAAACAATGTTTATGCACTGTCCACTCCCACATATGCTTTTGTGTGTTAGTGATCATCAGAATTATCAATTTTGAGCAAAAATATCATGATTTCACAAAGATAAGCTTACATTTATTTACCAGATCTAGATGTATGATAATATTTTGACTAGTACTTGATTTAGAAACTTTCTCATGACATAATTGTTTGCTGCAACTACTGCCTTTAACCTGTAATAAGATCTCATGCTTTTCTATTATTTGGTCAATTTGCAACTGTTATGCTGATATTGCAGGTGTGTTGTAGAAAGGCCAATAGGTATGTAAAAACAATTGAGTGGAGATGTCGGGTCACCAGATTTCTTCTATAAGATCATTCATGTTTCGATGTAATTCTACTCTGAGAAAGAAAATAGAATATTGAGGTTAAGATCCTCTGTGCATCTTCCATTGGCTTCGAGATGGTGATACGATGCTCGATCTCTCGGTAGAAAAAAGGCTGATCAATCTACCCTCTAATCTATTTTAAGCCATAAATTCAAAGAGGTATAGACAGGATCACATGACAAAAGTCAGCTATGTAACCCGAGTTTGGCGCTTTCTTCGGTTGCCCTGCGTTTAACGGGAGGAGCAGAAAAACAGCAACAAAATGCCATGTGTTTTTTCCCCCCTCTGGGTCGTGATGTTATAGTGGAAAAATCTGTTCGCTATTTGACACAGACTGTAAGAGAGAGTGCAAATAGAATGTGGATCGTCAACCCCTTTCCACTGTCCTGCATTGGTAAGTTCTGCATCCATGGCTTTGCAAACAGTGAAATGTACTTTTGTAAATTTCAGGACGTACATATATGGTCTGATGAGAGCCAAAAAGGACTGTAGTGTTTTTCAAAAAGTGTGTGGGTGAGTGATCTTCGAGCACCCATTGTAGAACATAGTTTCAACCACAGGTGAAAAAGAAAAGAAAAAGGGACAGATTGATGGGACTGCAGTGTCAGAGAACTTTTGTTGCTACCCAGCCTCTATTTCAGACCTTTCATCCATACTGAATTTAGAGGAAAGATTCAGAATTTTTTACCATTCACAAAGTCTGGTTCTAGAATTAGATACATGTAGGATACTCATTTTTTTTACTCTATACTCATGTGGAAAATTGATATTTTCCTCTTTCATAACAAAATCATCCCTATTTTTTTGATAAAAAAGGTTGGGAGGTCTATTCTTTTCCCCTTTTATTTCTGTTTATTTTTGTTTTGTTCTCTCATTCTCTTGCTTGACTCTGCTTTGTAATAAAAAAAAATAGGAATGAGTAAGAGATTAATAATGATTTGAGTATATAAAGATTATTTGTCAATGATTAAAACAAATAATCAATGATAGTTGCAAATTTACACTATTGATGAATGAATTGTAAATAGAATGCATCTTTGCATTTGCTTGACAGCTTCTTCCGTAGTACATGACATCCCACAATGTACTCTCTAAATTTCAAGGATTTAAGATGTTAGATTTAGTTTCAAACCTTGTAGATTTAAATATAAATCTAAAAGATTTGAATTTAAATCTTTTGAGATTTGAAAGTTAATCCTAAAGGTTTAAAATGAATCCAACATTCGACTGGTCACTATCCACCGCCGATTTGGATTTATTTTAAATCCTAGGAATTTAGAGTATTATTTTACCTGTGAGTGATCATGAGCATTACCATGGAGACAGATTTTGAAAAGCAGAATCTGCCATCGAAAAGGAATACAGTTAAGCTAAAACAGCAACATGTAAAACAAATTACTGAAGTTAATTTACTGTTTAATATAGTAGACTTTCCATTTATCTTGGGGTTTTTGGAGAAACAAAACTATCAATATATTATTAAAAGGTATTCATGTACTTTTTAAATTGTAGGAATTTGAAATAAACACATGTGGGCTGTGATGACCAGTCCAACTCTCGATTTGAATTATAAAAAAAATCTAATCACAAGTGATTTAGATTCAAGTATTTAAGACTTAAATCTCAATTCAAAGTTCAACTAGTCAACAACCACTACCTATCTAGGATTAAGATTGTACTAAGAAGTGTCAGAAGAAATGCGTGGAAATCCAAATGTACTTTTACAATGATTTGTGACACTAAACAGTATTTCAGTTCATTGGCCACGTCCCAATTTAAAAAGGTGAAGAAATATATGCCTGAAGTTAAAGTACAGTGTATAGCAACCCGTCAAGTGTGTTGTTTGTTTTCAAGTCTACTGAGGGTCTTTATACAGACAGATGAAGAGTACGTCATGCTTATTACTCTGAAGGGAATTATGGGAATGAAGAAGACGAGAACATGTCAGCTATTTTGTTTTACTGTTTTATTCTCTCAAATTTTCATGCTCCTAGCCCTTTAGAGTTGCGCAAATAAATGGCACCACTTTGTTCTTGAAATATTCTACCCCCTCATATTTAAGAGAAATTTATGCATTTGACTTAAACTAAAATGAGAGGAATCAAATTATTTCATTAATGTCCCCACTTTGAGGAAAAACAATGGCAAAAAATTTAGGAATCTCATCTTGAGTCTTGAAGAATTTCACATTCAAATTAATTGTGTTGCTGTTGATTGTTGAGATAAAAAAAATAGACTACCCAAAATAAAACAGTTACCAGTGAGTCTATACTTGCTTGTTGTATTCTCATTTTCTTTCAAATTAACATGCACAGAAAAGAGCATTAATTATTATTTTCAGTCTAAATACAAAACTAGTTGAAATGACTTGGTAGAGAGTTGGCTGGGTGCAACTGATATATGAAAAGTCATATAACCTGTATTCTAGTCAGAAATGACTACTCTATAGTCAAAGTGACTATAAAAATAATGAGTTGTAACCAGTTATAACAACCATCTCATCTAGTCAGTTTCAGAGTTTATGATTCTGAATCTATGGCCCGTATTCTGATGTCAGGTTTAACATAGACCATGATCTAACTCTGTGCTAAAATTATGGGAAGCCAAAAGTGTCAAAACTTTTATTAAGTTGTATGTTTCTTATGTTTACTGTGCTCCTTCCTGATTCTTGAATGATGAAGACAATCATCTATTTATACTTCCTAGACAATTATGGGTGATTTGAGAGCCAAATGAGCTGAAATATGATATCTCTACCATTAGTGATTTATGAAACACTTGGCTATCTATACTTTAATCACAACTTTAAACCAGAGTAAGTTGAGTTAATTGGGGATGGAGAGATGTATGATTTTCATATCATTTCAGGAAGATTGATAATTGATTTCCTATATTTTTTTATATTGTTTGTGCTATTAAAGTATTTGCTTATTTAGGAAAACATACATACAGTGTAGTTTTATAAACTTAATTGACCATGACAGGGCTGAAAATGTAATGTTTAATTCACAGTGAAGGTAATAAAAATACATTGAGTTGCGCCCTCATATTTTTTAACTCAAGTTTCTTCCACAACGTTTATACCATGTATACTATTTCTGAAGATTATTTTTCTTTTATGTTTATATAGGCAGAGTTCTGTTTATGAAATATCTATAGATATTAACCCATAATCCGTGACGATGGTGTCTTAACAACTAACAGGTATTATGTGAACAGCTACTTTAATCGGAGTAAAATGAAGACTTATTTGTCAATCACACGACAAGGAAATAGGAACAAACTGTCTTCAAATTGGCACCCAAAAGACCATTTCCTTGCTCGGAGCTGAAACTCTGCACCCCATCCAGTCTCATTTCCTTCTTCTTTGGGGGCTATACGGATAGATAGGACGCCACGGCAAGGTTTGGGAATTAGATTTGGTTGGCGATAGCGACAAATGGGGGAAAGTGTAGAGGAAGAAATTAGATTAGCCAAAAAGCAATTGTCAAAAGGGGAGATAAACATCTGAGATTGAGGTGAATGTCTCCGAAAGGGAAGGAGCGAGGGAGATAGTTTGGTAATGGTTCATGGGACATTTGATTTGGAGAGGTGGGTTTTTTTTTTTTGAGAATGTTAAAAGGTGTTTTTTTTAAAACCATTTATATCTAATGGGTGGGGTGGCATGGCCAGCTTTTAAAATGGAGGGGTGTGTGGGGGGGGGGGGAGGGGTTCAGTCCAGTATTTTCCCCTCCAGTGTGCAATGACCCTCAATGAATTAAGCAGTTACGCATGATTATTATTGTTGTATTTCTATAGTTATTAATTGCCAAATAATTGGGCAGGGGTGCTGGGGGGGGGGGAGAAAGGTTCTTCGCCCTGTTAAATGTGTGTCTATTAATTTCTTTTTTTATTGATGGATGTTTGTATGGTGGTCCCTCAGATTATACTGCACAAGCTCAGAATCCTACTGTAAATGATTTTTTAAAATCCTTTTAAAGAATAAACCTGTTTTTTTTATTTTACCACCATAATAAGATGTATGATTTTAGTTGTTTTTCAAACAGAGAAATTCACCATAGACAAACATTTCATTCACAGGGGAGCCTTTTATGAAACAAATAGTGAATGATCTCCTCTAGGGCTGTCTGCACCAGCCCAAGTTTTCAAATAGGCGTGCTATTTCTGATCCGGCAAATTATCCCGATCTGGGGCCCGTCGCAGATAGAGTTGCAATCAATCGCAACTCTAAAAATCATGCGCAATTTCATATTCGACCAATCAACAACACGCATTTGGGACTTGCGCGTGATTTTTAGACTTGCGATTGATTGCAACTCTTTCTGCAACGGGCCCCAGAACAATCTCGAGATTATTTGTAATGGAGACGCAATTATCGCGCTAGTTCAGAGAATTAATCTCGAGATTGCAATCCCAAGTCAACTTGGGATTATTTGAAAAATAGGATGCTATTTTATGAGTTATCCTGCTAATTCGCAGGTGCAGACGCACTCAGGATTATTTATTCACGGCGTCAGACCATAAGGCATCGATGCCTCGCTCGAGCAGGAATCGCTCTTGTGATGGCGGAGACAGGGTTTCTTGAATCTTGAGATTAATCGTGAAGAGGGTCGATCGGGCTTAAATCTCGAGATTGAGCAAACTCGGGCTGGTGCAGCACCGCCTACTGACTATAGTTGTAAGCTACTGAAATCCTTGCATTTGATTGGCTCACAAAAAATTTGTCAGTGAAAATCACTGACTGTTCCTTTCATGAAACGATGGGTGATTTCAAGTTCAGTGATGACCTTTTGGTGTTGGTGTCAGGTCAATTTTTTACACGATTATACATGTAACATCAAACATGAAATGAAGATGGTCCTGAAAAGTCACTCACTAGTTGTTGAGATGTCAATAATGTGATCTGGATCAGTTTTACAAATTCTGAATATGTTTTTGAGCTAGGGGAAGCAATCCAAATTTCAACACCAACACCAAGGCAAAAAAACCACCGTACTTTAAACTCACCCACCGACTTGTTTTAGAAAACCAGGGAACTTTGATAGTGTGATCCTGTGTTTACATTACATTTTTTCTGGTTTATAGAACTCCAGGCAACTAGTAAGTTCAATACTGATTTCTCAGATATTACTATTCAGTTCAATTTATTACAAAATAGATTATTAAGATGAGATCTTAGATCGCATCTTGAAGCCAAAATACGAAAGTTTTGACAATAGAATACATTTAAATCAATAGGACATAATGTGTGGAGCATTGTGGCCCAGTGGATTAGACTTTGCACTTTGAAGCAGAGGGTCATGGGTTCTAATCCCAGCCATGGTGTAGTTTCCTTCTGCAAGAGATTTATCCACACTGTGCTGCACTTGACATAGGTGAGGTAAATTGATACCTGGTAGGATTCAATTATTACTTCAATGAATTCCATTAATGCATTTACTGCCAAGCTAAAGCTGGGGTAATAATATCTAAGTCCTTGGGAAGCGCATAGAGACGTTATAATCATAATGTGATATGCAATGTACAAGAATTTGTAAAGTAGCCAGTTTACAACTTATCAAAATACAAGTGATACAATATGATGACAATAATTACAGAGTATAAGATAAACAAAATTATCACAGAGTATGATAAAAACAATACAACACAATATCAGTGAGAATAATCATTAATAAAAGTTAAAAGTTAGAGAGATCATTATGAGTCAAATGTTTTGTAAATTACAAATTTTGAAAAATGACAAGAAATATTGCTATCACAGAATTGACATTTAGATATGAAAAAAATTATTTTAAAATCCTACGAGTAGTTGCAAAAGAAGTACAATTTTGAACACGTCGTTAAATGCAGGTTATATTATAGTAAATTTGTCCTTGGTTCAGAATAAAAATCACTGATTCAGCAATCATAATAACCTTTAATTCAGAAAGCTATGTGACCAGAGCTTTATAAGACATGTGATTATATATCAATTTTTTAAAGGGATTCTCTGGACTGAAACTAAAATGATTTAAACAGGTAAAGAAAAATCAAACAAACGAAACACTGAAAATTTGATGAAAATTGGACTAGGAATAACAAAGTTATGGCATTTTAAAGATTTGCATTATTCCAGTCAAACAGTTCTAGGCATATGTCTTACTTCCTGCAACTTATTCTCTTGTGAAGGATATACATTATTCACACATATGCATGAAAGAGGAAACAATTAGGATTTCATGTAATAACATAAGATAAAAGAAAGTGGGGATGTGACCTCATCAGCCCACCTAATGAATATGCATGATGACGTCCATATAACTATTTTCACAAAATATTGCTAAATATGAAAATTCAATTCCACTTCGTTATTTGTTATCAAGTTTTATGAAATTTTCAGCATTTGGCTCGGTGAATTTTACTCTATGTAGATATGAATATTTTCAGCCCGATATATGATCTATAATAATTTCATGGCCTCCATGGTTTGCTTATTCCTGCATGTTACACTTTTGTAACATTTATACAAATCCACCAATTCTAAAGGGTTTTCCATGAAAAAAAAGAGCTACAAGTCAAAAGTCATTTTATGGAAAGGCAGAGGCAGAATGGTGACAACTAAGGAGACGTTTTATGACCTGACTCATTGAAGTCTCCCCTGTCTTATCTTCGTCTTATCTTTGTACGATGTGAAAATATTTACCTTGACCTAATTAAAGATGTTTTAAGATGCATCTGAACTGTCATTCTTGTAACGCTCTGTGGCATTTGGGATGCTTGTGATGTGATTTCAATGACTGTTGTGTCAATATTTAAAGAATGACCAGGGCCCCGGTCTTACAAAGAGTTACGATTGATCCGATCAAATTTAACTATGGACGGCCAGGAACGTCAACTTTGATTACTGGTATTTGTTCAAAATATTTTCTAGCTATGATGTATGTTCATGCATTTATTGTTTTCTAGAAAATTCACTGTGCTTCTCTTTGTTTACAAAGGACATTGTGCAAATTTCCTACATAAAAATTATGACACTGATGGATTTCCATAGAGTTATGATTGATTGGATCCATCGTAACTCTTTGTAAGATGGGGCCCAGTTGTCAAATTGATCATGTCTCTGAATTCTTTTGCCCTCCCCCATATTGATAAGTGTAATCAGTGGCATATCATTTGAGTGTTTCATGAAGTAAATATTCAGTGATTTTTTTTATTGGCTTTTGTTATAAGCTACTGAAAATCCTTGCATCTGATTGGCCGAGAGCAAATTAGTCACAGAGTCACAGATAAAACATTTCATGAAATGCCCCCCCCCATCTAGGCAAATTTTTTATTTCATGAATTGTTGAAATTTTTTTTACAATTAATCGTACAATGTTTTTCATTTTTGTAAAGATTAGTGCCGAGTGGTGAATACATTTATAGGTCCCTATTTTTTTTAATATAACTTATCATACTGAAAAATTATTCTTATAAAACACAATAAACCAGTATAGTGAAGTTCGGTTAAACTTAGGTCATGGTCCGACTCTGTGTTAAGATTATTGGAAACCAAAAATATCAATATTACATTTACATTATATATTTCTTATCTTTACTTAGCTCTGTCCTTGTGTTTTAATGATGAAGAAGACTTTTTCAATAATTGTTCCCAGTCAGTTATGAATGATTTGGGTGTCACTATTGAGCTAATATATTGAACTCGTAGTGTTAGAATTGGAGATAAGGAGTTATATATAAACCACAACTTTAGACCAGCATTTCAATTAAGAATATGGGTCATTTACAATTGATTATCTTATTAAAAGAGATTAGTTTTATATCATTGAAAATATTTTGATTTCTCTCATGCAGTGCTGTTAATGCAAACTTTTTTTTAATACCTGTGTCCTATGCTAGTCTTACACCACTTGAGCAAAAACAAGAGGTTATATCAACAGCCCCCTCTTTTGTCAAATGCTAGATGTAAGAATTGCAACTGATCAAATGGTTCAATGTTACTATGCTGTATGGTGAAGATTAGTTGCAATTTATTGTCACTGTGTTTATATTATAAGAGTAACTTTGAATTATTCAGTAGAATGATATGAATATAAAAAAGTTTCTTCGTTTCTAGAAGCTGCAACTCTTAATTTGGTTTTTCCAAAATTTATACTGCAAATGATTTTCAAACTTGTGTCCATGGAAGAAAAGGAAACATCATGTGGAAAGATAAATATGTCAAGGTACAGTTCATCTGAAACCCACAGACATGTGTCAGCTTATTGTCAAAATGATGGGGTTTTATTGTCTCACCTGCGAAGCAAAGTGAGACTATAGGCGCCGCTTTTCCGACGGCGACGGCGGCGGCGGCGGCGTCAACATCAAATCTTAACCTGAGGTTAAGTTTTTGAAATGACATCATAACTTAGAAAGTATATGGACCTAGTTAATAAAACTTGGCCATAAGGTTAATCAAGTATTACTGAACATCCTAATAGAGTTTCATGTCACATGACCAAGGTCAAAGGTCATTTAGGGTCAATGAACTTAGACCATGTTGGAGGAATCAACATCGAAATCTTAACCTGAGGTTAAGTTTTTGAAATGTCATCATAACTTAGAAAATATATGGACCTAGTTCATGAAACTTGGACATAAGGTTAATCAAGTATCAATGAACATCCTGCATGAGTTTCACGTCACATGACCAAGGTCAAAGGTCATTTAGGGTCAATGAACTTTGGACGAATTGGGGATATCTGTTGAATTCCCATCATAACTTTGAAAGTTTATGGATCTGATTCATGAAACTTGGACATAATAGTAATCAAGCATCACTGAACATTTTGTGCAAGTTTCAGGTCACATGATCAAGGTCAAAGGTCATTTAGGGTCAATGAACTTTGGCCGAATTGGGGATATCTGTTGAATTCCCATCATAACTTTGAAAGTTTATGGATCTGATTCATGAAACTTGGACATAATAGTAATCAAGCATCACTGAACATTTTGTGCAAGTTTTAGGTCTCATGATTAAGGTCAAAGGTCATTTAGGGTCAATGAACTTTGGCCGAATCGGGGGGTATCTGTTGAATTACCATCATAACTTTGAAAGTTTATTGGTCTAGTTCGTTAAACTTGGACATTAGAGTAACCAAGTATCACTGAACATCCTGTGCGTGTTTCAGGTCACATGTCCAAGGTCAAAGGTCAATGAACTTTAGCCGAATTGGGTGTATCTGTTGAATTACCATCATAACTTTGAAAGTTTATGGATCTGATTCATGAAACTGTACATAAGAGTAATCAAGTATCACTGAACATCCTGTTCCAGTTTCAGGTCACATGATCAAGGTCAAAGGTCATGTAAGGTCAATGAACTTTGGCCATGTTGGGGTTTTTTGTTGAATAACCATCATATCTCTGTAAGTTTATTGGTCTAGTTCATAAAAAGAGGACATAAGAGTAACCATGTATCACTGAACATCTTGTGCGAGTTAGAGTAGTATGCAAAGTCAGCACTGCTGCTATATTGAACCGCGTGATGCAGGTGAGACGGCCAGAGGCATTCCACTTGTTTTGATCTGCATGTACTATCACCAGCTGGCTGAAGAAGAATTAACGTGGATGTGTTCTTGAAAAGTGTAGATATCCCTTCCCCACCCCACCACTCTTCCCCACCCCACCACTCTTCCCCACCCCACCTCTCTCCCCACCCCACCACTCTTCCCCACCCCACCTCTCTCCCCTACCCCACCACTCTCTCCCCTACCCCACCACTCTCCCCCTACCCCACCACTCTCCCCCTACCCCACCACTCTCCCCTCCCAACCACTCTCCCCTGCCCCACCACTTCCCCCTCCCCAATTCATGCATGTTTAAAAAGAAATTACCCACTTTTATGACATTTTGATTTATTTTAGTATTAAGTAAAAATATTTTTCATTCCATTTCATATATGGAAACAATGGTCTTACAGATTTGTAACTTACATAACAATGAGTCGGAATGTGACCATATTCACCTGAAATAATTTTGATCCCAAACACTTTTTATCTCCATATATAAACCAAAAACATTCGACATTTTTTAACATTCTACACTATTATCTGAATGTTCACCATTTGAGGTGATATCTACCTCTCCAAATTTTGTTTCCATCTCAAATATGAAATCTAGTTAAAATTCAAGTTAAATTTGTTTAAACATTTTTTTAAACGATTTGTTTAAAAGCTTAAACAATAGTTGCTAGAGTGACAAGCTCAAACATTGTACTTGAAATTTTAAACAAAATGTTTACAGCATAAGTTGATATATAATTCCAATGATTGTTGCAATTACTTTTGTCATCTTTGTATATTTTCCCACTTTTGTTGCTGTCAGGAGTTTGGGTGTAATTTTCTCATAAAAAGGTAAATCTTGAATTTACTTGCTCTGTTGATTACCATTGTTACTTTGACTGAGTGAAATTATTTTATTTTCATATCTACTTTGTAGTGTTGAGTTTTTTTTTAGGATAGAACTGCCACACCAAATTCCCCAGGAATATTTTGTAATATGTGTATATTGCAACTTTATTGGAACTTGCACTTGCATGAATAGCTTCCCCATATTATCCCATATGTTTTTAATTCAGATGTTAATTTCTTTAATGCTTCATATATTATATAAGCATATATTACATAGGTCATGTAGATTCGAATCAGTGATAGGTCAATACGCCATCACGTGACCATAGCTGCGAGGATCGCATTTGTTATATTCTAGGTTTTGACGTCATCTCAGGGAATATACCGCGTAGTATTTTCAATTGCGGCGTTATATCCACTAAGGTGACGTCACTCGCTGCATACAAGTTGCGCAACAAGGTAGTTGATGTACGCGCTAGTGTTAACGCGTTGATTGCATGAAGAACGCGCTTAATGTATTAAAAAAAAAACTATTATGACGTAGATGGATCAGAGCTGTAGCAAGAATTTCAGGTTTGAGCCAGATGATGAATGCAATTTCTGATGGCGAATCCACATATACTATATAATATAACAGATATTGCCTGGTCTATCGTTTTAATAAATAACATTTCAACTCCCCTCCGAAGCTATATTTTTCCCTCGGGATAATATTTTCCCTCAGCACTGCGCGCTTCGGGCAAAATATATTCCCTTGGGAAAAATATAACTCCGTCGGGGAGAGGAAATGTTATATTCAAACTCTAGGTAGGCAATATCTGTATAATATATGCATACATCCTACATAAGGGCAAAGTCTATGAATGGGTTTATTCCATTATGGTCTCGCAATATCGCACTCATGCCTATTCGCCATTTGTATACTGTATGGTACATGTTTGGTTTAGACTTGTTTTATGTACAGTGCTCACATCAACACATTTTATGCATACTACTGGTCTTTAAAAACAAAAGTATTTTTTTCATTTAGAAACAAAATAAAATATGCATATTTTTATATGTTTATTTATTTTATTTATTTATTTATTATTTTTTTTTACCTCTTTTCTTGAAATTAAATATACTCCCAATTTCTTTACTACATGATTTTCAATTATCTGTTTTTATGTATTCCTATTATAATAACCTTTTGCCTAATAATTTTGACAACATTTTTCAAACCAATAGAGATATACATACATATAATACTAGAAACTCAGCTGATACTCGTGCAATATATGGCCATTATTCTTTCTCAAACAACATATTTTTATGTAGGGGTCCCATTATTTGGAATAAGAACCCTCAAAATATCAAGCAGTGCAAAACTCTTCAAAGCTTTAAAAGACATTTAAAAATACATTTCATGCAGAAAGTCTAATAGTAATACTGATATAGATACAACTGTATACTTTTGTTATGTTTGTTGTTCTGTATTTCCTGATTGCATTTTTTTATTGTGTTGTTTTGTGTTAATTTCAGGATCACTAACTTATAAGTTCCTTGTAACTTCTCAGTGATCCTTCCACTATTCTTAGATATACTCACTTTTGTTATAATGTATTTTATTGAAATATTTATACTTCTTGATTTGTATGTTTTTATGAAGATTGTGGTAAAGTTTCAATTTCAATTTCAATTTTGGGGGGAGGTTGCTTTTCACAACTGCATGATTGGATAAGCTATAGCATTGCAGTGAATAGTAAATTTCGGGGGCTCTTATTTAATTATCTAGGGCTCTTATGACATTTTTTAGGGGGAGGGGGCAAAATTACCCAGAGCCCCCTTAAATTTTTATTCCCTGGAAACAAATCAGGGATGTCTTCTGAATAGATCCCTAATAATTGCTATAAAAGCGTTATTCCTCACTTCATTTCTTGATGTACCTTTGATCACATAATTGTCTTCAATTCTCAATTAAAACCCTTGGTATTGCGGTTTTTCGAGTGTTTCTCCCTCTAAAACGATTGTTTCTTATTTCCTTGTCAGATTGAACTTTGAGATGGGTAATGTTGATGGTCTAGACATAGATCATAGTTTTATGTGAACACAGAGTCTAACTTCCAAGGATTTGAAATAAATCCAGATCGACTGTGAATAGTGACCAGCCGAATTTGAATTTGTTTTTAATCTTAAGGATTAACTTTTTATCAAATCTCAAAAGATTTAGTTTCAAATCTTTTAGATTTTGATTTAAATCAACGAGGTTTACATCTAATATTCTGCTGGTCGCTATTCACAGCCAATCTGGATTTATTTTATATTCTTGACATTTAGAGTGTACTGATTGATAATATAACTCAACTGATACACACTTTAAGCTCTAAAGATTTGAAATAAAACCACACCCGCTCTGAGTAGTGACCAGCGGAATATTAGATTTTGATGTAAACTTTCTGGATTTACATATGAAGTTATAAGATATGAATTGAAATAATAAACCCATAATATGGTATGATTCACAGCCAATCTTGATTTATTTTCAATCCTTGAAATTTAAAGTGCAGGTATCCGCCTATCAGATTTTTTGAGATTTTTTTTCATGTTTCATTTTCTAAGTGATACATGAACTTTTGAAAAAAATATTTGATTGTACTATTATGCTATAAGAAATAGCATTAAGCCCCTAATCCACTACAAGCACGCACTACTTGAAGATCAGAATTTCAGTGATTGACAATATAGGCCTACATATTGCATGTAACTGAAAAAGGAGGCAGCCTAAAACATTCCAGAATTGTAGATGTTTCGTTAAAGTGATACCTAACCTTTTTTAAAGCATTTGTTAGGAATATTAGGATGTAAGAAATAGCATCCCTGCAAACACACACACACAAAATAATGGGGGGGGGGGTTCTGAGTCACATGACATACTACATGTATACAGTTTCATTTTCATGTTATCGGAACTCACCACATTCCTGAAATTAAAAACATGACCTATATGTATAACTCTGCCACAATGTATTAGGTCCAAGGCTAAATGTTGATTATTTTCAGATGCATAAAAGCGAAAGGGCAACAAGTGTTTTTTGCTGGTTTCATTTTTGTCTCACAAACTTTCACCAATTCTTCGGGCCTATTATTGTTTACACTTACAAGTCAATCCTAGTGTTTTTGTGCATGGAAATATTTCACTTCGACTTTGGGAATACCATTTTAGTGGAGAAATATTATCTGAGACCCTGAATATATCCTGTTGATTTATGTGCACGTATGCATGTTTTGCTAGTTTTGTGTTGTGGAACATTCTGTAAGTTCGAAACACCTTTTGGTTGGTGGTATTTTGTGGTTTCCTACATATTTTAGAAACTCATCTTTCATACATGTACTGTTACATGTAGGTTTGAAGCATCCTTTTATGTTCTGCAGACTGATTTGACTTTGCATGGTAAGACAACCAAGTTATTGAATGGAACATGCATATATTTTATGGCTGTTTTTGAGGTATTTTGATTTGCAGTTTGCACCAATATTGTGTGTAGAGTTATACAGTTTTCTGAAAAAGAAAAATTTGTTTTATTTACTTGTTGGATTGTTGTATATTTCCTTTCTTTACTGCTTGATATTTCATTGATGGCTATTTCCCTCTTTAATTTTTTCAATGTGCAGAACATTTTTTTTGTTTTGCTCTAATGAAACCAAGAATGAAAGTTTGATTTGAGTGATGGGGTTCTTGTACTTATCTATCTATCTATCTATCTGTCTATCTATCTGTGACACATCATATTATCACAATTTTTATGCTGCTTTGGTTATTCCTTTAATTTAAATCTAATGAAGATGGTGAAGTAATTTTCAAAAAGTTATTGAAGAACCAAATAACAGGTTTTCAGTAGAGATGTCTTTTTTTTAATGAAGACTGATCTGACAATGCATGATAACTTATCACATTCTTTCTATATTTGTAGTTCTTGTTTGTTTGTGATTTCAAACTAAAAAATATAATCTGAACATATAATTACAGCTAGGCACAATAAGCAAAGCTTTTATTTCAAGAAAATTTACCTAGTAGTTGTAAAAGGCTTGTTGCATGTCTTTACACATAATGATTTAAGTAGCGGGTTGGCTTATGTAAGTTTGAACTTTGAGTACCCAATAAAAAAATAAACACATGATCACAAATCATAAGTATTTTGCTCTCAACTCGAGAAAAAAATCTTGAAGAGTTACCATGAAAAGAGAGCAAAAGATTTATTTGTTGACCAACCCAGATTCATGATGTAAAAACACAGGATCAATGTCAGGTCATTTAGGGTCAATGAACTTTGACTTTTCACCCTTCCCTCGCTTTCATTCCACAGATGGCAACAACCACACAAAGATAGGAAGAAGCGTCTCGTGCTACACCGCCCCTAAGATACGAGTCACCGATCACGACAGAGATTCTACAGACGATGGCTCATCAGAGTAAGTCATTTAGAAAATGGAATTATTTCCCTATTTGTTCCAATATTTTCCAATATGTTCCATACTGCACCAATTCAGCTCTGTTAGTCTTTAAAAATAGTTTTCAGACCTGCCAAAAAATATAGTATTCAACTGTTCAAAAAAATAGTATTCAACTGCTGTGACAAAATTAGGGCTGTTTGCAGTGGTATTGATTTCATTAGGGAGGGAGGGTGGGAGTCATTCAAAAGATTGAATTATTTTCCTTTTTGTTCTGTATTCTTCTTTCTTTCTTTTTGTTTTCATTATGAATTGAGATTAGTGAGATGTGCTTTTGAATCCAATCATGAATTTAAAAAAATAATGCGGTATAGCTAACATTTTCTAAGCAGTATATTGGCATGAATACAAGGAACAAGTGAGAGATAGATAGAGAGGGGCAGAGAGATAGAGAGAGAAAGATCTGGAAAGAGACAGTGATAGAGGAAGGGAGAATGCGAATTAAAAGTTGATAGATAAGTTGACAAAAGATGTGCAACAAACATTAAATAATAAAATAGAATTCTGTTTAATTTGACATGTGCATGAGGTAATAATTTGTAAATATGAGAAAATCCAGGCTTCACAAAAAAGGAATAGTCAACAGACAATAAGATAGAAAGAAAATTTCTAATGAATGGAATATGTTTTGTTTGATGACACCGCAACATCAGCAGAATGGAATGAGGCCTGTTTCTTCAAGATAAGGGCCATAACTTTGAGTTTACACACATCTTGGGGGGAAAAACAATTCAAGTTTCTTGTGTTAGAGTCAAGGAGGTTATTCACCCAAGACAGCACAAGTTTCCTGATTCTGGCTCTGCCCAAGTCTCTCGTGGACGATAAAGATGTCAGCTCCATTTTTTTCCTGTGCAACTTTATTAGATGTACATGTAATTTACATGCTAAGTCCTTTTGCGCCTTTGAAGTGCAAGAACTGTGCGAGTTAAAATACAGCCATTTTATTTATTTTTATTCAAACCACCTATATATAGCTGGTACAAAACATGTTAAACAGCTATTTTCGTCTCACTGTAGGTCCAATACATGTAGTTCTGTAAGTTTCAGTTTATCAACATCATCCATGAACTAGTAAATAGTAAACTAGAAAATAGTACAATTCTTCAAATATAATATATGTTTTTTGAAATCATATATGTAGTACGATTCCTTTTCATCATTTAAGATTAGTCTGTTTATGACAGATCAACTGCTAATTTCGTCAGAATTTTCTTTCTTTATTCTAATTTATATTTTAGCACCAATGTTTCTCAAAATCTGCTACATGTATGTCAATTTCATTTCACATATAAAGTCTATCTTGGACACGCCAGAATAAGCTTTTCAAGGTCGTCAGGCCATGATGACATCATCTAGGAGCTATTTTGTAAAATTCTTTAGTTTGATAATATCGTAACGGATCAGCAATGAATCATATTTACAGTTGGCAGGCCACATGAATTTGTAGTTATATTTAGCTGATTATCTGTCCTCCTGCATAACATTGTGATTTTACACCAGAGAAGCTTTAATTGCTATCAACGTTACACATTTAAACCTGTGCATTTTTTGTTTTATAAAATGGGGTTGTCAGAATGATTTTTTTTCTGTGGAAAGTTTGATATATAAGCCCTCAAAAACTCATAGATCAGACAGAAAAGGAGGCCACATCCCCTTTCCACTGTGTAGACACATTTTAGCATTTACATAGCCTTTTTTTATTTAGAAACAATTTTTTTAATCAAAACATCACGAATGTCACAAAGCTTATTAAAAGCCATATGATGCACATCATTCCTGTTGGGTGTATCATAAAGCTGTTTGTTACACACTGCAATTTAGTGTTTAATGCACGATTGTTGACATTTGATTTGATTTTGATTTGAATTTATTTCTGCACTCAGCATAAATATTCAACATAACATCTAGGTGATACAATTAAGTTTTACAAAACAATTTAAGAAATAGTCATAACAAAGCAATGAAAAATTAATATTAAAAAGTAGCAATATTCAATGAAAATAAAATAACAGTTTAAACGAATGCAGGAGACCGCCATCGTGAGCGGTTAAGCTTGAAAATGATGGCGGCCTCGTAAAATGGTACATAAATTTCTTTCATTGATCAAGTGGGTGCAATGCAGGTGCAGGTGTGGGTGCAGTAAAGGGCAGTTGAATAATTAACTTGAAGAGGGGGATGCATATGATTCAATGGTTTTTCTTTTAATAGTGGCTTTAAATGAGTATATTGTTGAACATGACTTAACGTTGTTTGGAAAGTTGTTCCAAATATCGGGACCATTTCTTGGTTTTAACTATTTCTAACTTAGTAGTATGGGAGAGCTTGAGTGTGTTCATATTATTTTCTTTGGCTAGAGTCACAGAACACAATATGCGAACATACACATTAACTGTGAGGGTATTCAAGCAAAATTTGATGATGCCGACCTTTTCCCAATTTCAATTCCTGTCGTCGCACCACGTACTGTATATTACAACCAAAAAAGTTAAGTTAAATTTTTATTGATATTTTTTTTGTAAAGTCAAGTTTTGATACATGCAATGCAGTCTGAGAAACAGATTCAAGATCTGTCAATTTCCGGCATGTTCATGCTTGCTTTGACATCGATCTTTGTTGCTTTGTTTTCCCCCTGCACATAAGAATGATTGTAACTTTAGGGTGTAAAATGAATGCAAGTTTGCAATGCTAGTTAGAATGGTAGATGCATTCACTCATCATCTTAAATGACATCAATTATTCAATCAACTTGGAGTCTGATACAGGCGACTCTTAATTGGCTTTATAGTCTACACTTGCAGACTTGCTATTGTCGGTCAACATGTGAAGGAGCTCACCATTAGTAGTCTGCAAGCTCAGGCCCTAGATTGACTTTGTAATTAATTTTGTTTTCACAAATCTTGAGAGAAATCTAGTGAAGTTCTGTAGCTAGTTTATATTATAGTTGATTTCAGTATATTGAACCAATTCAGCTCTGTTTTTAGTCTTAAAAAATAGTATTCAGACCTGTTAGAAAGATAATAGTATTTAAAGGTCAAGTCCACCTCAGAAAAATGTTGATTTGAATCAATAGAGAAAAATCAGACAATCACAGTGCTAAAAATTCATCAAAATCGGATGTAAAATAAGAAGTTATGACATTTCAAAGTTTCGCTTATTTTTAACAAAATAGTTATATGAACGAGCCAGTTACATCCAAATGAGAGAGTTGATGATGTCACTCACTCACTATTTCTTTGTTTTTTATTGTTTGAATTATACAATATTTCACTTTTTACGACTTTGATGATTATGACCTCCTTGCCTGGAGCACAAAATGTTAAGATAATGGAATTCCACGTGTTCAGGAAGGATTGAAACTTCATTTCACATGACAATGACAGAGAAATACAAATATTTCATATTTCATATAATAAAATACAAAAGAAATAGTGAGTGAGTGATGTCATCAGTTCCTCATTTGCATACCGACCGAGATGTGCATATAACTGTTTTGTAAAATGAAGCGAAACTTTAAAATGCCATAACTTTCTTATTTTACATCCGATTTTGATGAAATTTTCAGTGTTATGCTTGTTGAATTTTTCTCTTTTATTCAAATCAAGTTTTTGTTGGGTGGACTTGTCCTTTAACTGTTCAAAAAATAGTATTCAACTGCTGTGACAAAATTAGGGCTGTTTGCCATGGTATTGATTTCATCAAGGAAGGAGGGTGGTAGGCAGGAAGAGGGGGTGGGGGAGAATGGAAGGGGGAGGGGAGGGTTTGGGAGGGAGGGAGGGGAATTGGGATTCTTTTGGAAAGGGGAAGGGTGAGAATCTGGAAGAAAAAAAAACCAAACAAACAAATAAGGAGTTAAGGGAGACATGGCATTCACAAGAAATAGGGTATTGACAGGTCTGGTAAAAAGAAGCATGAGCAAAAGAAAAGAAAAAAGGAGTAGTGCGAAAATATTTGTCTTAAGGCCAATTTTAGTAGGAGGGGAATTCATATGTGTGTGTGTGTGTGAGATACTGTATGTGTGTTTGATAGGGGGAGGTGATGAACATGCTCTAAACCTGGTTACCAGTACTTGAAAGAATTACATGAATGTTATCAGTTGATGTTATGAACACATTCAGGGTGTGTGAAGACAGAGGTCATCAAACTTTTAGATCACCTCCCACAAAGTCAAAGCAATGTTGGAAAAATAATCCAATATGTCTCTTTCTGCATTTCTACCAAACAGGAAACATTATTTGATTCTCAACATTGAACCCCATAAAACACATAATTAATTTATCATCTAAAAAAAAAATTGTCTGAAATGTGTTTTGAAGCCTTAATTCTGTAATATTTAAAGGGGAAGTTCACCCTGATAAAAATCTCATTGTAAAAAAAAGAAAAATAATGCAATATGTATATTTATGAAGGTTTGAGGGAAATCCTTTTAAGAATACAAAAGTTATTAGAATTTTATTTTTTTTATTTGTGACATCATATGTTAGCAGCTTTTCAACATATCGTATGGTAATAATCAATAAAATATCATTTTCTCAGAGAATTGAAAGTGTTTTTATCGTACCTTCAGTCAGTATTACAGTAAAAAAATACTTTACACTCGCTTCTGAAACAATGAGTCATCACAAACCATTAAAAATTTGAAATTCATGCATTTTATGTTACATAACATAAGGGGAAGCTGCTCGTATATGAAGTCACAATTCAAAAACTTTAAATTCTAATAAATTTCTCCATCTTTGATGGATTTTTTTCTTAAACATTCACCATTATTTTCTGTTTTTGTTCTGCTTTTTTACAATTTTTTGTCAGGGTAGACTTCCCCTTTTAAGATATAATGGCTATAGTGCACTCTTTCATTTCAAAATTTCAAGTTGTAGTCTATAATTCATCCTGGGTTTACAGTTGCCATAGCAATCATTTTTTGGCATTCACTCTGTGCCTTGAGTGTGAACTGATAATTGAAAGATAGGGAGGAGAGAAAGAGAAAGGGAGAAAGAAAGATAATAATGATAATAAACGGTATATTTACCCAGCTAGGGAACCCATTACCCCGGCTAAGCTAGACTACCTATTCAGGTGCACACAGCTTTTTGAGGAATTCCTGCCGTACCCATTTACCTCACCTGGGTCGAGTGCAGCACACTGGATGAATTCCTTGCTGAAGGAAACTACGCCATAGCTTGGATTTGAACCCACGACCCTCTGTTTGAAAGCCTGGAGACTAATCCACTGGGCCATGAGGAAAGGAAACAGAAAGAAAGAGATAGAGAGACAAACAAAGAGAAAGAGAAAAAAGGGGTGATCTGTCAGGGAATCTTATTTTTAACCAAAATATTTTCTCATCCACAAACACACACCCTTACACACAAACACATACAATCTCTTTCATTGTAGAATACAGATTAAAAAGAATTATTTCTAAGCATGCCAGGATAATGCGATTCAGCTTGGATTAAAAAAAATACAATGTAGATTAGCTTGAAAGTCATATTCACCGATACACAAATCTGTCTGTGAATAAACTGAAAATATTACAGAGGCCTGATTGATGAAGATTTACATTTACAATTGTTTCTCAACTTTGCCATCAATTGGTGTATGAACTACCATGGAAACCTTGGTTGTGATTGGCGGCTGAGTCCTGTTACCATGGTAGTATAATAAACTGTAACAACCACAGATGATAGTCTTTCAACTTCAGTATGGTTTAACTTTGCCATTGGAACCTTCATTGTGATTGGCTACTGAGACCAGTTACCATGGCAATTACAAGAATGGCAAATTATCATATTTGCAAGTCTTTTAAGAAACGGTCCCCAGGGGACTGTTTCATAAAGGACTTTCAGTTTCATAAACTGTTGTAACTTTGCCACTATGGCAACTACCATGTTAACAGGAATCAGCAGCCAATCAGAATCAAGGTTTCCATGGTAGTTGCCATTATGGCAAAGTTACGACGAGTCCATTATGAAACAGTCCCCAGATCTGCCGTTCTATTTTTCGACATCTGAATCGAGACACCAACATTACTACATGTACTACTTCCTCTTCTTCCAACCCAAACAACACTGAAGAGTTGTGTTTACCATCACTTCAAAATGATGCCAATTACTGCATTTCCAAAGGGTTGCGAGACCAAAGTTTGTCATCCGTTCTCTTCCTCATTCTCTTATGTTTATTCTTCCTACATGTATGTTGATCAAGTTATTTCTTTCTCCCTACTCATGCATGTCCATAAAATATTCAAGCTATTGTATTTTTGTGGTCTGAGCCATATTTTTTTTGTTGGTGGATGCAACCATGCATGGATGTAGTTTGCAGTATGATTTTATTTAGTACAAAAAAGGAGAGAGAGAAAGAGTGAGAGAGTATAGGTGTCTCTATTTTTCTACCACTCACTCAGCAAGAGTGCAACTTAACCCGAGTTGAATTTTTCTCCAGTGGTTGCACAATACCATTTTTTTTAAGGCTGACATTTTTTCTTCAATATTTCTCTTTTGGAAATGCTCTTATTGTTGAACACCACGCTTGTTAGATTCCCAGAAAGTTCGAGTTAAACCATATCCGTGTACTATCAATGGATGTGGGACAGTGATGTTGGAATACACACGTGGGGCTACTGCCAAACTTGTCTAACAAAGTTATCGAACCACATCACTGTTCACTGTTGTTGTAATTGTGCCGAAACGGATCTTGATCAACATTGAATGCAGACATCCTGCAATTTTTCATTAGGGGAATTTCGAAACTGGGAAGATAATGCTGCATTTTGTTGATTTAGGAGTTGTTGACTTTGAAATTAAAATCAAGCATGGATGATTGCTGGATATGACAGAGAACTAGTAAGCTGAGCTAAATCTGGATACAACAGATCATTAGCAATTGGACTGAAACTGAAATTGGATCGTTGGAATTGATATGCTTCGAGTGTATATCCACTTCTCTTATTCTACAGCTTTGCGTGCTACAAATGAATAAACATTTTCTTTTTAAAACTGTCTTTTTATGAGACATCAATGATTGATTGAGATGTTGAAGATCAACTCCTCAGCTTGATTGGAATAATGCTATTGTTCTCTCAATGAATATTGACACTTTGAAAAATAGCCATTTTTCTTGAAGACTTCAGACTGTCTTTGAATAAGAGAATACTTCTTGGAAGTCAGAACTAAAAGAGGGTTTTGTTTTTAGACAGCTGTTTTGAAAGAAACCCTTCAAGCTCTTTTCAGTCATATGGACCAGACTAAACCTGGACCAAATTGATCTTCATTGGTTGGATTTACTAAAGGATTAAGCAATGATGTCGTCAGGATCTTACACATTCAATCACGATGTGACGATTGTCACCGAACCCCCGACACCTCCGCCGGTCACCAAAGGTAGGAGACACAGTTGCGATCAGACTGCGCGTGATATGTGCAGCGGACAGTGCGGTTTCCTTCCTGGACTTAATGAGGAGTAAGTAGACAGATTAATTAATCAAATCTAACATTTTCTAGAACCTTTGTGTCCTCTACGCTTAAACCAGCTTAACGAGGCAAAGCGGTCTTCCAATCTGGTATGGAAGAACACTTACATATAAGATCGCTTCAAGCGTTTCCATTACACATTAAATGCTGGTTTCTGCTAAACTGGTTAAAGAAAGTAATGAGAATGGGGTCATTGCCCAAGATTGCCCATAAACCCCAAAAGCCTATTTGGTTGATTCAATTTTGGCCCAGACATCAGTTGGTCTCACTTCCCTCTTCTGGCAAATTTTCATCTTTTTTGAATAGTGATGAAATCACTACATCATTTCTTCAACTATTCCTATTAGTACCTATTTTTGTGTATTACCATATAAAAAATATTATTAGATATGCTTTTGTAACCATTAATAGATGATTTTTTTTTCATTACCTGTGTAAATCGAAACCATTCAATTACCTCCCCCCCCCTTTTGTATGGGATTTTATCAGGATATTCATAGCATTATTTTTCATTGATTGTGTAATTAACTTTTCAGGTATATGTATGTGCATGTACAATTAATCCACTAATTAAAATACAATCTAACAAAACCAAGAGTTTCTGTGTGTGAATTAAAATTTTGTGCCAATTGATTCTTGAGGAAAGAAGATTCATAGTGGTTCCTAATCATGTCATGCTGTTAGCAAAATATGGGTCTATTTTTTGAAGCAATGATAGTGAGACGCTTTCCTATGAGTGCCTATTTGTTGTATTGAATTTTGAGCAAATTATTATTTTTTTTTCAAAACCGTTACATTTGCTTAATGTTTTTAACAGTTTGTCAAGAATAGTAAGACTCTGCTATGTCAAACCTTTGAAATATATTTCATTTTAAAATCTGTGATTTTAAAGACCATCTATAGATATTATTGCTCTTATGCATACAGTTTGTCTTAAACGCGAGAGGCTTCCCTCCTAAGATAAAAACATCTGCCTCAGAGTAACCACTAATAATTAGACTAAATATTGTGAAGTTAGCCTCAAACTCTGTCATTTATGATACTTGAAATTTTGAATAGCATAAGTCCACCATCTACATGTATCCGGAAAGTGACCATCAATATGCATTTCTAAAGATATTGTACCGGCAGTAGTTTTATATTATACATTTTGTGGAATTTAAAAACTTTTACTAAACCCTGCCATAGACGGTTTGTGAATAATGGATGTCCCAAAGTGCTTTGACCTGAGGTTCAGCTCAGGAGTTGGTATAAGACCAAGCCAGAAGGAGGTGTTTGTTTTTGTAGCGAGAGTGCGAATAAGTTTGGAAAATTCCACTGGGATGCACATCAGAGGAAATCAAAAATGAAAGATTATTCTGGAGTGAAAACTGGAGAAACTCAAGAATTAAATGCATATCAAGAGCAGATAGACACTCTAGCGAACCTTTATGCTTAGAATGTACGTTTTCCCTGATGCATTTTGCTACATAGGCCTATATCAGGGAAATATTCATTTTATATAGGCCTAGATGCTAGCCTTGCTTGTTATATTTTTTTGTACATTTTCATCTGTGTTTGTACTTTGTTATTGAATCATACCAGAAGAATTAAAGCAATGAACAAAATATGATGGTAATTAACCTAACAAAAATTGTATTAACTCTATAGTGCACGCCATGAATGATGAAAATATAAAGTGGTTTTATCTCTTTTAATCATTTTCACACTACAGTACCAAAAACAACATTTATATCTGAAAGTGATTATTTTATGAACTGTTATTACTGCTAGGTATATTGAGCTGTGTATGATATTGTTTTGAAACTTCATTATTTGACACCCCTGTCCAATTCTTATTTGAATTGTGGTGAAACACATCAATTAAATAGTTGAATTTAAATTCTTTATCAAATGCCGCCATTTGATTTGTGAATACCTGAATACATGTTTATAAGAAACCATGAATTACCATAAAATGCTAATACTGATGTGCATGTAGGCATAACAGTTCGCCCGAATAATTTCCCCCACCAAAATTTGTTCACACCTACACGTATGTTCGTTTGTGCAAATTGAGTGTTTTGATCAAATTATGTGGACAACAAAAGAAGTGGTATGGTCGATGCATGCAACACGCCTTTCAAATTACCTGTCACCTGACTTCAACATGCTAGCCAGGCCTGATGATGCATGTGCTATGGTGGTGGGGTTGCCAATAATTATTACATCAATGGAACAAAAAATAGATTAAAGTTGTCATTGAATGGTTTGATGTGATTATGTTATGACCCTTTGAATCTCTATGGATTATTTTAATTTTTTTCAGAGTCAGAAAGGAAGTTACTGAGTATAGGCCATACTTGTAGTCTTGAAAAATAGACTTTGTATTGGGATCTATATCTGCACCAATCCATTGCTCATTTGCTTCTGTTTTAATGATCTCTATTTCCTATGAATACATATACTTTTCATATTTTAAATCAAGTATTACATTTTTATCCCTTTAATCATTCCATGAGTAAAGTCACATTTTAAGAAGAGGCTTTCCAATGAAAACTCCTAGGGAAAGATTTATTGGTATTTCATTTGGATTTGTAGACTATGAGGCTGTTCTCACTCCGTTCCTAAAACTAGTTTACTGGAAACTAGTTTAGTGGAGACTAGTTTAACATGTAGTGAGACTGAGAACGGTCGAAGCGGTCTTGGAAGTGATCTTCCAAACCAGTTTGGAAAACCACCTCGCGATGTAGTTTTTAAGATCACTTTGCCTCGTTAAACTGGTTTTAACGTAAGTGAGGACACAACCGTTCTTCGGGAAGCGATCTTCTTCTTACATTTTGAGCGCGCTACTCCACTCGACAGGTGTAGAATGCCTATGCTGCGGTTTCGGAATTTGCGCGAAATGTGTCGTCCCACTGAGAGTGTTTCCATAGCAACAAGAGCGCTTTACATGAAATGATTTAGAAAACTACTTTTGTGTTATCAAGTGGGATCCCTAGCAAAGCAATCTTCCAAACTGGTTTCCTGAATCGGCTTCCAGTAAACTAGTTTTAGAAAGCGTAATGAGAAAGCGGCCTCTGAAAGACAAGGTTCTCACTACCGTCCTAAAAGTAGTTTAGTGGAAACTAGTTTAATGTGTTATGAGAACAGTCGGAGTGGTCTTGGAAACGATCTTCCAAACTGGTTCAGAAAACCACCTTGTGATGCAGTTTTCAAGATCGCTTTGCCTCATTAAACTGCTTTTAGCGTAAGTGAGCACACAGCCGTTCTTCGGACATTTTGAGCGGGCTACTCTGCACACTGTATGTAGAATGCCTACGATGCGATTTCGAATTTCACGCGGAAGGTGTCACCCCATTGACAGCGTTCCCATAGCAACAAGACTGCTTTACATGAAGTGACTTTGAAAACCACTTTTGGGGGATCAAATGGGAACGCTTGCAAAGAGATCTTCCAAACTGGTTTCCTGAACTGGTTTCCAACTAGTTTTAGAAAGCGTAATGAGAACGGGGTCTTATATCCAGTTAACTCTGCCTTAGTAGTCAAATAATCACCTAGTACCCTTTTCATAAACCCAATGATACGGCTAAAAGCAGCATAATTTGGTCGTAAAATCGGAGGAGGACCAGAGTTATCCGCATTATTTTGATGCTGCTATTATCCGCATAATAGCAGCATCGGGACCAGATTTTGACTTTATGAACGCATTTCAAAAGTAATGCGGATAATTGCCATGGAGCGGTCACAAGGTCACCCTTTTCCAACGCAACCGCATCGGAGGGGTGTACGATTATCCTCCTTTTTCAGGACGGGCGCTCGTAAAAATAGTGCGGATTATTATTTTCGGAGTTTATGAACGCAATTTTATTGAATTATCCGCATTACTAGCTCTTAGGCGGCTAATTGGAGGATAGGTTTATGAAAAGGGTATAAGTCGAAACAATTTTTTAGACCAGATTATTGGAAACGTTTTATATACCTCTTTTAAGTCAGATTTTTCCTAGAATCGTCTGGTCCCAAGAGATTTGACTGGGTATGAGTAGAATTGTTCATTTAAGTAATGAAAACCTTGCAACAAAGATTATGAATGCCAAATCATTATTTTGGTAATGAACCATAGTGAAATGTCCCCCCCATTCTATTCTAGACAAATGCCATATATATGATACCTACCTATGAGAGGGGCCTGAAAGGAAAATATTGTTGACATATCATGTCATAAATTCATACTTTTGACCAATGCTAATTGGAGTGGTTGAATACAATCTGTCTTCACTAAGCTTCCTATTTCAATATTCTTTATTCTTTATGCCATGTACATTTCTGCATATTACGCATGCCTTCTTCTTCATGATGCTTGTATGGAGCAGTGGGGAAGAATAGAATATCAACAAATTTAGTTTACTGTTACAAAGTCCAATGTGAAAGTCGTGAGAAAGGTTGTTGGGCTGAAAAGGGTCACTCAATTGTGTGGCTGGATACATTGTTCACATTTAAAAACCCATAATAGTATGAAAGAACTGATAGTTTTTATTTCGGTAAATGATATTCATTGCAGCCTTGGTTTTAGATCAGGGAACATACATGTATGTAAGGCTACTGAGATTAATTGAATTGTAAGAAAAAAAAACAAATATATCAAAATTGATGCTTGGTACACTGAGAATTCAGAGTATATACAGAAAACCTGTTAAAATGTTAGCCCCCCCTTGTTAGAATGATTTTCTTTCATATAATATCACATAGATCATTGATCAACGACCTTATAGTATTAAATGTTTTGTTTTGTTCGTTTTTTCATAGAAAAAAAAGGAACGAATATACAAAAAATGATTGAAAAAAGGGAAGAAAAAAAAAAATTTGAATAAAAAATGAAAATAAATTTATTCAATTAAATCGTTTCCCAACTCTTTTTAAAGTGAGTGGCAAAAATAGTCAATTATGACTTATTGCCAAATAAAAACAAGGAATGGAATGGAATATGGATGATAATCTTCAGGTATTGATTTTAGTGTGGGATGTAAATGGACTGCTTCCCTTGTTAACCTTGAAAAATTCTCATCCAGAATTTGGATTTATATTGCAGGGGCCCTGTTGCTGAAATAGTGGCAATCAATCGCAACTCAAAACAATCTGATACGATTTGATTTACAACCAATGAAACACGCGTATTGGGAACTTTCGCATGATTTTTTAAAAGTTAATTTTTAACGTAACACTTTCTGCAGAAGATCCCTGAAGGTGTAGAGTGGAAACTTGAGTCTTCAGGTTCAGTTAATGTCTAGAAGGGATAAGAGCCCTGATGCATAAAATATATAATTAATCATAAATATTGCTACAATTTTGGTTAGTTGCACCCCAGAGAAGTGATTTTATATTGAAGTGATTATGATAGGTGAACTTTTTCTTGAATCTAATGTAAGTAGGCAACTATATATCGGTACAAGTATTCTTTATCCAACACAATAATGTACTTGATGGGTGAAAGTAAAGCTTGAAGAGAAAAACCAGTAGTTGCAGTAAACACTGGTTTCATGAGAAAGTCTGTAAAACCAGGCTTAATTGTCAGAATATCATCGAGGATCTAGATCTTGTACAGTTACATAAACTGAACTCTGTGAAATCTTGAAATCTTCGCTGAAAAACGTTCACACTGAAGATCACCAACACAGATAGGCACACGTGGGACAATTTTTCATTATTGCTGGAATAAAGACCCGACGGAAGTGACCGAATCCGCGCTTATTTTGCTTATTTCTCAGCAATTACACAATTTCTCCCAGATTCCTTTGGCACATATTTTTAATTCATACAAACAGACACTTTGGTGGCCACTTCATTGGATTCTGTATGAACTCATTTTGATATCATTACCAAAACTGGCTTTTACCTTTAATGTCTAGAAGGGATACGAGCCCTGATGCATAAAAGATATAATTAATCATAAATATTGCTACAATTTTGGTTAGTTGCACCCCAGAGAAGTGATTTTATATTGAAGTGATTATGATAGGTGAACTCTTCTTTTTCTTGATTCTAATATAAGTAGGCAACTATATACCGGTACAAGTATTCTTTATCCAACACAATAATGTACTTGATGGGTGAAAGTAAAGCTTGAAGAGAAAAACCAGTAGTTGCAGTAAACACTGGTTTCATGAGAAAGTCTGTAAAACCAGGCTTAATTGTCAGAATATCATCGAGGATCTAGATCTTGTACAGTTACATAAACTGAACTCTGTGAAATCTTGAAATCTACGCTGAAAAACATTCACACTGAAGATCACCAACACAGATAGGCACACGTGGGACAATGCAACGGAAGTGACAGAATCCGCACTTATTTTGCTTGTTTCTCAGCAATTACACAATTTCTCCCAGATTCCTTTGGCACATATTCTTTATTTATACAAACAGACACTTTGGTGGCCACTTCATTGGATTCTGTATGAACTCATTTTGATATCATTACCAAAACTGGCATTTACCTTTAATGTCTAGAAGGGATACGAGCCCTGATGCATAAAAGATATAATTAATCATAAATATTGCTACAATTTTGGTTAGTTGCACCCCAGAGAAGTGATTTTATATTGAAGTGATTATGATAGGTGAACTCTTCTTTTTCTTGATTCTAATATAAGTAGGCAACTATATACCGGTACAAGTATTCTTTATCCAACACAATAATGTACTTGATGGATGAAAGTAAAGCTTACCTTGACAACAATCAATCACTATGATTACCACCAAAACCACTGTAATCACCACCACACCCTCCTCCATCTTCTTCTTCACCATCATCATCATCATCATTTTCCTTGTCACTATCATCATCTTTGTTATCATTTTCTTTATCACTACCAATTATGATCATTAATGATGATGATCATCATCATCTCATTCCTCTTCAATATCATTTATTTATCATTTCAGTGCAAAAACAAATTCATTCATATGGACGTAACAATAATGGTACAGATTACTTTGTTAAACATAGCAAGAAGTGATTTATTTCAATTGAAAAAAAAAGAAGAAAGATCCACAAATTCTATATTGAGCTAGCAAACGAGTCAAATTCACAAACAAATATATCGACATCAGAGTTAATTATCTAATTAATGATTGTACTTATTTTATAAATCTACTTTATTTTGATTTTTTTGAGCAACGTGGACAAACTATTGGACGTCACTTTTTGCAAGTAGGCCTACATTGAGTCTGTGGGTTGAGACTAGCGATCCTCTAGGGGTGCGTTCCCTTGACCCTGGTCGTGTGTACCAATCTCGACCCTTGACTGTAATGGAAACCCATCATGGTATGAGGTGTAATGTGGCCTACCTATTGAAGGGGGTGCGTTAACACTTTCACTGGAGATTTTAACGATGAATCACAGTTTTTCTGTGGCGAATGAATAAGTGATAGGGATTTATGAAAAAAAATCATGTTTTGTTTTCAGAAAACGGTACGTTCTAATAATATGTTGTCACTAAACAGACTAAAAACCTTTTTTAGAAGTGGTGTTTACATCACAAGAAAAATTTGGTCTTAAAAGGGCAAACAAGCCCCAAATGTTTTAGGTCCAATTGAGAATTCATCACCTATTGGATATATATTTTCATAACGAGCTTTGAAAAGAGGAATTTTGTGTAATGGGTTTGTTGCAGCATCAGAGTGTCCAGGTACATGTATTAATTTCAAGAATTGAATATCTTTCTTAGTAATGCTCTCTCAAGTAATAAACTAAGTACATATTCAATAATTTGAAATAACGTAATTCATATTCAGGGAGGCACGAAAGCTCAGTAGGTAGAGTGGGGGTTTTGGATTCCGGTGACCCGGGTTCGATTTCCAAGTGGTGCGCTAGTGCCCTTTGGTAAAGCATTTATCCTCATTACCAGCTCCCTCGGAGAGGACCTTAATCCATTGGTCCCCTGGCTGCTTGCTCACAGACATTCATGCTTTCTTAGCAGTCAGGTAAAAGACCTCAGTACTACATACATGTAACATATTGATTTTTCAATTCTCTGTTTATTCGAAAAGAGTGTGCATGTTTTCTGTTATTTCAACAAGGTAAAATGCATGATTTGAATGCCAATTGGTTTTGTGAGGATTTGAAAATAAATAAATAAATAAATGATTTTCTTTAACCAGTAGGGTATGCTCATTATGGTATGTCCAGTTGTCTGGTTCTCAACTGAACAAAACAAGTTTCCAGAGAAAGTGCTGAAGAGGCAATATGTAAATCCAGCGGCAATTATGAATTCGCATCAATTAGGCATACCTGTTATCCACACGAACACAGTATTTTGAAATTTCTTCGGAATAATATGTGAATGTTGGAACACACCGTGATATTATTTTTCAGATTTCATATTTCGGCTTTTGTCCAAGTGTTGATGTACAGGTGCAAGTATTACAGCCACTCTTGTTTTGATTGTGTGCTAGGATTTATGTTCTGATGGGAATTGGTGAGAAAATTGGAGTTTGGCTCCACTACATCATGTAAAGGTATGTGTGAGGTACTTTTCAGGGAAAAGGCCTTCAGAAAATACCAATGAATACTTTTTGTACAGAAACCATCAAAAACAACAGTTTTTATTGTTTTGTTTTTTATTTCCATGATGTGGTATAGTATGCCATGCAAAGTATTATGCAGAATCTATTGAGCATTCCTTAAGAGCTTTGTAGGTGACTTTCACAGACGAACTTCCTCTCAGCCAGTTAGATTTCTAGGAGCTTATAGTGTATGTTGGTTAAACCAGAATACTAAAGTCTATAAAACCAGAATACGAGGAGAAAATCTATCTTATCAGAATGAATAAAATAGGGCCGACTGCACCATCCTGAGTTTTCAAATTAGCGCGCTATTTCTGATCCGGCAAATTATCCCTATCTGAACAATCTCGAGATTATTTGCAGTGGAGACGCAATTATCGCGCTAGTTCGTAGGACTAATCTCAAGATTGCAATCCCAAATCAACTTGGGATTATTGCAAAATAGCGCGCTATTTCACGAATTATTGCGCTAATTTCGTCGGTGCAGACGCACTCGGGTTTATTTATTCACAGTGTCAGACCATAATTGCATCGATGCCTTGATCGAGCAGGAATCGCTCTACTGAGAGGAGCAATCTAAAACTTGTTTTATCAAAATTGGTTATTGAATAAGCGAGTTATAGAATTCTGAAAACTCTTGTACTTTCTATGGGGATCCTCACATTGGCAAACGTGCTTTAAGTTGGCTGATTTTGTGGTCAACTCTCCATTTGTCTTGTACACAAATTTCAGATTTTCTCAATTATCTTTCAAATTGCATCTTGCCTCCTTCTGAGCACAACATATGTCATGGGAAAATATGATTCAAACCACATATGTCAAGGTTAGGAGATAATGTAAAATATGTCAAAGGGGAAGATCTGAAAATTTGTGTACAAAACAAATGGAGAGTTGTCCACAAAATCGCCATTTTGAAGCACGTTTGCCAAATTGAGGATCCCCATAGAAAGTACAACAAGACTTTTTAAACATCCATAACTTGTTTATTTCATAACCAATTTTGATAAAACTTGTTTGAATTGTTCCTCTCATTTTACTATTTCCAATAAGATAGCTTCTCTTCTTAGGCTTTGGTTTTCTTTAAGTCTTCATGAAACCATCCCCTAAGAATTGTGTCTGGAATGATGGACAACAGAGGTAATGGGAAATAAAGATACATTTGAGAACAAAGTTTAAAGTTACCCCCCCCCACAAAAAGAGAAAGTAATACAGAAGTACAGATGTTGATATTTTCGCCTCAGATGCCCCCATTAAATAACATTAGAAGTATGCTGATTTATGTCTTTGTCTATGGCTATCATGACACCCTCATATATATATGTAATTTGTGAATATAGATGAATATAACTTCCATGAACTAGAAGTGAATTTTTCTTTAAATGGTACTTCCACTCTGAAAAGAAGAAGAAATGTTACTATTTTGATAGCACCTTTAACAATTGTGCTGTAAAATGGGGTTTTCCCTTTTCACTTGCTGATTTGATATGAGACAGATTGAGATAATAGAAAGAAAGAGCCAGAGCAGAGAGAGAGAGAGAAGGAGAGAAGGAAAAGGGGAATTAGAATAGAACAGGGCCCCGTCTTTAAAGAGTTGCGATTGATCCGACCAATCGCAACTATGGAAAGTTGCAAAGTCAACGTATGAAATGCATGTTTGTTCAATTCTTTTCTAGATATGATGTATATTCATAAATTCTTCAATTTATTACAATTTGGTGTGTTCTCCTTTGTTTTCAAAGGATATTTTGCAAATTTCCTTTTGAAATGATTATGACACTGATGGATTTCCATAGAGATATGATTGATGTGATCAATTGTCTTTGTAAGACAGGGCCGGAGTATAGAATAGAAACAAAAACGTGAGAAACTGATACAAAATATAATTTAGTAAATGACTAGTTCAGTCATAATTACCTTTAGGTATAGTGTCAGGAAAAAGTACAGGAAAAGTCTACAAAATGTCCAGCCAAAGGCTTACTACAGTAATATTTTTTGAAAGATGCAATTTCCTTCCTTGTATAGGTGTGGTAGAATTTAAAGTACATGTACTCCACATGTTATATAGCAATCTGACTAGTAATCAGCCACACTGTGGCAATAGAAATGGTGATTAAATTGGCAACGTGTGTTCATACGCAGTTAATAATTTACTTTTTTCGTAAAATGTGTAATTTACTCAAGTAGACATTCTTGAGTTTTCTTTCTTTGTATTGTGCATTCCACAAAATACATCCTTCAAATTTACCCACAGTGTGGAAAGTGTGATAAGTGTCTAAATTGTGAGACTATTGAGGGATATAGAGTCCAGTTGATGCGCACAGTTTCTGTATATCCGATCAGAAGGTGATATGGGTGTGCAATATTTTATTTCCTGCCATTCTTCCGCGATTCCCTGCTTATCAAACTGTTCCTGGTCCAGAAAATTTTACAAAAACAGTTTATAAATATATCCACAGTAGGAATGAGAATCTACCGTAGATTTTCTTATTTATTCTGTGGTTTATCATGCATGGCAGATCAAAGTGTCCATAGTGTGTTATTAGTGGGGAATGTGTGAAATATGAAAATATGATTAACATTGTTAAATTCTCATTTTTAGCAGTGTGAAGGTCATTTTTACACTGTGGATACCTATAGATACAGTGTAATTATTCAGCATGTATTCACATAGTTAACAATGTGAAAGTGTTGTTCACACTGTTTAAAATGCTCAAATTTTACAGTGTGAAATGATTTCACACGCTGTAAACCTCTTCACAGCGTGTTTACATAGTTGAGTATGTGAAAAATGTAATTCACATTTAAAATTGTCAAATTTCACATGTGGAGATAATGTCACACCCTGGACACCTCAGCAATGTGGATGTTTGCAGTGTGTTCACTTAGCTGACTGTGTAAAAATGTGATTCCCACAATTTAAATGCTCAGATTTTTACAGTGTGAAAATGATATCACACTTTGGGTGCCTCAATAGTGTGTATATTCACAGTGTGTATTGGATTAGAGTTTAAAAGAGAATTGGATTCACACTTAAAATCTCACACTGTGGTCACATCTACAGTGTGAATATTCACATGGTATTCACATAGTGGACAATGTGAAGGTATTATACACACTGTTAAAATTCTGAATTTTTGAGTGTGGAGATAATTTCACACGCTAGAAACCTTGGAATATGGATGTTCACAGTGTGTTTACATAGTTGACTCTGTGAAAATGTGATTCACACTGTTAAAATTCTCAAGTTTTTGAGTGTGGAGATAATTTCACACCCTAGACACCTCAGAATGTGGTTGTTCACAGTGTATTCACTTATCGGCGTGTAAAAATGTGAATGCACTCTTAAAATGCTTAAATGTAGCAGTGTGAACATGATGACACACTTTGGGTACATTGACAATGTGAGTATTCACAGTGTGTTCACATATTGGACTAGAATATGAATGAGAATGTGATTTACACTTAAAAATTCCACACTGTGGTCACCTCTACAGTGTGAAAATTCACAGTGTGTTCGTATAGTGGATGAATGGATTGTGTAAATGAGAAAATGTTCTCCCAGTTTCCCTCCCAGGGAGTGGAGCTGTTATGCTGCCTTGAACGAGATGAAGCTCTCCACCTTGTGCATTTTCCGCCCAGGAGCACTAGCATAAAAGATCACAGCAGATAGTCAATCATGGCAATATTGCTCCTGTATATCATGATAGCTTCCATCAGTCAATCAGAAAAAGGCATTAGAAACAAAAATTCTTGAGACATTTACTATTTATTTCTCCAATTCTCATATAGAGGCTTTGGACATTCAATAGCCGGTTCCAATAGGCAATGGCTTAATACTGGAATCACCACTGAATTCTGCAGTTACCATAGGGTTTGTGCTGAGATCAATCAGTTCCAGTAGGCAATGGGTTAAGATAGGAAGGTGAGGGTGGTGTCTATGTAAGAAGGGTCAGTAAAGGTGATGCTCTCTTGCATCCGCTCTCATGAAGGAAGAGGGATTCCATCCTGGGCCCTGTTAGACAAAACTCGGCAATCGATCCTGCAATCAATTTACATGATCATACAATCAGTCATGAAATCAATATTATGTTTTGTATAAGTGGGGCTTTGTTCTCATTGTCAAAGCCAGAAGAGCATTGCCACATCGACATTGAAACACACATCATCATTTTGGCTGTGAGATGATGATCTTGTACTGGTTTTCCACAGGAAATGGCCATTGCAGATACACATCTTCGACAGGAATTACAGCATCCAGGACAAAAGCTAGTACCGTAGCAAGAGACTGATGTTACTCTCAACTTATATCCTTTGACTTTGGAGGCATTGTTGACAATTTATCAGCTTTTATGGTCTTGTTTAAAGAATCCTGATGATACTGTCAAAAAAAAACTGTCAATTTAGAGCAAGAATATTTTTGTAGAAAATGTTTGATCCCTGCCTCTGATCTTACACAGCTCCTTTGTTGGTGTTTCAAGAATCTGGTGATGCCATCCATCAAGATCTGGACCTCTTCTGCTACAGAATCCAATGATGTGTGCCATTAATACACAGCTCTTGTGGCATTGTTTCAAGAATGCTGGTGATACTGTTCCTTTAGCATCTTTGGAGCATTAACCCTTCCGGCATGTGTCTGGTGATCGGCACATTGGCCATACACAGTTCTCATGGCATCGTTTGAAGAATCTCGTGATAATGTCCATTGAGCACAGGAATTCTTGTTCTACAGAATCTGATGATCTCTGCCACTGGCCATACACGCACACATGCAGCTCTTCTGTTCTTGTTTTAAGAGTCCTTATGACAGTTTTTCCCTAGAGAGCATTACCTTGATTACCACGGGGAAGCTATATTTCTATAGGAATTGGAGAATCCGGTAGTCAATGGGATAGACCTGAATGATATGACATCACTTCAGTTGTTTTTTTTTTTTTTAGAAAAAGATACATCAGTCTTTGATCCAGGAGGCCTTGACAAGTGGATATACGTACAGTTCTTGCAGGAACTTGAAATTTGAGAGAGCGAATTGAATCTAGAGTGAATCTACAACACAACAGCAGTATGGAATAGTATAGTACAATTATCTAGAGCCGATTCCAATTTCCCTCTGACTTTGGACCTTACTGGACCGAGTTTGTGACACCTCTTACAATATGTACACAGACTTCTTTATCAGCAGAGTCACCAGCCAGAGATTTATCAATTTTGTAAGAAAATTACAGTTTGAAGAAAATGAAACAAAATATGTTGAAGGGAATTGCAGTAAATGAGAAGTGCTATGGTTGTCTGATTGTGGATCTATGACCAAAATAGAACACGTTTGATTTCTTTTTGGAATTTTTGAAAGGAATTTAGCATCACCAAAGCATAAATAATATAAAACTTTTGGATTGTGAATGAAAACCTTGGGATATTGTTCATGCCTGTAATTGAAACCGTTTAAACTGATAATTTCTTTGATATCAACTGATATACTTCAGCTGGTGCTTGTTCTAAAAATCTGAAAGCATAAAGCTTTTCGAAATAAGAGTCAACAAGTGCACTTCAAACTCGATGATATTTAGTCTAGACTCTTGAAATATTAGTCTTGTATTTCTTCAGAGATTCATTCGCATTTGGATTCAACCTAACAGGTGTAACACTTGCAAATTGTATAAAATTTAACAACTCTGATATCCTGTACAAGAGCAAAGGACCCTTTAAGCAATGGAGGAACATCTTCATGATGATGCTTTGAACATAAGTGGTAGATTCAGAAATATAGATAAATGACAATTGAGTTTTATTTCATTAGAAATTTATATGTACAGTCTTGGATGGGAAATTACATTGATTCTGAGTGATACAATATTCTGATTGATACAATCTTCCTGCCTTGAAAATATATAAACAATGCTAATTATACTTAGCGTGATAACATTAAAGTGGAAAGCACAAAAGGAACAGTATTGAACTGATGAACTAATTCAGGTCAACAAGAAAGTGTCATCTGTTGTGGGGTATGTCTTCTGTCAAAGGCGTCCCTTTAATCGAACATAGATCATGTTTTGAAATGAATGCCTGAGAAAGTGACTTCTATGTAAACAAGAGAAGTATTATTGAAAAGAAAGTTATTTTACGAGCATTGTTTCCTCATATCAACCTTGGCAGGGCGTCAAGAGATAACAAATCATCTCTTCTTGCTTGAACTATATAGGCAACGGAATATTGCGTGATTAATACACGAATATCATCAAGAACTTGCATTATCAGAGGAGACGTACGAGTGTCAGGTTTTCAGATTAAAAAAAAGTGTATATGCAAATCCATCAGGTTCATAGAAGAAATAATTTCTGCTTCATAAAGGGTTATTCTTCATGCCTTGTACAAAGTTCAATTCATCAAAGGATATAATTTCAATCTAAATGCCAGGAAACTGCAAAGATAAAATTACAGATGATACTGCATAGATGTGGTTGACAAACTGTAGCCTGTTACCAGTGAGGTTTATTTCCACAAGTCTTTTACAGTGAGCAGATGCGAGTGAGATCAATATTGGTGAGTTTAATACAATTTTTTAAAGGGGAATCCAGCCTTTGCCATAGAATGGTGTGTCGGGAAGGAGAAAAATAAATTAAACAGAATGGTGAAAGTTTGAAAGAAATTGGACAAGAAATTAGAAAGTTAAGCTGCTTTAAAATTGAGATCACTAATACTATGTAGAATCCAAATTGGCATGACAAGGGGCAAGGACAACTTTCTCATAGGCCATGTACTTTATTATCAGGGATTTGTGGTTTTCTCCAAAGTACCTATTCCCCTGGGGCAGTAATCTAAATATAACCCAGGTAGTATATTGTTTTATGTCCTCATGAAAGAAAAATATAATTTGAAATATTTTTTTTTGGGAAAAATGACATTTTAGCCAAAATATGTATTGGAGTACATGGAGGAATAGTCCTTGCCTTACATCACTATGACATCCCATATGCGGCCAATTTGAAGTCTCCATGGGTATAGTGATTACCAATATTTACAACTTTTAAAAATTCATAACTTTCTTGTTGTTTGTCCAATATTGTTCAAACTTTCACCTATCAACTTGTCTGATTTTTCTTTTCCTTATAAAAACAAATTTTTATTTGGGTTGGATTCCCCTTTAAGTCTTACCATGTTTACAGTGAAACAGTTATGTTCTGTATAGTTTCGATATATGTCACTTTTTAAAGGGACAGCTTTCTTAAAACAGATGACTTCTCTCAAGCATTACAGGAATTTTTGACGTTAAACTAGTTACCTGGATGAAAAATATGGAAGTTACAACTTACAAAGTTGTAATAAGTATTTTTATGAGTATTTCAATTGGAATAAAGAAGTTAGGTCACTCTGAATTTTTATAGGCCTATTTTTTTCAATATACAAATTACATGATGCATAATGCTTCAGAAAGGTACATTATATTGGTTGAATTCTTACTATGCCTTATGTAAAACATGGCATTATGCTAAGATAAAACAATGTTTAACTTGTGAATAAGTGAATACATAAGTCCACAATCAGGACAAATCATAAATGTATATTTACATCAGGGAATAATTTTTGGTTATAAGAGAATTGCTCTTGACTAATATTTTAAAGGCCTATGAAAAAGATCTGCTACACAAAAGACTTTTTAACAGCCTTTAAAAAGTGTGGAGCATTGTGATGCTACACTAGGCCTGTACCTTTAATTACAAATTAAAAAAAAAAAGCACAAGATTGATCCACCGTCGAAACAAAAAAACTGTTGGTTCCGAAACAATCAGCATACAGTATGTTAACACAGAATGAATTGATCTGTTCCTGAAACTTTTCAAAGCTGAAGATCAATAATGTTCAATGTTTGAACAATGAGGGCAGCAAACATTTAGCTGATTTTCAGAATTACTAGTCCAATATTCGAATCAACAAACATTTGATTGTGATTTAAACTGTTGAAGAAAAATTATATCAAAGAGAATGATACTATTTTATGGCACAGAACATTTGTCACAATTTACTCCGTACAGAGACAAGGAAGGTTTTTGCAAAGGTTTATGCAAATTAAATGTTCTTACTACAGACATTATTGAATAATCACAATATTTTTTTTAACATAAATGGCGCTGAATTTTCTTATTTTAGCAAATTTTGTTGTGAATCATGACATTAGCACAGAAATTCAGTAAATGAATACATGGACCCACAACATGCTTTTACTTTTTCATCTACTACAATTTAATTGAAGGTTTGCACTGCTTGACCATATGTATTTTTGAAATGCTCAGATAAAATTCAAATATTTCAAAATTCAAAATTTGGATTCAAAGTCCAAAACTATTTGTGCTCTACTGTAACACTGCACAATGAATGCTACGTCGCCTGTAATATCTACATGATACCAAAACTATACAAGTCGCTGTATTGTGATCTTTTGTAAGCCAATAATACTGCAGTATTGTACGGATATGAACTACTTCTCCATAGAAATACAGCACGATTATGACCTCACAATTGTAATTCAAGTGTGTGTTTGCTTTTACTTTCAGTGAACAGGTTTACACACCTTGAGGAGGACAATAGATACTATTTCTTGTGAAATCAAGTTTCATTTTCGACCAAGTTCGTGTTCACATTTTTAACAAATTATTTGGTATATTTAGAAACTTCTTCAATTTAATAGGCATAATTAGTCTTAAGAAACATGAAAACTGTGAAACATGAAAGGCATTAAGTGAATTAAAATAATAATGCAGGCTGGGTTTTGACAGCTACAAAAATAACCAATGTATTGAATGAAGATATTAAACCAGTGAATGTGTGAACAGGAAGATAATGATGATAATAATAGTCAGTTCTTGTATAGCGCATAATTACATTATGAATAACATCTCTATGCACTTCCAAAGGACTTGGATATTATTACCCCGGCTGTAGCTCAAGCAGCCTTTCCAGATCTAACTTTGATAGTGCTTTTACAGTTATTTGTCCTGAAATACATGTAGATACACACAAATTTATATGAAATTTGATAATAAATTGAAAAAACACATAACAAGGAGAATATGAAATGTTAGATACCAATGCCCTATATTATTATTGTTGTTATTATAATTATTATTATTATTGTTGTTATTATAATTATAATTATTGTTATAATTATTATTATAATTATTATTATTATAATTATTATTATTATTATAATTATTATTATAATTATTGTTGTTATTATAATTATTATTATTATGAGCTGTGGTGGAATACATTTTGACTGTCCCTTTTATTTTAAAAGGTCAGGCATTGATAGTTAATATCCTAGCTCATCCTTCTACTCCTGAACCCGTGATTGATACCAGAGAACTACGATTTCCGCTTGCCTTTCCTGTCGGTCGCCAGAGTCCCTGGCCTAGAGAAAAATCTCTCCTGTTGGTACCACATACATCAATTCGTTTATATGTGTGGTCCTGTAGCATTGCCAACAAAATGGTACACTGGTATGTGGTTTGCAGCTATAGGGCTGAGGGTTCAAATCTCTATTTCTGTACATCTGTGTGGTCAGACAATGTGTTACCAAAGTGGGGGTGTCGTGGTCTAGTGGTTGTGACTCCCGTCTTTCAATCTGAGGGACGTGGATTCAAATCCCAGCCATGGCGTGTTTTCCTTCAGCAAGAAATTTACCCACATTGTGCTGCACTCAACCCAGGTAAGGTGAAATTCCTGGAATGCCAGAGTGCCTGTAGGCAGCACATCTATAGCCAGGGAATTAATATTAATAACATTATAATACATATAGAAATTGTGCAACATAGATGTACAATTATTATTATCAACATGGTGGTATAGTGGTATATATTCCTGACTTTCAAAAATAAGGTCATGGGTTCAAATCTCTATTCCCTAGCACAGAGTTCAACCTGTCTGTGTGATTAGATAGAGCATGGATACATGTAACAAAGCGGTATGGTGGTATATCCCCCCTGACTTGCCAACATAAGGTTGAGGGTCCAAATCTCTAGATGCCATAGTAATATTCAAATCCTCCATCCCTGTGATTACATGGAGATTTGTCATCAAGATGGTGTAGTGGAATATAGGACTGGATTGCAACTGAAAGGTTGTGGGTTCAGATCTCCATTTCCATCCATCTGTGTGGTCTGACAAAGCATTATCAGCAAGATGGTATAGTGGTATATACCCTTGACTTGCAAACAAAGGTTGAGGGTTCAAATCTCCCTTTTTTTCGTAGCACATGGTGCAACTTGTTCATTAATAGAGCATTACTAACAAGATGGTGCAGTGTTGTATACCACAAACTTGCAAACTTTAGGTTGAGCGTACAAAATCTTTATTTTGTAGCATGTACGTGTATGAATCAACTTGTTTTATCTGTGTGATTGCATAGAGCATTGATAAGAAAGTGGTATAGTGGTATATCCCCTGAATTCCAGACATAAGGTTGAGGGTTTAAATCTCTATAGAGTACTGAAGTGTGACGTCGGTTGCCATGGTGTCTTGGCAGGCTAGTTCTAAACAGAGACGCAGCTGACGATCGTCTGTACAATTTGTATTTGCAAATGACTTTGGCTCATCTGAAAAAGAAGTTGCAAGCGATCGAATTCCGATAGCAGCCATTTTCTCCTATGAGAAACACGCTTTTATTTGGCGGGTTCATTTGTTTAGAACCAGGCTGCCATGATACCATGGCAACTGACGTCATCGCTTTGGTACTCTATTCACTAGCACATATATCAGGTCACCTATCCATCAAACTGGTCAGATAGAGCATTTTCAACAAAATGGTAATATCTATGCAGAATACAGGTATTTTTTTGTTGGTGGTAAATCCTAAGTCACATTTGCTCTACAGTGGTTGTATGGCAAGTCGAAAGCAGCAGTTTTATTTTCATTCAAACCATCTATATATAGCTGGTAAAAAAAATGTTAAAACGGCTGTTTTTTACTCGCTTTACGGCTGCCGTAGGGCAAATGTGACTGAGGTTTAAACAGTGAGAAAAGTAGATTGTTTTGAAGGATGATTCTGCAGAACCATGGATATGAAAATAACTGAGAATTTGATCATGACTCTATTAGATAGGCCTTCTTCCTGTTTGGACATGTATGGTATACACTCCAAGATTGACCTCTACTTCCTGGGTCAAAGTCCCTGATTTGCAGTGTGTGGTGGGTGGGCTTAGAATGAGGGGGGAAAGGTGTAAATGAAAACTTTTCCTGTTTAGCATTTCAATTTTTGGTATTTTTTGTGATTTTAGCCTCGGAAAATTGATTATTCTTACCTTGCACACACCTTTGCCTACCTTTATTTCTCGATGACAATACTGTTTGTATTAATAAACATTGGTGTTGTATTGGTATGTCTATATGAAATTTAAATTTTTTTTTATAGAGATTAATTTTAACATTTGATGATTTACAAAATCACCTACAAGGAAAAATAACTGTTCCATAATAATGAAGTCTAAACCAAGGACCAATTACTTCATTGGTTACTTGTAATTAAAATTTAGTTATCAGTATATAAAATGTCCAGCTATCCAAGGTGTTATTAAGAAAGTTCAGGTCCAAAGTATCAAATGTTTGCATTTTGTAATATAGAGATAAAAAAATTAGGAAAGTTGGCATCAACTGTGAATCCCCTCTACATCCTGTTGCATGAGTTTGTTCCTTTCCTTTTCCTCTTTTGTGAACTCCGGAATCCATTGATCCTGTTGGGCACTGCAGAATCAAACACTAACAAGGAAAAACTGTGTGTAGAGTACAGCCATAAACGATACCAGATAGCTGAAGCTGAACTGCATGTGTAAGTTGAAAGTTAAGTTGAAAATTTACAGCCAACTTCCTTGTTAGTGATTGAGATATGCAATAGCTCTTGAGAGTGTGTAAATTGGTTTATACTTGATGATGAATCTGTTTACATTGGAGGTTTACAAGTCAGTGATGCCGTCATCAAGGACACCAGGACGTTTTCAAGAATCTCAAAGGCACCTCTCAGCAGACCTTGATAGATGATTTCTAGTTTTGTGGCCATGATTGCAAGGATATTTGTTTGGATCACTTTTCACCAATTCTGAGAAGGTATAGAAAGTCGGAGTGCGATCATGCTGGAAGGTTTTTGTCGCTTGAAATCAAAGAAAGTTTGTTGTCCTGGCAGCCATGCTGTTGTTTTCATGTGTTGTTTATATTCGCAGTTTCATATTATTTGAACATTCATTGTGAGATAAATGTAATGTGCCTAGATATATTATAATGTCGGGAGACAGACTCCCTTCCTTGCTACCATTAGTCTGAACGAAGTTCCAGGTTTTATATGAAAGAACAGAATTTTCAAATCCATTTCATTTGTTAATTTCATAAAGTACAAAGTAATTATATAAAATGTGGCTTGGGAATTTCAATAAAAGCCCCTGGCTTGCAAAACAGTGATTCCCCTTGAAATACAAATTATAAGATTGGAAGAGAATTCTCCTGAGGCACAGGGAATTTCCCTCTCCATATGTAGTAAATTGTAGGGAGAGGGGAAGGGGGTGAGAGAGGAGTGACTGAAGGGTATATGGAGTGAAGGAAGACAAGGAATGGTAGTGGCCCCCCCTGGGTAGTGGTAGAAGGATCCAAAGAGGGGGGTTGGTGGAAACTATACAGATAAATAATCATAGATGATTCAGCCCTCTCCATGAAAAAACAATGCTCATTACTCCTGAATGGACTCCATATCGTGAAACCAGCCGGGCGTGAGGCTGCGCTTGTCCCTTCCTCTTGTGATCGTGATACGAGGGTGTCGCAGGTCGCTGGAAAGCTGTCACGCCAGATGTCTTGATTGTTTCCACGGCCCAACGACCATGAATGTCTCTCCAGAGAGTACATGATCACACCCATACAATGCCCTTGGCACGTTTTAATTTTATCTGGGAAAACGATAAAGATGTGTACAGTTCATGTTGAGGACAATTTAAATGTCCAAGTGGGTTGTTGGAAATGATTCTTATGGTGGCGATTTGAGCCGAAGAGTGGATGATTCTTACGGTTGTGATATTTTACCTGATTGCTAAGAAAGCATGAATGCTTGAAGAACCTGGTATTTAGGGTAAATGCCTTACCGAAGGGCACTAGCGCACCAAGTGGGAATGGAACCCGGGTCACCGGAATACAAAACCCTCACTCTCCCGACTGCGCTTCTGCACCTCCTCAGTGAAAATGGGGTTTACTTTTTTATACAAATCTCTTTAGTCTCTGAACTTTACAGTAGCTGTTCAACAGTTTAAACAAGTGTTTGTGAAATTTTAAACCATACTGGTGTCATTGAAGATTCAATTTTAAAATTTAACTAAAGATTTTAAACACTTGTTTTAACTGTAAAACAGCAAGTATTGTAACATTCATATAGTAAGCAGCATTGTTTAAACATTTTAGTATTCTTTGATCTGTATTCTGATATTCTACTTTGGTCAAACTGTGAGGAAGTTTCTAGTTTTCCAATATATCAAGATATCCATAATGATTGCTTTTATACTGTTAGTTTGAACGGTGTATGCCAGTGTTCAGTAATAGTTTTATGTTCCACATTGTGGTTGTCAGGTTGTTTAAAATGAGGTTGGTAGATTGATGATTTCCAGTAGCACACTTTTGGAAAACCCCCTCCACAAATTTTCACCCACAAGAAATATTTTCGTGAAATCGCTGTATTGTTTTTTTTTCCCAAAATATATATTCTGGAATACCATGTTGATTCTATTTTTTTTGTTGAAAAACCCTCAACACTTGCCATTCTATGACAGAATCTATCAACTTTTAAAATTTGATGTATCAGCTCACTTGCTTTGCTCTCAGATTTTCAGAAAAAGTATGCGGCATCCAATTTTAACCCCCCCCCTTAACATTTTGGGGTCTAATTCTAGTATTACACTATGGACTTTTGCATGAATGATACTGCAATAATGTGGGTCATTTTGAGGTGTGTAATCTTTCCTGTTTGAACTCTTTCCATGAATTCCACTTGATTTCAGGACAAGCGCATCCTGTACTTATGATCAGAGAAATGAAGGTGTTAAAGCCGTTGACTGCTGGGTTTTCCAACTCCCATTGGCTTAATTCAGGATATTGCAAACTTTGGTAGCCAGTTGGTTAATTGCATATTCATGATTTACTCCAGATGTGGTTTGGAAATGGGAAAAATATGAACATTGCAGATTTCATTATAAAAATGCTAATTGTCTATTTAGTTTAAAGGCTTGATCTTTATGATTTAAAGCCTTGTTGCAAAGAAAATATCATACAGGGAATGATTTTACTCGTATCACAATTTGCTCCACATTTCATTAAAGGACAAGTCCACCCCAACAAAAACTTGAATTGAATAAAAAGAGAAAAATTCAACAACCATAACACTGAAAAATTCATCAAAATCGGATGTGAAATAAGAAAGTTATATTTTAAAGTTTCGCTTCATTTCACAAAAAAGTTATGTGCACATCTCGGTCAGTATGCAAATGAGGGAACTGATGACATCACCCACTCACTATTTCTTTTGTATTTTATTATATGAAATATTTTAATTTTCTCGTCATTGTCATGTGAAATGAAGTTTCATTCCTCCCTGAACTCGTGGAATTCCATTATTTTAACATTTTGTGGTTCAGGCAAGGAGGTCCTAATCATCAAATTTGTAAAAATTGAAATATTGTATGTCATAACTTTCTTATTTTACATCCGATTTTGATGAAATTTTCAGCATTGTGCTTGTCTAAATTTTCTCTATTGATTCAAATCAACATTTTTCTGAGGTGGACTTGACCTTTAAACGACAGCTACCCAAATAGTCTTTTGTGTAGCAGGTATAGGACTGTACGGAATATAGTTGAGAGCTTTTCTCTGACCAAAAGTGCTTATCAAATTTGTTAAGCAAAGTTATTCCCTTTTTTTTGTTATATATTTTATATTAACAGATAATGATTGCATCTTGGACAGTAAAGTGAAGCAAATTTTTATGAAGTGAATAATAAAAGTGTATAACTTTATTTAATGTATTCTTTAGAAACTTGGTTGGAGATTGGTGTTCAGGTTTAGAATTACCCCCCCCCCCCAAAAAAAAAAGAAGAAATCTCAAGTGTCTATAGTTAAAATTTAATAGACTTTTAATCTGTAGTGAAACTTTGATAGGTATAGGTGCTGGTGTTACAGAGGTGTCCCCTTTTAGACGAAGGGCCTTTTCAAACAAGAATCTTGAATCATCACTGTAATGATGATTGCGATTCGTTTTTAGAAGCATCGGACCTTTCACACGCTCACTAAAAAAACTGATTTGAACAAAACTTATTAACTGGAATTCACCTTCGGAGTAGAATTTCAGTTCGTGATTGTGATTAGCGTTCGTGATTCTAATCATGTTATAGTTTGGTTTCACACGTGCTAAAATTTGTCATTCGTCTTATTTTTCACTGGAAGCACCGTTCAAATTACGATATTTTTTTACTGTGTGAAAGGGCGGTAAAAGAAGATGTTGTACCCAGTGCCAAATATAGCAGCCTGGGCTCAAATTCTGAGCAAAAAAGGTTTTCTGAAAGGTGACTCAGATCAAGCCTACTGATGTCTTTAACAGATTCTTTCTTATTCTCTTTTCCAATTATTTACCTATTCCTCTTTTTTTTTTTGGGGGGGGGTAGTCTTCATTTTTAAATTTGATTAGCAGAAGTTGAGGTTGGAATCTTCACTTTTACTGTCATTTTCACATTTGATCAGATAGATGCTTCATCTCTCTCTCCATCTCTGTTTCCCTGTGTGTCTTTCTGTTACTTGCTCTCTCTCTTTTCTCTGTCTCTCTCCCTTCATATGATTTTATTGGAATGGAGGCACGTTAAAAGCCTGCCCAAACTATACAATTTACATTGTTTATAGTAGTCAATGATTTGCAATTAAAGAAAAAAGAAAAGAATTTTACTCCAAATGTTTTGATACAGATAAGTTTTTTTCACAATTTTCACATTTTAAGCAAAAAACAACAAAAAATAAACTACATAGGCCTACAAACAAGTAATAGACATATTCTTGACATATTTTGTCCATGCAGTTACAGATTTATTTTGCAGTTTTTTATATAAATGTTAATTATGATACCTTAATCATATTTCAGACACACTTGAATGCATATTTCAGACATGCAGAACAATTTTTGTCCCTTAAAAAACCCCCAATTTTTTCTATGAAAAATACTGATTTCGTTCAATAAACGACTTATTTCTTGAGTGTGAAATGGGCAAATGATATTACCCCTAATGCACTTGACTCTTCAGTCAGTCTTTTCTTGACCTTGGACTATTAGAGCCTTCCATGTGATGGGTATTCCTGTTGCTCCAATCAATGATGGTGTTTCCACTGCCTCATAATATCACTTAAAAAAAATTCCCAAATGTATTACAAGGAAAGTCAATACTAAGTCTATTCTAAACCAGTTATGACAGTGAAACAGGCATGTTTTACTCTCGAATCAGGCTTTTGTATTAAGAGTATTGTGGTACCAGAAATATGATCATCAAATTTTTATTCCATAAAGATATTTGAAGTCAGAATACACTCCTCATAAACATTAAAGCAACCAGACCTGTGTTTATTATTATGCAGTTTCTTACCAGGTAAACCAGGAAATGATATTTATTATACAGAGCTTAGAATGAAGGTTGTTTCTGTTTTAACAACTTGATAAAAGAAAAGTGAAACAAATAAGGAATTACCTTGAAAATGTATAATTTATTTCATCAGAAGAAGAGAATATATAGGAAGTGCTTATCTGTTATTGGTTGCAGTGAATAACGTGGTCTTTAGGGTATCAGGTGCCAGGGACAACAGCAATATTGCATAATTCATTTTGTCCAGAATATTTATGAATATTAATCTTCATCTGTGAAAGAAAAGGATCTTTTTTGTATTTATTGTCAAATATATATAAGTTTATTCCCTATTCTGTCACCATTATGTTTCATGTAACTGCTTATACAGCATGCAGCGAACTTGAGCCAAGTTGAAGTGCGTTATTGAACCATGAATTTCACAGTGGAGTACAAATGAGTTCGACTTATTATAGCCTTGTAGCTAGACGTCAGAATCGCTAATCTGAGAAAATCTCAGATTTTAGTAATGACTGAATGGAAACTGCTCAAGCTATAATTGCCAGCTAGGACAATGGTGCCAGTGCCTAGGGCCATTTGTACAAATGTAAGTCACAGGTCGCCTTGGCTGGAATCTAGAAAGATATCGGATGGCTGCAAAAACACACAAAGGGGTTTCGGAGTTCAAACTACCGCAATTACCACCGTTGGCAGCCCCAGGGCCGCGGGGACACGGCCGGTCACTTGAATGCTTGAACTTGGGGACTTGGGAACCTCTCACCTATTTTTCCTTTCCTTTGAGCCTCCTTTCTTTTTTTTTCGCTGCGATCTGAAGCTTGATGGGTTTTGCAGTCGCCTGTCTCCTCTGGTTGCTGTTATTCTTTTCTCTCGTGTTGTGTCAGCAATTGTTGAGCTTAGGAGGGGGGGATGGGGAGATCCCTTCATTGTACTCTTTATCGGCTCCTCGAAGCCGTCTTGCAGTGTATCGTGGGTAATAGTGGTGGTGTGCGTGGGAGGTAAGGCCCCTCTTTCTCTCTCTCTCTCTCTCCCTCCCTCTCTTTCTCTACCCCTCTCTTGCTGAGATGCTGTGGCTTGTGCTGGTGGGAAGCACATGTACCGACCGATTATTCTTCTCTAGACGATTTGGCCTCCACATCATGAGCAACCTGTGTGCTCCTAGAAAGGGCGCTCATAATCTTCAGTAAAGACAGAACCATACGTAAGATTCATGTTGGCTCTACCCCACCTTCGGTCATCATCATATTGTTCATCGATATTGTGATGTTAGTATTTGTTGGTTTCTGTTGAAAAAGACAGTACTCTTGTAGGGATTCCTTCGCTGAGGAATACCGCACATATGACTTGAAGGAGTAACAAATATGACATGTTATTCGGAAGAAGTATGAGTGACGTGCATTGTTATTTACATCTGTCGGAATTTGAAGGAATCATTGTGAAAAAATCTGTTTTATTGTCTTCACTGGATGTCTTTCTTCTTTTTCATGTGGAATATTTCAAAGTATTCAATGAAAACCAAGGAAAGGTGAAATATTTGGGAATCCATTTTGATGATGTGCTTATTACACAGTTATTATGAGTTACGTACAAGAAGGAGTTATGACCACATCGGATATTACATGTATGTAGGCCAAAAGTGGAAGAGGAGGTGGAATGCTTAGGAGGAATCACCATCTAATCTGTGCCTATAAGATATAAGGAATATTGTTTTTCTGGAGAAGGCCTATATTTTCTTTTTCTGCATCTTCCCTGGGAAGGATTCTTTTGTTTGCATTTTCTTCCGATTTCAGGATAATACAGCATGCCAGCTATTGTGTGGAATTTACATTGGATTACACCCAAATACAGTCTAAACCAAGATTTAAGGAATAAAAATGATTGAGGTATTTGTTATTTGATTGGCAGATGTATGCTTTGCACAAAGCTGATCCTAGTCGGTATTCTGTAGAGAAAATAGCCTTTTATTCTTGAGTCTAAATGAGCTGCGATGTTACAGTGAAGCCTGGGTTCATGTCTAACTTTTATAACAAATACCACAAGAGGTCTTCAGTCTTGATGTAATATGAGTTTAATCTGATTTTTTTTCATTTGATTGATTTATTTTTTTCAGGATTTCTTTTTTTTTGGGGGGGGGCATGGGGGTAGATGCGGGCCTTGAAGCGAATCACAAATTCTTTTCTTGTCTGTCCATATGATGATTTGTGTCTACAGAAAAAAAGAAAAAGGATAACTCATTGGGAGCTTCATAAATGAAGTATTTTGTCCATATTACTTCCATATAAGTCTGTGTATATAATAGTGTCATGATTATCATAACCAAATTATAAGGCACAAGGGGGCGTGTACATTTTGCCTTTCAAGACAGCTGCTCATTGCTCAGTCCTCTAGTCATTTTGGTTTGGAAGCAGACGGAAATGAATTTTGTAACAATAGCCATATATTGGAGAGAGGTAGTAAGAGAGGGGGAGAGGGAGAGAGAGAAAGAGAAAGAGTAGTTAAGTGGATGATAATTATATAGAGCAAGACAAAAAGAAAGGGGAGGGAATCAAAGTGCATCATGTTCACATTTTTGTGAGTAAACAGATGAACTTGGTATTAGACTTTATTATCAGACTCTTTGAGATAACTGTATCAAAATTATTTGTGCATTTGTCATGTTTGCCACATACTACATTTTCAACTGATATTGGAATATTTCCTTATGCTATAGAATAACTCCTATTCTATTGAGAGAAGATAGTTCATAGCCTTTATTATTCTTTACAACATTCTGATCATTGTAAGGTCTGGAATGTGCAACTAATCTTGTCACGTGTAGTCTGCTACTGTTGGTGTGGGAGTCCTCATTGTGAATCACTCTTTCAATATTTGCCGTCAATTTTCCTCTCTCGCCACTTAAAAATTCATAGACGATGCTTTGTTACTCTTTCCGACGATTAAAATGGACTTGACTGTTTGAAACGAGACAAAGGGAAAAGGAGAAATGTCTCAAATTATTTTAATTTTCTTTCTTTTGTGTTGTATCTTTCAGCACAGTGCGTTCATAAGGTTTTTTGTTTCATTGGTGTATACAATTACTACACAGGCTTAACATGATATTCATTGGTTTCATTATATGATATTCTATATTACTGAGGCAGCTTTTGTTTAGGGCAGGATGATAAGAGTGTGCGGTGAATTTAGATTGATGAGGTGGGGGAGAGAGGATGGGGGATTCATCCATTGAATTTGGTGAATCTGAATTTAATCTGTTACCATGGCGATTGGATCTTTCATCATCTATCTCACACAGAGAGCTTAAAAATGTATTGAGGGCCAGATGGACATCAACCCTTCTCTCTTCATCAAGCTTATTCCCTTCTTGCTCTCTGCGGACGATAGTCGGTTTAGGTCGGGGCACTATCATCAATACAGAAGATTAGAGAAAGTGAATCAAAGATGAAAGCTTTTTGTCCTGAGACGAGCAAGCAAGCGAGTGAGCGGCTACTCTCCATCTTAATGGGTGAGGGGGAGAGCGGATTGGATGGAGATTGGAATCGGGAGGACATCCCAAATGGTTACCATGGTAATACCATCATCCATCATCATAGGGATGCAATAATTGGTATGAAGCATTAGGTCACTGCAGGGGCCTTAGATGGAGAGGACCTCACTGGACACAAAAGAATCTCAGGAGTCCCATTCGCACTGAGATCGTAATCTACCTTGGATAATGGCGGATAATTTTGTTGCCCGTCTACGCAATCACTCCGAAGAATACATTCTACCCGTTTGAGAAATATCTTGTATTTAAAGTTGAGAGTAAAGAGCACTTTGTATGCATGGAATGGTATTTGCAGTACTTGAACTGGGAACATAGATCCGCAGAATGGTAACAGGTGTCTAATGGTTTTTCTGAAATATGTAAACACACCACAGTAAGAAATGCCAATTTAACGTATCAGGAAATGCTATTTACTATAGAACGTTACAATAGTTGTCGAACAGTTTGAACAAGTGTTTGAAATCAACAACCATGCTTGATTCATTAAAGATTAAATGTTCAAAATGAAATGTTGTTGTTTAAGATGTTCACTCCGGAGTCGATTCCCGTCTGAGTGTGAACACTCCCATTTTTTCTGGGTCTCTTCCTTCATTACCAAGTGCCTAGTAACGGACAACCACAAGATATGAGCTTACAACCACAGTATGAGGAACCGTTCTGTTAAAATCCCAACATAATCTGTTTTAATGAAATTAGAAACCAACAAATTTGTAATGTTTTTTTAATATAATAAAGTCCTTTCTGTGATTGTGGATTGTTGCACACTTTATTGAATACACCTGCCGTTGGGAATATTGATTTCCTGTTTAATAATAGAGCTTAACACTTTGTTGTACATTTTATTAGAGTGAATCTTGACACAATTTATTGTTGAGCTATATGTCAGGGACTTCGTTTGCAAGGTATTGATAGACATTTTCTATTCTCTATACAGGTCTTGAATCAGTAGTTCTTACGATCCAAAACTCATTGTAGTTGATTAGTTCTTAGAGCACTTGTATTTTATATATATGATGCGAGGCTGGCATGCTCCCCAGGGAGTGGAGATTGTGCTTAACCACTTGCATACTGGAACCAATTATTCCCTTTAAAAACTTAATGGGAATTGGGTAATTGTGTATTGAAAGGGTTGAGATAATTTCACTGATTATCAAGTGTGTGATGTGAACTCAGAAGCTCAGAGCATCTCTCAACCAATTTACCAAGTTCGCATTAAATTTTTTTAATGACGTTGCCTTGCATATCATGAGCCCCAGTTTCTTTTTAAAAAAATGGAAGAAAAGCAAAGAATGAAAATTCTTATCTTAATAGAAATTTTGTGGTTAATACAACAATACTAATCATTTCAGTATCAGGAAGGGGGTGAGAATGTAGCCCCCTGTAACTTCGAAACCCCTCTGCTATTGATGGATAGTAACATTATCTCTGTCATGCAATACCCCATATTTTTCTCGAAACCTGCCCCGTCCCTTTGTGTTTACGTTGCCTCGAATTGTCTTTTGATTTCATAAATCCCTGGCTTTTTGATATCAGTCTCAAACCTGTCTACTTTTCTCCATGTGCATGGGCCTGACACAGTGCCATTGGCATTGAAAATGGATATTTATAGCAGAATGTGATGTAGCCATGATTCTCACCAGCCTTGCAGGCTAACACTTTTGAGTCATTTGGCTACAGAGAGGCCCGACTGTGAGAGAGAAGTCTTGCAATTAAAAACAAGTTAAAGACAAGGAGAGAGCAGATAATCTAAGTAATGGGTCACAACCTTTCTCACCTATTGATTGCTGTGGATAATGTTCGGCGGCCGCGGAGCCTTATCATCTGGTTTTACTTTGAGCCATCTTACCAAAACATTTGATCTTCCAAGAACTATCTTCCAGTTATCTCTTCGGAGGGTTGCTTGACCGATGTGTTTCTTGAAGACAGCATCTCAGCTAGAATGTATTTCGTTTCAGTGCTCCTCTAGGAAATACCACATCAGTGATAACCGATAGGGATGATTTAATTTTTGAGACTGCATGCAGATGGAAAGTCTATCCCTTTATTTTCCAGGATATGAATGTAGGATCGCAGGATCGCTGCAATCGCTGTTTGGAAGTTTGTTGATGCTCATGATCTGGTTTGGTGAGCGAGAGACTTTTCGTCTATAGTCATCTGATCGATTTGTAGGGCTGTTTGCATCCCTCTTTAGGATCGGTTGTGCAACATTCAATACTTTGATACCTCATGGATATGTGATAATTTGATTATAATTTGGATTTCTTTCCAGAGGCAGAAGTTGTTTTCTGTCCTGGAAATACAGGTGACTGGGAATTGAGGAGAAATGTAATTGATGTAAGCTAAAACTCCTGATTCTTGTCTGTTCAGGGTCCTGTTTCGTAAAGGACTTGCAATTGTTACCATGGTAACAGGGCTCATCAGCCAATCATAATCAAGGTTACCATGGTAGTTGCCATAATGGCAAAGTTACAACAGTTGCAAGTCCTTTATGAAACGGGACCCTGGTTTATTGTATTAGATTTTGTATGTTCTTTCAGGTGAAAAGACCTTTTTCAGATATTTTTTCAAATCTTTTATTAACGTCTCAAATTTTATTATTTCTATACAGTGCGTATCAAAAAAAAGTTTACACTTAGAAAAAATCCTGTAAAATTATATATTTGTAATATCCTGACGATTTTTCCATATTTTAGCATTGGTACAGATCCATTTAAGCAAATGACGATATAACTGTCGAAAAATATTTCCGCTTGAGTGAGCACCACTTACTTTTGAAAAGTTGGTGAAAAATGATTTGCGCAGAACTTTGAAACAGTTATGCGAATAAAAGTAGACCTTAATCATGAAGAACACGTGGAAATTAGTTAGTAAAATTGATTTGAAGATATCTTTTACCTTTTTAAACTTGTTTCCTTGCCCAAACACTTCGAAGAGTGCATTGCGCCCCACCCCACTCCCCCACACACCGAGTCCATCGTGACGATATTTGCTTTACACTGAGCTGTGATTTACATGAAATGGCTTAGGCTTGATTTTCATTTTGTTAATCATTGCCAAGCTTGGGAAAAGTGTGGAGAAACAAGTATTAAATGAAAAATGAAATGTAAACCAACTTTAAATGATAAAAACTTAGTGAAAAATGCTGGAGATGTCTGATATAAACTTTTGTTCAGATTCAGTTATGTCCTCAGATCCAGCTGGCACAAAAAGGGTAAAGGTTGTGCTTACTAAGTGTTGAAATTTTAAATTTGGGCGGCAAAATTGTTACAAAATGCTTGAATGTATCCGTTTTATGTCAATTGACTAAAAGTGCTAGGGAAATTTATGAGAAATGCTTCGCAGGGTAAGTTTGATTTCGCCCTTTCCCCTTGACACAGCGTGAAAACAAGCATTTCTGCGCAAACAGATTTCTGCGGGCTTTACAAAAATGGACAGTGCTCACTCAAGTGTAACATTCTGTCAAAATTTTTACTTTCATTGGATAGATGAGACCCAAACCCATAATTATATGTGAAAAAATTACCCACATGTTGTATATTTGTTAATTCCCATGGCTTTTTCAAAGTGTAAACTTTTTTTTGATACGCACTGTATAAAAGCTCACTTTTCTGGGTTTAGCTTTAACTATTTCCCAAGCTTACTTTCTTTCTTCCTATTCTTGCGCTCTCTCCTTTTCAACTTCTCTTATGTCGATCCCAAATAAGTTTTGTGAAATGTCATCTTTCCCCTTATCAATGTATCATTTCTCAATATGATTTTTAAATTGTAAATTTGTATTTCATTTTAGGCTCTCCACTATACTGGTCTAATCTCAAGAGCTCCCTCATTCTCTCTCTCTCCCTCTTTCTCTCTCTTTCTCTCTCTCTATATCTTTCTAAGGCCTGTGCAATGACAAATCACTTTTTTTAACTAGAGAAAATTCCACGACAAATCAACATTTACTCTAAAATCGGTGAACCCTTATGCCAAACAGGAGTGAAAACTTACTCCAACTTTGGTCCTCTCCAATTTTTGCTCTAGAGCATATCCCCTTTTTATTCACTGTATTAAAATTAATTTAAAAAAATTCCCTCCCATTCCCTTCCATTCTCTCTTCTCTCTCCCCTTTACTCCACCCCCTCCCCTAATCTGCTGTGCAAACCCTTCACTCGAGTAAAGGGTCTGAATTGCAGCCTACTCATGCCTTGTGTACTGAAGGCCCTCTCACTCAGGATTGAAACAGCAAGTTTTGTATGTGCTAGTCTTTGCGTGGAGACACACTTGTTGATCAAAGTTTCAATCAGGGTCTGTGCCTGCAGACTACCCCTCCCGTAGCACCCTACTTCCATTCACAATTCACACCCCCCCCTCCCTTGCTCATCTTTCCATTCACCCCCCCCCCCCCCCTCCCTTGCACCCTCTTTCTACTCCAGCTTCTTTTCCTGTATCTTAAGATAGATTACTCATCGCACATTAATTAATTGATGGAGCCACAGTTATGTAGTACCAGCCCACGGTTAATTATTTAATCTGGCGACAAATTCTTGATGGCCACTAACACTAATCTTCACCAACCCCATTAAAGGGGAAGCTCACCCTGATGAAAAGTTTGTTGTAAAAATACCAGAAAGAGTGATTAGCTATGTTTGTGAAGGTTGAGAAAAATCCATTAAAAATTAGGAAAGTTTTATATATGAGCAGCTGCCCCATATTTTATATGACATAAAATGCATCGATTTCAATTTTTTGATGGTACATGATGACTAAAAATTTTCTTCTTTGGGGAAAGGTTGGGAATAATAATTAGTCTGTTGATATTCTGAAGGTACAATATAACCCATTTTCAAATTAAAAAAAAAGAAGATGTTTCATTGATTTTGTCAATCCATGATAAGCCTGAGTCATATTGATTATTTTGAAAACCGGTGTTCGACAGCTCTAATTCGATCGAACATCGATGCATCGAATATTGAAGGCGGGGAAAATTTAGTCTTTTGTGTTTGCGTCGATGCGCTTTGCATATGCACTACGCACTGACGGTATGCGCTGGCGTTGGCCGGGTGAGCGTTGCACAAGCAGATGACAGCAAAGTTCGTTTGTATTTTCCATGATCACAAAACACACAAAAAAAAGGCCGGGGACCAAAGCAGAATTCTTCCCAAAATATCTTCAACAATGATATTTGCAGATGACAACATATAAGTTTAAAATGAAACAATAATAAAGACATGAATCACGCAGAGTCGATCCGAATGATTTTCGGTCAACTAGCATTCGCAGTCCATTCACCAGCCCCGTCCGCAGCTCCGTACACTCACTCTCCCGAAACGACAGGCGTGCTTGACGTCAGCGCCAGCAAACAAGTGCAATCAACGGAGAGCGCTGTAACTTGCCTGAGATTGCGTAGTTGGATCCAAAATGAGCTCCAAATAAATTTATGGGAATAAATACGTAATTTTCTCTGGATGGTCATTTGAATTGCTATTTAATGCTGATATAACGATTGTGAGGAAAGATTGTGGAATATGAGTTATGACGATGTTCGAGAATTAATCCTGATGACAATCCAGTTTTTTAGACGCAATTGAGCATGCGATCAAAATAAATACGAATGTTTCGAATCGAGCCCTAAATTCATCTAAATCATTACGATTTAACAGGATTTTATGGTCATACTAAGAATTTTGACGATGTCAGCAAAGTATGTTATGTTCATATGGAAGAATTAATACTGGCCGGATTATTTCTATTGTTATTCCATCTCTGGACGTCTCCTTCAAGCTCCGAGAAAATAAGCACAATGCGCATGCGTGTTCGATGACGTATGACATATTTTCCCATTCATGAAATCAGAGCCCAAAGTTGGGCACAAACTAGCTTCAAATTGATGGGGAAAAAAAATCAAACGCAATTTTCTCTGTTTTTTCATGTAAAATGTTATTATATGGTGATATTACGAACTTGAACAGAGTTCTTGCATGTTCGAGAATCAATCCTGATGTGATGATTATTTTTTTTAGACAAGTGCACTATAGCTCGAAGTCAAGTCGATCGTCATGAGATGTCCGCCATTGAAAATTGAAACGAAATACAAACGTTTCACATCAAGCTCTAAATTCATATTAATGATTATCATATGCAAATTATTGTTAAATATTACGATTAAATAATGTTCTATGGTCATGATATTAATATTGTTCATGAAAGCAAGATTTATTTTACGTTGATCGCGTCAATTTCCGGCCATTTTCTGGTTTGATTAAAGAACAGTACTGCGCATGCACGATCGATGGCCATGACTTCCATTCATGAATTCATCGTGCATAAATTATCTCGGCACGAGCAGACGAGTAAGACTCGAACTATGATCGAAATAAACTTCAAATTAATGGTGAATAGCATCATAATTACTCAATCGGTTTCATTTTGGGGGCAATAGAAATCAAGTAAGTAGTAGTAAAGTTGGACATTACTGATATTTTGATGATTGATTGTGTAAACCAAACGAATCGGCCGGCCGACGTATTTTTTAAAAAATTTTTTCGATGCACCGATTTTGCAAAATTTGCACCAGTGTTCGATGACATCGATCGAACACCGATTTTAAAATCGATTCGACTCAGGCTTAATCCATGATACATTGGAAAGCTGCTCGTATATGATGTCACAAATCAAAAAATGACAATTCTAGTAATTGTTCAAATCTTTGATGGATTTTCCTTAAATCCTCATCTACTTCTTTATTATTTTTTCTATTATTTTGTTGTCAGGGTGAACTCCCCCTTTAACTTCCTGACTCTAATTATCATATACATTATGTAGTGATCACAAGTTCCTGATCCCAAAGGGTTAAATATATTCTTAATTTTGTTTAATTGACCTGACCTTGTATGTATTGCTCCTAGGAAGTCAATTGACAACTTAAGCCTTTAAATTACTTAAAGCACATATTTCTAAGACACCTGGTGCTCTACAGTGGCTGTCGGCTCGGGCCCACGATTAATTGGGCAAAAATGATTTTTCTTATACTTTCTATTTCAGATTTCTGTTTTGAACAATGAAATATATTTTTCATATTTTTTTCATTTTTCAAGTTAAAGCCTCATCTTTCTGCAGGAATGCCACTCAGCACCTTTTCCTTCATTGCTTATCCTCCAATTTTATATGTAGACCCATAAATGAGGGAATGTGAGAAAACCCACTGTGAAATGTGCAGAGTTGGATTCCTGCTGCATATAAAAGACTGAGCTTGGGTATTTGATAGGGTGTATTAGTATAAAGAATGTTTGACACCAAAATTTGAAATAGCTGTCAGTTAAAATGATAATTTAAAGGATTAAATCGTAAAAAAAAGGTGTAATCTTAAAGGTAGTTTACAAATGAATTAAAAATGTCTAAAAATGGGAGAAAATTTTTACTGATAATTCAGCTTTTTATCTCTTTGATATATTCTTAGGGTTTCCTATGAATGGAATGATAAGAAAATTTTAGGATGAAATCTTCATGTAGTTCTCTTGCTAGAAGTATAATCTGAATATTTTACTACATTAAAAATAGTAATGTTCATCTCATTAGGCAGCATTTGCAAGTCATATGATAATATCTACAAGTCTTTAAACACCAGGCAAAAATAAGTTTGCAAATAAAAAAAAGTGATGAAAATTGTAAGCAGACTCAGATGAATAAAATGAGGTTTTGGACGAAATCCTATGCATCTCCAATAATTGTTTTATCAAATTGAACTTCCCAGTTATGAAGATGTCCTCATTTGTTATATCTTGCAAGAAGGTAAATGTTCCTTTGGATGCAGACAAAAGTAAATCACATTTTCTTTTAAAATAAAACTGTCTTATTTGATTTGAGTGTAACCACACTATTCAAAGAATATTATTGATTTGATATCATACCAAATTTGCAGACATTTATAGAAAGCAATTATAGGATGCCTCTCCTAATGTTATCTGCAGTTGGATGGAAAGTGACAGGACATTGAACTCTTGTTCAAATCTATCTTCTTTGTTCTCTCTCTCTCCCTCTCTCTAATACTATAGGAAATATTTCTATATTTTAGGGGATATTTTGGTATCCGGGCAATTGCTAAATTTGGAGGGCTATTTCTTTCATTTCAAGAAAATAATACATCAGCACATCAAAGTTTTATTTATATACTTCAAGTTTTATTTCTATACTTCACTAGGTTACCGAAATCCCTTTAGTGCTTACATTTCTCTGAAAATAGGCCTATGCTCTAAACTTCTGAATTTACTGTACTGAATTAATATTTGAATGATCTTTAGTTATCATTTTCACACATGGATTATGCCCAATCCATTAATTCTCGTTTTAAATTAGCGTGGCAATTTTCTTCAGGGATAGATAGAATATTTTCATATTTTGTAGGTCAGGTAATGTGCATTTCTGGTTTATGTTTTAATATACCTTTATAATTGGTCCCTGGATGTTGGAGGATGACTGGATAATGAAGACTACATGCCGAGCCATCTCAGTAATAACTGTGTACTTTAGCTGACCTGTGAGTTAGCTTAATCACTGTTGACATAATTAATATTAATCTGTAGTCTCTCCCATCAGCCCTTAATTGACTTTGTAGGATTTATCAGTGTGATTAATTGCTATTGACACAATTTGTAGTCTCTGCGTTCAGCCTAAAATAAATATTTAAAAAGGTTTCCACTTTCCAGACCTGATATTCATAGAGAAGCATTCAAATTAGGTTGTGATGTTTTGCCTCTCAGGTTGAAATTGGTTTTGTGTAATCATTGAAGTGAGAATAAGCCTTCATGCCCAAGGAATATTCATAGAGTTATTGGATATACTGTGTTCTACATTTCTTAAATGATTTAAATAATTAGGCCCGTATTTTGATAGCAGGTTTAACTTAAACTCAGGATTAAAGTTGTGGTTTAAGTATGGGTAGCCAATTGTTACATAAATCACTAGCAGTAGAGATATCATACTTGAGCTCATTTGGCTCTCAAATCATTCATAATTGTCTAGGAAGTATAAATAGATGATTGTCTTCTCCATCAATGAACCAGGAAAGAGCTCAGTAAACATAGGGGAAACATACAACTTAATAATTTTTTTAATACTATTGGCTATCCATACTTAAACTACAACTTTAAACCTGAGTTAAGTTAAACCCGACTTCAGAATACGGGCCACTGTCTTTAAAATGTCCGTCTTTGATTATTTAATACTTGAAGAGATTTCAGTGATTTTGTCAAATTCTTTCCTTTCCCATTGCATCTGTGTACACATTGTACCTTGCAGTTGTAGGAAAGAAATGCACCCAAATTAAGTGTGACACTCTACTGTATACTATGTATGGGTACATAGTGCAACCCCCTGGCTGGGCAATATTTACTTTGAAATGAATACGTTACATGTCTTGAAGACAGACTATTGTTAGTCTGAATACACAGACTCTGTTTTGAAACCGAAACCATTACAAGTTCAATTTGAGCAGAGCACAGTTTTGTCAGTCCCATGTCTACAAATTGAATCTGTTTAACTGGACTTTCAATTTGAATGTAGGGTTTCTTCTTTCTTTGGTTTAGATGGCAACCAGTCAAAATTTATTATTTTTGCCACAGCTTTTTAAAATAATTCAATAGCTTCTTTCATATTTGTTTCTTTCTCCTTAATTTTGTCTCTGTTTTGTTGTTATTTTGTTGTTGTTTAAAGGCCTGTACCATTCAGATATATCTTCTGTGAATAGTTGTTTGTTTTAGTTTATATGGCTCGTATTATTCAGTAGTGAAGAATAGTTGTTGTTTTCTTAGCTTATACGGCGCATGTCTTTCAGAAGTGAATATTTGCGCTAGAATAGTATTTGCATGTGAATAGTCTCATTCAAGGATCAGGTATTTTTCATTACATCCAACCATTTAGAGTAACTAGATTTATACAAATCAGTTTATCAATTAAAATACTAGTAGTGGCATGAAGATGACCCATGAATTAGTCATTTGAATGGTCTGCTCTTGTACCATCCTTTCTTTTATCATGAAAATGCCTGTTGGCAAGACTAGCTGGTGGCATGTGGCGGCCAGGGGTTGCACTTCTTTAAGCCAGATGGAGATTTTCTCCAAAGATATACACTCCTGCAGCTTTCCTCCAACTTCGGCCAGCGAATATTGACACAACAACGCTGCAAGCTGTTCACTGCCCCCACACACCCACTTGTCATCGTTCACGTTATGAAGTTGATTCTACCTCGTTGCACTTCGATTTTTATCATCGAAGCGGAAAACTTGAGCATCTGGGATGTTCCCGTTTCGGTATAAATTGGAATTTTGTGCCTTGTGAAAAATTTTGGATATTCTCAATCAGGGATATATGGAATGAAGGAAATATTGAAAGTGGAAATCATTTATTGACTCTGATGGATGGATATGTTTCTGGTGGATATTACCACCAGCATTGGATAAAACAGGTTGGCATTATAAAACCAGCTTTTTCTGTAGAAAATCACAGTTTTAGAAGTAATAGGCATTCTGTGGTATTTCTTTGTCTGTCATTTTGAAATAATAATGTTATTCATGAATATCCAAAGAATGTTAAAATTGTGACTGACAAAATTATTCATCACTGGATCTGTGAGATTGCATTCGTTATGGAGAAGTTTGCATTCCAATGATGTTTTGATCTCGGCATCCAGGTCAAAATGGAATATTTCTGTCAAGTGGAATTTTGTGCATTTCTTGAATATATTGACATTTTGCAAGCCATCGATTTATGGAATATGGGAAGAGGGGAGAGGTAAATTATGTTGTATGCAAGTTCTGCGAACGGAAAAGGACACAGATGCGAACTCTTGGTGTGGAGTCCACGCCTTGCCCGAGGTTTTGTTATGAAAGCATAATGTCATGCAGGTTTTTCTCACGTTATTATGATTGAGCAATCTATATGGATTTATTTATGGAATATATATACCCTTGATTTCGACATGTTTTGTTTGGTTTGTCGGGCAGAGTTCTTGAATGAAATTGGCTTCTTCTCAGCTGTATGGAGCTTGGAATACTCTTGAACATGAGGAGGATTTTGCCAAGTAGATGTGCAATGTGGGAAGGAGTGGTTTGGTTACATTTTCATAGGTTTTATACCATAGCAGTGTTGGTAGTGCTTGTGAATTAAGATATCTGTGATTTAGATGAATTGTAAAAAAAATTGCTATTGTCTCAAGATCATGCTAGAAGAATTCATCATTACTCATTATTATTGAATGTCATTGAAACTAAGGACCCCTTCTTTTTTCCTACAAGTTTTAGGAGTCTTTATCTATTGGAATATCCCCCTCAAACACCCTCCTTATTTGAATGATAATTTTTGTGTTCTTTGTAATTCTTGCATTATTTTGATTTGTTTGGGAGTTTCAGTATTTATAATAATAAAAATAATATAGGGTAAATATATTGCGCACATATCCACCTTGTTAGGTGCTCAAGGCACTCCTATATTACCCAGCTAAGCTAGGCGTTCATAGCGCACATAGCTTTTTAAGGAATTACTTCCTACCGGTACCCATTTACCTCACCTGGGTTGAGTGCAGCACACTGTGGATCAGTTTCTTGCTGAAGGAAATTACGCCATGGCTGGGATTCGAACCCACGACCCTCTGTTTCAAAGTCCGAAGGCTAATCCACTGGACCACAATGCTCCACTTGATTACTTGATTTTTTTTGTGAACATCATTCTGCAGATCTATGTTCAATACTTGCTTTTACATCTCTTTACTGATTTTCATATCCAAATAGTGCCTATATCATTTTTTAATATAATGGAAAGTCTCATCCACCCTGGTTTCTAAATGGCAACTATATCTGGCAATTTCTTCATTTGGCAAAGAAAAAAAAATGGATGCCTTGTTCTTCCAACTTTTTAGAAATGGCTTTGGTTTCCTTCATTTGACTACCCTAGCTGTCTTTTGAGAACATGTATTTCCATTCATGGATTGTTCAATGTGCTAATGAGATGGTAATAGGTTGGTAACTGTGGTTTGCTGGTGACGTGTAGGAATAACCTCCCTCGCCTTCATTTGTGGTATTGATATGTATTTTCCTTAGCTGCAGTCTCACCGGCCAAACCGACTCCAGACCGATCAAAGCTACTAGTATTTAAAATGTCATAATCATCGGTCGGTTTGGGATCAGTTCGTTGGTGTGACTGTATCATGCCCCTGTCACATCCGTGAAACTAACTCTAGACCGCTAAATCCTATTTCATTATTACCAGTGACAGACCATTGGTCAGTTTTGAGGCGGTTTTGTTGGTGTAACTGTTATAGACCCATGTTAGAGTCATGGACCATGGAGGTGCGGTTCTTCCTTGATTTTATCTCTCCCTTTCGCATTTGCACCAGTAAAACCTATGCCAGGCCGACCCAAGTTGTTACATTATTTCCAATAATGATAATGATAATAATAATGGTATATTTACCCAGGGTAGCCACTTCAGTTCCCAAAAATGTTCTCCCAGTGGGCCTTGCTATTTTTATTACCGGGCTAAGCTAGGCTACCTATTCAGGTGCACACAGCCTTTTGAGGAATTACTTCCTGCAGTTACCCATTTACCTTACCTGGGTCGAGTGCAGCATTCTGTAGCTGAATTCTTTGCTGAAGGAAATTACACCATGGCTGGGATTTGAACCCATGACCCTCTGTTTCAAAGTCCGGAGACTAATCCACTGAGCCACAACGCTCCATGTGCAATGACATACAATTGGTCGGTTTGGAGTTAGTTTCACTGGTGTGACTGGTATCAGATAGAACAGGAAATCAATTGCATTCTGTATCATAACAATTTGTTAATTTTGTGTTCAAACGTGAACCGATAGTAAAGAATGCTGGGTTGTGAAACTAATCTCAGCACTTCTAAGAATGTGAGATGAATTTGACAAAATGAAAAAAAAGCATTTAACATGATACTGATCTGTAAACATCTAAACATGTAAAATAATTTTTTAACTTTTTTTTACACTTAAAAAGTAACTCATGACTTATAATGCCCATGAGAAATACCTGTAAAAACAAATATCAATTTTACATGTCAGATTGTTTTTTTTTCTTCATGGGATAAGTCAGATAACCTATTTCACTTGTTATGACCAATATTTTTTATTCCTGCAATATCTGCCATAACTCAGAAAATATTTCTAAGATCTATCTCATTATGATCCTAAATGTAATTATCTTAAAGAGACAATCTGTCCTACTTCCAGTTTTAAATATTATTCCATAAAAGCACCTTGTAGTTGTAAGTGCAGCAGCATATGGCTTAAAGATTTTTTTAAGCTCCTATGTCCGTCTATGGAGGTGAGATGCAAATTTATGAGCATCTATTCCTTTCGTGTTGGAGGGTAAAGAGAGAGATGGACTATTGTGCATAGTAGCATTTTCGGTTTAAAATTTAAAGAGAAATGCCAGTAGTTGCAGTAAACACTAATTTCATGAGAAAGTCTGTAAAACCAGGCTTAATTGTCAGAATATCATTGAGGATCTAGATCTGGTACAGTTACATACATTGAACTTTGTGAAATCTTGAAATCTACGCTGAAAAATGTTCACACTGAAGATCACCTACACAGATAGGCACACGTGGGACAGTGTAGTAATATTGCTGGAATAAAGACCCGACGGAAGTGACCGAATCAGTAATTACACAATTTCTTCCAGAATCCTTTGGCACATATTTTTTATTCATACAAACAGACACTTGGGTGGTCATTATATTAGATTCTGTCAAAAGTCATTTTGAGATTGTTACCAAAACTGGAATTTATCTTAAAAGATAATTCCATATATGCACCTCGTAAGTGCAACATATGGCCAAAAGTGTTTCAAAGCCGTCCTGTCCGTCTATGGAGGTGAGATGCAAATTTATGAGCATTTATTCGTTTTGTGTGGGAGGGTGAAGATAGAGATGGACTAAGGTGGTATCAGGATGTATAGGCAAAGGATTTATAAGGGATAACGTAACCTTTAGGAATAGAAAATAGAACTCCAGCTATGATTGGGAAGAATAGAGGGAGAGGAAGAGAGAGAGAGAAAAAAAAGGAGAAGGAAAAAGTGGTTGAACGAGAAGTTAATGAGATCTTGAAAGTTATCAACTTCAGGATAATATTCATAATCATATTTTCAGACAATCTCTTTGATAATTTAAAAGCTATCTGAATGTTGATTATTTTTGTAAATTTGTGTTTTATCTGATTCTCCCTATATGAATTTATGGACCAATTTTATGCCAACATATATCCTTTTTTTCTTTTCAGTGAACACTGTATAAAAATATCGTAAAGAAATTATTTCTTTGTATTTGTACATGAGTTAAAAAGGGCAAAATATATTTTACTGATATTTCCTCACTTGTGCCTGTAAAACATACATTGATCAAAATATATTTTAAGGCCTCTTCTACCCTAAGCTTACCTCTGAGTTGCAAATCATCCTCTCTTCCCATTTTTACTGCGGTTCCTTTATATTGGACAAATACCACGAATTTGGCATTGTCGCATGCAATTTATTTCAAGATGTTTGAAAGAAACAAAGTAAGCGAAGCAGCTTTGCATTCATAATATATTGGACAGTAAATCAATTGTGGACAGAAGGTCATTTACATTGAATTCTTGTCCAAATTTGAGTTTATTTTCCCAATGATTGCAGTTTGAAATTGAACCAGGAATGGCTAAAGATGTTTGTTTGAAAGAAATGAAATGGATTGGTAAATGAGCATGTACTTGGAATCTTTTTTGGTGGTCAAAAGAAAATTCAAATGAAATGTGAACCTTCAGAATAGAGACCCATTGGCATGTAACATACTTTTTTGCAAGCTTGTATTTAACCATGTTAAAACCTTTGAGGATACTGTACTTCATCTGTTTATTTTGACAGATTATATTTTGTTTCTCCCTGTAGAAATGGTGAGCTGAGGCAATGTATTTTCATTCATAATGAATAGAATTCATGACAACATGATTAACAACATTGCTCTTTGCCCCTGTCATGCAGTTTTTCAAACATCTATGACTTTCTTAGTTGATGTCAGATTTCTTTCAAACTTTCATCATTCTCTTTTTTCCTGTTTATGTATGTTTTCAAATTAAATAATTACCAAGGGTAGATTTCCCTTTGAACTTACATACAGTGTGCACAAACTTCCTTCGAAGGGTTTTACAAGTTTTAAGCTTTTTTTTAGTCATCTTGCCCCCTTCTAAAATTTGTATTCAGGTATGAAGAGGGCATTATACAAAACAACATCTATTTCAAGTCAATTCTATGTGCCCAAACCAGTCTGGCAATCAATGATTTGATTTTGCAAATCAATTCATACTTCAACTCCCATGAATTAAAACCAGCACTCATTTGTAAATTTACTACTGGATGAAAAATCTATAACTGATTTTATCCATGAAAATGGTTTAAAAGCGGTTTTAACTTTGTTGTTAGGCCCCCTGAGTACATTTTTTTTTTAGAAACAAAAGATGATTTGGAAACAATGGAACATCAGAAAAGTTGAGAACTTGCTAAGATTAATTTCAGCAATGTTGAGGAAATTTCATTACTATAACAGTTTTGACCCTGAAATCAAAGAGGCTACATTATGAGAAATATGACAGGAATTGACGACAGCTACAAAAACACTTGTCTTGCCTTGTATCACCCAAAGCACAAGTATGAGTAAATGTTGCAAAAATAGATGCCTTTTTAAAAACACTTCAATGACACATAATCTGGATATTTTAGTGCATGAGTTGGACACTTTGCGGCAATTGCCTTCACCATTATTACTCATATGTGTATGTCTCCGTTTTACTTTTTTTCAGTCATAAAATCTTTCTCTCCCTCTCTCTCTCTCTCGGTTGTTTTGTACTCACAATTTGGCTTTTCCTTTCTTGTCCTCACATTTAATTTCTCCCTTCCTTCTTTGTTTCATTCAAACTCGATTTTTATTCCTGCTATCTTCTTTGTTCTCTCTTTGATTCCCATTCTTTATTACTACTTTTACCCCTTTCATAAACCCCATTAAAATGAATTAGGCGGCTAATAGCAGCATAATTTGGTCGTAAAATTGGAGGAGGACAAGAGTTATCCGCATTACTCTGATGCTGCAATTATCCGCATTACTCTGATGCTGCTATTATCCGCATAATAGCAGCATCGGGACAAGATTTTGAGTTTATGAACGCATTTCCAAATAATGCGGATAATTGCCATGGTGCGGTCACAAGGTCACCCTTTTCCAACACAACCGCATCGGAGGGGGCGTGTCCAGTTGTCATGGCGATTATCCGCCTTTTTCAGGACGGGCGCTCGTAAAAATAATGCGGCTTATTTTCGGAGTTTATGAACGCAATTTTTATTGAATTATACGCATTACTCTTAGGCGGCTAATTGGAGGATAGGTTTATGAAAAGGGTATTAGTAATACCATTCCCTTCTCCCTCCCTCCCCTCTTCCCCTCCCTCCCCCTCTCTCTCTCTCTCTTTCCCCCTCTTCTCTATCATGATTTCTCTTCCTTTCTCTCTCCAGCTTGACAGGTGGATGTTATATGATAGCACCCTTTTAAATCTAATTCCTCCACTGGACACTTCACACCATTTTCCATTCAAGCGTAAAGACTACTTAGTAGGTGTAGGCTGGATACATAGAATGGCACTTTTTTTTTACTGTTTTTACCTAAATTAGATAGGGATGAAAGAAATGTAAATGGAAGTGGGGATTGAAAAAAAAGTGCATTTTATTTCAGATGAGATTGAGAAAGCGGTAGGAAGAGGTTGGAGGGAGAGGGGGAGAAGAGAGGATGGGAGAGGAGAGGAAGGAAAGGAAGAAAGTGAAGAGGAGAAGAATGAATGAAGAGTTAAAAATATTGGCAAAAACTTAGAAAGGAGAGAAAAAAAAAATGAAGGGAAAAGTCAGGGATGAGACAGCTATCACTGCATAGTAAGTGGACTAACATTATCCTTTCAAGATAGCACTGACAATTCCCAAGTCAATAACACCAGGAGTCAATTCAGGAACATTGATGCATCCAACAGATGTTTTATAATGAATTCATATCTAGCCTAGATGAAATAAAACCCTGTAATCTTGCCTATGTAAGATGGTGATATAAGGTATCCTCAATGTAACCATAATAAACCTGTTACCTACTGCATTCTGCAATTTCCCTTGGTATTATTTAGGAATCATCTGATTCCATCATGCAACAGGTTTAATAGTGCTATGTCGGGCAATATCTTTGTGGTAGTATATTGCTTCAATGAAAATGATTACACAATTACCTATATGCTTACTCACTGTTGAGTTTTTCAAGCTCTTGGAAGACAGTTTAGCTGGCAGGCACAGACTCCTTTAATGCTCAGATTTCACAGGGCTTACATATATTTGTGAAGCTTTTGTGAAGGACGTGAATGTACGAAAATGAAAGCTTGACATTCAGATTCATGCAGTATAAGCAATTAAGGTTCAATAGGGTCTGTTCCTACAGATTAGAGATGATCTTGGTCTAACCAAAGAAGAGAGCAAATGATGCTATCTTTCACAACACTGAAAGTCTGTAATGAGTTCATATCTATGGAAGATGAGATAAAATCTATAACAAGCTGTTGTCTCTTGGAAGTGATGGTAACCTTTATGGATTAATATAATAATATCAAACCTATGTCAGGTAAAGCTTGCACAATGTGTAAATGTTTAAAGTCCTTGAATTATGCTTGTTTCATGGAGCTAAATTAGCTCCATGCTTGTTTGAGGTTCATGGATTATTTTGTTTGAGTTTGCCAACTTCCTGATTTGCTACATTATTGTTTAGCGAATGACTTTGAGCTGCAAGCCTATTGCTGTGCAAAGAATAAGATGAAAGACTCACCTTGTAACAACAAGTCCATTTGAAAACAACAGAGGCAATACTATAAAACAGTCAGAAATACATATATATATTCACATGGGGAAAGGCCATAATAGTTTATATATATATATATATTTTACATTTTTTACAGAATGGCAGTGCCATTTTAAAGATATGTATTCCAATTCCATTATGAAGTATTCAGTTACTTTCAAATTCATTAGTCTCCTACCAGATATTCATGATTTATGAATATCATTTTAATGAAGGTGCAGTCAAGGTCCAAAGAAATTGTTGCCTTCAGAATTCATTGCATTGTATTGTACATCTTTAAAGAACATCTACCAGAAATGCCTTTGGCTTGAGCATACCCCTGGGGCATGCCTGAGGCATTCAAGAGTAATGGTCCTATCTTACCACCAGTGACAACCAAACCAGGAACTGGTGGACCAATTTATTAGTCCAACCCGGGGTCAGACATCCTCGTTACCTCCGAGAAATCGAACAATGATTAATGGTTGGATGGGGGAAATTTAAGTTGTAAGAGCCTTAGTTGGGAACCACGTTCTGGTATCCTAATTTGCAATCATCCCCGGCATCATAAGTGATTAACACTCCTTAACGGCAATTTAATGCCATTTTTTTCGGCGGCCCGCATCTGGTGATTCGCAACCAACCCTGTCAGAGGAGCGGTAGCAGTTTTTATGAACCCTCTAATATGATCCGTGTGATGAGGGGCCCGGGGTTTGGGTAATCTGTCATCATTCCATGCACGTCCTGTAATTAGGGGATGAGTTTTAATTTTCATACGTGTGGCTCATCTCGCCGTGCAGACCCACCCCTCGCTGCGGCATTGGCGGAATCGCACTCTCACACTCTCCCTCTTTTTCCTTCCACAATCCCAAGATTTGGAGGTGTACATGTATGGTCAAAATGGTTATCGCCACGGTAACCACTCGTGGCTGAAGTAGGGGGTAAAGTGATGTAGCTGATTGTGATCTGGTAATGAATTGGAACTTGATCTAGCCGAATCGATGAAACCTTTGTGGCTTGTATTATGTGAAACCTGTTGTCTAGTTCAGTGATCGTATCGACGTGCATCGCTTCCCTTTTTGTGTGATTTCATAAGGAGAATTGGGATTCATGATTTTGCGCAGTCTATCATTGAAACATCATTTTGATGATATTAGCTTTCGTTTAATCCAGATGGTGAATTTTCCTGATTGAGCTCCTTTCTTGTTGATATCATATTCATCATTCTATGGACCAGTTGGGATGCTCTGTAATGTTTTAATTGGAATTGCCATCCAGATATTCTTGTATTCAAAATTCCTCATTATAACATGGTATTATTCATCTTCAGATGGTAGCGGCGGATCCAGGATTTCACAACAGATGGGGTGCAAAGAGCAAGTATATAAATACCGGTAGAAGGGAGTGTGCAATGCTGACAACTAGATTCAGCTATATTGATACATGTTGATCAGAGGGTGATTCTCAAAATACAAAGGGGTGCACGTCCCTCGCGCTCTTGCCTTGATCCGCCTCTGGATCATGGATCCGTTTTAGCTCCATTTTCTTATTAATTTCATTTTAACCTATAATAAATGCAGTATTGTTGTAAAGTAATTGCAAACCATTCAGCCATCAAAATGATATTTACTATCTTCAGAGGCTGCAAAGATAGGGTACCAGATAGAAGGTAAAAATGTCTGAAAAGAGAATGTTTGAGATTCGCGTGGGTAGCCATGAAGTTGGCATTTATTTTCATGTTTGCTTGCAGTCTTCATGTTGTCGATCTTGTTTGATTTTCCAAATTAGTTTTCTCAATGTCGCGCTCAAGTAGGCTCTGGAGAGTCCTCAAAGTCATTACTAATCTAAACTTGTCCCATCATTTCTGTCTGAACACTTAAAGAGCAATTGTGTTCTTAAATTACTTTGATTCAATTTGTTGTACAGTTCACTATTTTGGGGGAGGGTTTCATGGAGAGTTTTCTTGCTGATTTTCGCTGACTAATTTGCTCTCCAATCGGATTCAAGGATTCTCAGTAGCTTTTAACGTCTATCATAGATAACCACTGACAATTTTTTTTCAGGAAAATTTTCTCAGAGATATTTAGGGAAATGAGAGAGATCTTTGTTTTTATCACTTCAGAAGATGTTACTTTGATTGAAGGTTAAAATTTTATATTGAAAATTAAATCTATATTAAAGAAAAAAATACATGTTCTTTGTTTCTAACTTCAGTCTCAAATTCTTGATTGAATAGCCTTCTTCTTTTTGAAAAAAAAGTATATATTTTCATAGAAGGTCAAAATGAAAATTGAATTATTGCTGAAAATTTACCTAAATTTATATTTCTCAGATTAAATTGAGTAAGACAGCTCAGGTTTATATCTAAGTGGTATTGATTTCAATCATTCTTAATTCTTTTATAAGGTGTCTCCCACTTTCTTGGACTGTGCAAAACAGGATTTTTAAAAGGGGGGGGGGGCTTCAAGCTGAATTAAATGTTGACAACCAACCAAAAAAGGTCTTCATAAAAAATTGACAAGCAAATAAAAAAAAAGTCAACAAAATTTTATGGGGGGGGTGGGTATAAAAAATATTGAAGGGGTAGCTGAACACCCGTAACCCCCCTGCGTACGCTACTGGTGCAAATTGTCTTTACCCCCAAGTTATTCCCAAGTTTAAACTTTCAGTCAGTGTTAACATGAAATCATGCAAGAACAAATCTCAATTTGATCTTTAAAGTCCCTCGCTGTCATCACAAGCCAGACTTTTACTCCCTCTTTTTGCTATTCGGGTCACTGTCTTGGTGACTATGATTCCAACATTTCTCTCGTTCTTGATTAATAATCGATCTGAACATTAATGATGCACAGGCTCTGAAGAAGCCCATTATGCATAAATTCTTGAAAGGAAAACCCAATATCAAATCAGACATTTCATTATGATTGTGTCATCCTGTCTAAATGAAACAACTATTTTGGGTAATGCTAGAGTACATTTGCCTTGATAAGAAATGGCTTTGATTTGAAGAAATAGAGATGATTTTCATGTTTCAAAATAGTATTTCAATCCATATCTATCACTTATCTAAACGCTGGTGAAGGAGGGGAAAACATACCAATGATGTGCATAAAGGTTGATAGTAATTCTAATACACATAGTTTTAAAAACTAGATGTATTTTCTCTAGAAAAGTTGAATTATTGTGTACTCAAAACAATAATAATGATAGTACAAAATATTTTGTTTTTGTTCACACTATTTTCGGTGTATTGACATTTAATGTAAAAGTTTACCTCAATTACGACAAGAAGTAAAAATCTGGTCATGAATTAAACTTTGCGTAAAGAATGTTGGGGGATGGGATATTATTGTATGAAATTTTATCGCACCACCTTCTTAAATCTTCTGAGTTTCTCGACGAAAGTCTTCAAACTTGTAAACAGCAATAGCTATTGTATTTTCATCAGAAATCTTTAAAAGAATTATTCAAGAACTTTGATGTATCCTTTAGTTTCTTCAACATTTATTTATTTTTTTCAAATCAGAACCAGGCAGACTTGTACTCGATTGTTTACTTGTGGGTGTTGTTGCGGAAAGAATGGAGGAAAGTTTCATCGTGTAGCTCGCCGTGTTCAGTTACATGAATGTTTAGATCGATGGCGGAGGGAAAGCTATTTCCGAAGACATGAATGTAAATGTATCTTCTTTCCCCCTGTAGCCAGTAATTGCCTAATGAAATGGGAACTCTCCGGATTGTGTCTTGCAGACCGTACGTGAATCGGCGCGAGAATGGGCTTTAGCTATGGACCATCCATTGGGGTTTTTATCTCGCATGTCGTTTTGTTCTTTACATGAATGTATTTCACAGAATGTGGGTCAACCTGTTATTGTAACCTGATTTTAGATCCCCTGGATACATGTAGGAAAGTGAAATGTAGCCATTGCAATTTCCTCTGTAATGGGGGTGTTTCTGATTGGAAAGACCAGGTTTTAAAACGTAATTCAAAATTTTGTTCCCATGCTTTCAATCTTGCACTTTATTTCATTTGTAAGATCATTCTATTTCTATCAGTTTTGTGATATTAGATGCTTGGATTTTAGATCAAATCAACTTTTTTAATGGTTGTGTCTATAGGGAGTGTGTTCATATGAACGTGTTTGGAATGTGGTGTATGTAATATTTCACTATATTTTAGCCCTTATCCTTAACATCACTTCTTTTTCAACAATCCTCTTATACTTGCTTCAGTTATATCCAAATTGCAGCTTTTGCCATATTAGATTGCTTGGATTTTAGATTAAATCAACTTTTTAGTGGTTGTGTCTACAGGGAGTTTGTGAATGTGGTTTAAATGTGGTGTTTGTAATATTTCATCCAATATCTTTTATCCCATATCCATAATAGCACTTCTTAACCAATCCTCTTTTGCTTCCATTATATCAAAATGGCAGCTCATATTTAGGCCTGTTGCTTCTCAGTGCAATTTCTTGATTCTATATGTAAAGATTGAAATCTTGATGCACTGAATGATCAATTAATTATTGTATTAGTATTAAGTAGCCAGTAATGAGCATCAAAGAACATGTGAGAAGAATCTGAATTGTCTCAGGATCATCTCCAAGACAATTAAGCATATGAAGAGCTCACTTGCAAAAGGGGTTAGGTCCATTTTTCATCAAATGTGATTTTTTTTTTGTCTCAATGTATAGATTTTTAGTAGCTCTATAAGATGATACCAAAGAAAAGTTGAAATTCCCTTTAAAAAAGTGATCTAAAATGGCAAAGAAAAATCACTTTTTTTTCAAAAGGGGTTAGGTCCATTTCAATTTGGTTGCAAAAGGGGTTAGGTCCACACAGAATTTTTTGGAAAAGAATATTAAGAAAAAAATATGAAGACAGGTAGATTTCTTTTTTACCCAATATATGGTCTCATGGTAGGGTAGTACATCATGACAATTTAGTTTCTCATAAGAATATTGCAATTAGTGAGAATGTAAACCATGTTTTTCTCAGAATGGTCCAAAGTGGACCTATATAACCCCTTTTGCAACCAAACTCTTCATATGTATGTGCAATCTATACCTAAAAACCTAGAAGGGGGTTCAAACTCCATTTGTGGATTATCTCCTTTTGAATTGGGCTGTAGAGTTCATGGCCTATATCATGGAGGTAACCTTTATACCTATACTATTCCATGGCATAATGCCGAATCAATTCTATGATAAGTGAAACTTATGATACCCATTTAGCTGGAGGGCTTGAACCTGTTCTTCTATTAGGCTCAGTTACACCGAAGAAACAGACTCCATATTGATAAATTCTATCACATTACTACCAATGACATACCATCGGTTGGTTTGGAGTCTGTTCTGTGGGTGTGACTGCAGCGTAAGGTCAGTGATTGGAGCTAGTGATCCAGTTTGAAACAAGTAATAGTAATCCTTTGCATTATCCGGAGAGGTCTGTAATGCTCTTTGATGCGTCAAGTTAGGGCCTTTTTGGCTGTTTGGGAAGATCTATTTGTTAGGTGTAAATGGTTGGGTGCCAGCAATGCTTTGCTTCCCTGCTGGATGCCTTGCGTGTTTTATCACACTTGTATTATTATGAACGGCGCAAATTCAAATTCAAAAGTTTATTGATATAAAATCCTGACATTCAAGGATCATCATCAAAAAACAAACAAAAGAAAAAACGTTTATGTAAACATAAACAACGATTAGGCAAGATCATGGGATTCAAATTTTTAACAAAAAAATACCAATCTTGGATAAAGTGTTAAATGCGAGGAAAAAAGATGTGTATATTTAATATTATCAGAGTTGCTAATTTTCCGGATTTTTCCGGAATTCCGGATTTTTTCCTTTGCTGAAAAATATTCCGGGAAAAAAAATCGATTGTCAAAGTGAAATCCGTAAAAATTTCCCCTCCAAATCTTGTCACGGAGTTCGCTACGGAGAGCGCAATTTCAATTTTGGATGGCCAATTTGCGCAGACGGAAAATTATTAGCGTTGTGCGCAGCATGAAGTTTAGCTGGTACTGTACTTGCACAGTACGCGCGAGCAATACATTGTAGCAGTTGCAAACGCCGCTCTATACCCTGCAGGGATACGGGTGTCAGCGCTATCCATTCGGGCGATCGCCCGGTAGAACCGCTCGAAGCACGGCCCGGTGTGGCTGCAATTGCCTGCTGCTGCGTGAGTGATTGGTTGTCTGCCGCGGGATTTCAGCTGAAAACCTATTTGCTACCATGAAATATGTGTTCTCTGGTGCGTATTCATCAATTCATATGTGTGAACTATCCATCATTTTGATAGAAATTGTGATTTATGGATTTTCAATAGTATAGGATTGTCTTGTTGATGAGTACAGTGAGTGAAAAAGGGCACCCCAGCTGCTACATACACCCGTCCCGAGTCGCACCCATTGGCCGCAGCATATTAACCCGCAGCAGGTTAACCCGTACCGTAATGAGTACGGGTTACATGTTTTTTTTTTTTTTTTTAGCACCTTTCTTGCCTATGATATGAAGTTTATTATGTCATTAATTATTTGTTATGTACTACTGTAGATTAATGATTTCAGCCCTCTAAAGAATAAGAAAACGTTCCAGCTTCAGGGGGCTTCGCCCTTGACCCCGCCAGGGGCCCTGGGCGGGCCCCTGGACCCCGGCCTGGGTTTTCAGGATTTTTTTGAGCTATCAGTTAGCATCTCTGATATTATATATATTTACAGAGCATTATACAATATGAATACATTCTGAATTCATAATGTTGTATACATAAAGTATGTTTCTATTCATACATATATGAATGCAAACATATACACACACTCATACATCTATACAGATGTATAATCATATAGCATGAGAATAGTAATATAACTGTACAGCTGTATATTTGAATGGGCGTATATACAAAATTTACACACGACGTATTGAATTACAATTAAATATCAATTGAGATTTATACCCTTTTCATAAACCTATCCTCCAATTAGCCGCCTAAGAGTAATGCGGATAATTCAATAAAAATTGCATTCATAAACTCCGAAAATAAGCCGCATTATTTTTACGAGCGCCCGTCCTGAAAAAGGGGGATAATCGCCATGACAACTGGACACGCCCCCTCCGATGCGGTTGTGTTGGAAAAGGGTGACCTTGTGACCGCACCATGGCAATTATCCGCATAATTTGGAAATGCGTTCATAAACTCAAAATCTTGTCCCGATGCTGCTATTATGCGGATAATAGCAGCATCAGAGTAATGCGGATAACTCTTGTCCTCCTCCAATTTTACGACCAAATTATGCTGCTATTAGCCGCCTAATTCATTTTAATGGGGTTTATGAAAGGGGTATAAGATCTTAAGAATTATTTGAATGATTTAAATTTAAATTACAATCATTCAATCAATCAATCCATCCATCCATCCATCAATCAATCAATCTGTGAGGCTCAAAATAGAAGGATTTTTTTTATATTTTTACTCCTTTGTGTTTCAATTACAATCCTCATTTTGGTGTTTGAACTCAGCTTACATGTTTGAAAATATAATCAACTTCAACATACAATATATATAGCATTCATTTCATTGCATTTTTTCTCCCATGCCTTTGTGTAAAGGGGGTCAAAATGGGTTAAACTAATCTATCCACTGCTCAAATCAGGGGTGGATGACATTATACACGGATACAAATTGGAATATATCCTATCTGTCTGGCTATAAATAACACCAATATCAGTTATGAAACTGATACTTTGGGGACTGTTCACATTTTGAACCCATTAATCAGTGTACAAAATCTGAACTAAATATTTTCAAGTATGCATTAGTGAATTACACCTGTTAATTATTTATTGACCACCTGCCGGCAACAGAGATTTACCAACACTTTGATCTGGCTTTGATTTATAGAATCCAAATCATTGGCCCAACAACTATTATGGCAAGTTCCCCCAAGTCTGCGCAGTCCCCCTTGTCTGCGCGCATGCGTATCTGCGCGATTCTAGTAAAAGAAGATATGCAACGAACACAAACTTTACACATGCAACACATAGAAAGATATTTATTAAAAAATCTGACTCAAAATGGTGGAAAAATAATGAAATTTGGGAATTTCATGTTACGGCCTCAAAATGCAGCCTTTCTCATCAAAATACCCGAATCGTGTGCAAAGTTAATGGGTGCGCAGACATGGGGTACCATTTTTTTTTTCAATCTAAAAATGACTGCCCGAGGTTTTTTTAAAAGAAAATCCCATATTTCTTTCAAATTTTTATGAGATATTTGGTACACTTACTAATAATAATTTAAGGAACATTATTAACTGAAAGATTTTGTGAAATAAAAAGAAATTCATGTTAAATCTTAACTCAAATCGTTAGGTGCGTAGACTTGGGGACCACCATCATATGTAAAAAATAACATTTCTTTCTGGAGAGTGTGTCACAATGTGAATAGATTTTCCAGCTCTGTCATCATGGAATGACTACCCTTGGGAATGTGGGTAAAAAACATTAATGACATCCACAGAGTTTTCACAAACATATAACTCTTTAGTATGTACTTGTCCTAGACATGTGTTTAATATAACACTATCAATTCAAATGCATTACCCATTACCCATAAATTTCATTTTGTAGCTGTGTTGTCATGTAGCTGAGCCACATGAATAGTATAGGATAAAATTAGCTATGAAACTCCCTTGTGGTACTTCCAGGCTTCTTTACTTGAAAGTTTTTTTTCTTTATTGAAAGTTTTAAATTCACTGGCTTTTGTCATATAAAAGAATTGCATGAGCATGTTTGATAGAAATTGAATTACAAAAGTACTTTGATCTGTTGGTGCCTTTATTATAACCTAGTTAGGAATTCATCATATTTCATGGTACTATTATCAACAACCTGTCGCACATTACAGCACCAAATATACTTTTATGAAATGCAAGTTCATAGAAACGTAGACTATACTGGTATGTGTAACTAGACATTTCTCACTACCGGTAACTAGTATTTAATAACGACCAAGTGTAAAGAGATGCTACAGCATATATTCAGAGGGTTCCAAATGCAGTATTATGGATGATCTTGAGAGTATATCTACTTCTAAAGACTCTACTTGTTTTAGGTGGATATGGGAGAACACTTCGTGCTCTGAGTTTGAGATTCTATTTATTTATTGCAGTCCTTTTTTCTGTCTCTTGGCATCAGATAGCTTTCTGAAATCTTGTGAGTCTTGTTTTCTTTCAGTATTCTTTGAATTACTGTTTAGAAACTTTAAGATTCACAAATTTTTGTATAGTTTTCATATACAGTTTTTGTAGGCTATTATACGCAGGTGAGTGCAGATAGACATTTAGAGTGTTTTGGCCCAGTGGTTCCATCTTAGGACTTTGAAACAGAGGGTTGGAAGTTCAAATCCCAGCCATGGAGCAATTTACTTCAACCAGGAGTTGATTCACGTTTTGAGTGTGTATCAGTGGCTTAATTGGCTAAAGCCAGGATGATGATGCTACATTTATTGTCGAGTGCTGCGACGTCTGATACAGAGGTATTAGGTACTAAATAAGCAAGTAGGCCTATAGTTATTTATTGTAGTGTGCTTAGAGACTTCTGATAGAGGTATTAGGTGCTCTAAAAGCAAGTATGATTATCAATTTTCTCTAGTATTCCTTCAGCCGTTACATATGGACCATGGTACCATTAGCCTTCAGTCGGAACATGTGTTTCACGGTCACGACGACGGTGACAAGGCACAATTCACATCTGCCCGTGTTTGCTTGTTGGAAAATGAGTATTTGATGACAGGTGTGTATGTATTTGATCAGGTACAGGGATCCGTGAAATCAACAATGTCGAAGACAGCATTTTAAACATGGGATGTTTTATGTCTGTGGTATTGAATTTGAATTATTCTTTGTGGAAGGTGAAATATGTATTGATAGAGACGGGTATTTGTGTCTGGATTGACTTTATTGATGAATGTCTTTGTATAGTTACGGCTTAAAATCAATCTTGACTTAAAGTGATTGGTCCATTAGAGGGTGAGGGAGAGAGAGAGAGAGATGGGTAAGGAGAGAAAGAAAAACATTCAATTTGAATAAAGAACAGGAAAGGAGAGATGAATAGAGTGAGAAAGAGAGAGATATAGAGTGAGAGGGGGAGAGAGTAAACTAGGTATAAAATGCATAGGGAAGGAAAATAGAAAAAATATTGTAATTTTAATGTTGGAGGTTTTGGCATGCAAACAGAGAAGAAAAATATTATAATAAACCTTGAAATGGTGTTTGAAAATTGACTTTGTCCAGATGGGGATACATAGCATGAGCTTATTAAAAATATTGGCACAGGTATTGCTCATTTTATTGGTGAATATTGGAAAGAGACAGACACCCACGCTTTAGATTGGATGTCACCGCTGGTGTGATATGATATTGGAGCTGTGTATTGGACGATCCTAAATGAATGATGCAGCGTTTGGGACAGTTTTGACTCCATCTCGGGGTGCTAGTTGGATTCATGGATTTATCTCAGAAATGGAGTGTTGGTTTTGGCTGTGCTCATCGACCGATGAAATATATCACTTGATATTAATAGCTTTGACTTGTTCGCTCAATTTGGCTTCAGGTCCCTCGGCGTCGTAATGATTTGTGTTTGTTAATCATATTCATGAGGATTTATCATCGCTTGATAAACGAATTGGATGTTTTTGGATGGTTAATCTGAAAGTGAATTGATAAAGCTAGCTCTGGTGATCGTGTGGCATTTTACGATTACATGAATCATTAATATCTCATGGCCTTGAAGTCCATGGACACAAAAGATTTGCTGCTGATGCTATCCAATGAGTTCCTAGATGTTGTAACACAAAGCTCAGCGATTGATCGTGGGGATGCATTCTATGATTGATTGCATTGACTATTGTGTATGATCGATTTTAAACATTAGCCCTACGATCAGTAGCAGAGATTTATGTTACTGGGTCCTGGTCAGTCTTCCAAGCTGATTGAAAAGAAATATCCATATTGAATTGTGATTATTAGTCATTGGACTATTGATTCTGGAAAGTCAATGTGATGAAACTCTGATGTGTCTTTTATTGTTACAAACCCCTAAGGACTCTACCGGTTTCTTTGAATACATGGTTTTGTCTCTTGTAGGAAGAAATCACATCTTTTCAAGTCACGATGGTTCACTATAGGACTGAAGTATTTCAAGTTTCCTGATAGGACACTAGCCAGGTTCTACAGAAAATAAAGAAAAGAGCTTGAAAAGTATTTTCATTCATTCTGTTGATTTATCCTACTCTTAATTTGGAGACCCAAGGCAACACTCCATCTGACAGAGATTTTTTTTTTGTACAATGTGTTCAAGGTGTTTAGTTTTTAGTAAATGACTGCTTCAATTTCCTCAGTGGCAGTTTCTAGCTATTGAATTCACCTAAAATTTGTTCTGTTGGTGCAAGAATGCCTTTAACACGACATTTCATCACTCCCTTAGCAGCACGCATAAGGACGTAAGTCTTAACCAGATATCAAAGCCATTGGCCATAATAATTGGCCACACTGTTCTGTGTACAGCTTCAATGAAATAGAGCCTACAAATCTTGATTCACACATTTGTTTGTCGCTTCGTGCTACTTTCTTGCTCTGTGTCAATGGACTCGAGTACCCTTCTTGCTCTCACCTTGAGGTGTAAAGTGCATTTTCTAAATAGAGTGTGTTTGTTTCTCCTGCGGCTTGAGTTAAGATGATGATGATATTTCTTGCATGTCATTTGATCGATGAGGCATCCTCTGCTCTCTGCTTCATCAGAGATCTGAATATTACCCCTCCAAGTTCGCTCTCCATCTCTGGCTGTCTGTCGGTTGCAGATTTTGCCAGAGAGCAAACGTTTCAAACAGGATTATATCAATTCCAACAGGTTCGCACCATCTATCATGTGAAGTCATGTGGACGAGGAACACTATATTGATGAATACCGCACGTTGTTTACTCAAATGGAAATATGTAACTCTTTCTTGGTGATATTTGATAAGCGGCAAGACAATCAGTAGGATGCCGTCCCGCACGGTGAACTTACTCTGAAGAATCAAGCTGAAGTATGCGTTATGACACTGCCATGGATTAAGTAACCTCAGTGTGGAGTAGCTGATTATAACGGATACGCTTTAATCGTTGAATGATCGTGTTCCACACCTTCGCAGTATTAACATTTTGGATAATCCCTGTGTATGAGGAATAGGACTCTTTTTGAATAAAACCACAGCAATTATGGAGTCCAACCAACGGCTAACGATGGATCGTGATCGTATTCTGTCGGCGAGAGGATCGCGTTCGGTGTCGGCGTATCGCCTTAAGCGAGTTGCCTCGGACATCGACCTGCAGAAGTGCCGGTGTCTATGCACATGTGGACAGAGCATGTTTTCATCAATGTCTACGAGTATGACTGAACTTATTCAAAGGTAAAACTTCTTCACTTGTATCTATTCCATTTGAGTCCTTGAACTAATGTTATCTAAGAAAGAATAGTTTTGTGAATATTCAATGTATCATGACTTACAAATAAATGTATTTTCCTGCTTTTACATCCTGCATGAGCTGCATGTTTCTATACATGTATTATTTTTTAAAGTAATAATGATGACAAGAATGATTTTAATAGCTGGATTTATATTTTAACATTTCATGGTTCAGTCAAGTTGGTCCTTATTGTCACAGTGGTAAAATGTGAAATATTGTTAAATTCAATCAATAAAAGTAATAGTGAGTGATGGACATCATCGATTCTCTCCTTTGCATATCACTGAGTTGTGTATACACATGTAACTCTTTTGTGAAAAATAAGTGAAACTTTAAAATGTCATAACTTTCTTATTTTACATCTGATTTTGATGAAATTATCAGTGTTGTGTTTGTTTGATTTACCTCTATTGATTCAAATCAACATTTTTCTGAAGCTAGCGGTTTGTTTTTGGTGAAGATTTGTTTATGCCATTTTAACTAGAGTTACGGCAAACTATACCATAATTGTCCCTTTTCATATTAGAAGGATGCACATGAAAAATATTTCACATATGTATACATTATTATTGGTAATATTACCATTATGTGAGAAGTGGGATTTTTTATTGATAGAGTAAATGGCGACAATAGTCAAATATGACTAATTGCCACTCAAACCAATATAAGAAGAAGAAGAAGGTATATGACAAATCGTGTATCCACGCCTTGGTGTTAGGTATATAGTTCTTCAAAGCCAAGCTTTTAACTTCCTCATTCGCACCTTGAGATCAAGATGTTTACATTTATTATGATAACAGTATAACCATTACACAATGGTATCTTTGAATGGTACATATAAAAAAATATATACACCAGTACTTTCATTGTTGTGGTGACAAGTAGGGGCTGTGGGACAGTTTTGAAAGTAGGGGCTATACACTCTACATTCCAAGGATTTAAAATAAATCCAGATCGGCTGTGAATAGTGACCAGCCGAATATTAGATTAAGATTCAAATCATTAGGATTTAAAGATGAAGCGAAAAGAATTGAATTTAAATCATTTGAGAGTTAAAAAGTTAATCCTAAAGATTAAAAATAAATCCAAAAATTTGACTGGTCACCATTCCCAACCGATCTGGATTTATTTTAGATCCTTGGAATTTAGAGTGTATCCATATACAGAAAATCACAATCATACTGGTTATTTTACATTTTTGTACATGTTGATTGAAAAAAGTGTGCCCCAGGCCCAGCCCACCCCTCCCATTCCGCAGCCTGTGATAATGATGAACATGAATAATGAGAATCCATGATGAAAATCCATTTTATTGTTTGAAATAGACATATACATGAACTGAAATACTAAAAAAATATGCTTTGCCCAGTTGATTGTGGGCCCGGCAGCCGTTGTGCAGCGCTAGATCGACGAGGCTCTATCTCTTTAATGGTTGAATGCCAAACAGGGTAGCAGCAACCCCCATCTTTTAACATCTGTTGGTCTGACGCGGCCGGGGTTTGAACCCCACCCTCCCGGTTGTGAGACAGACTCTACTGAGCCAACACACTGGTGTGAATAGTGTTTAATGTGATCACATTGTTGCCATGTCTTATCCTTGCATTTATGTGTACAGTGTACATATTCATTTTGTGTATTTATTCAAGCATTAATGCTGTGTTGTAATATATCTTTCTTCACCTCGCAACCTATTCCTGGCCAAGCTAGAGCCTTGGTAGATTTTATTTTCCAACGTTTTGTTTCAAAATCGATTTGTATATATGAATAAGCATTAGCACTATTGTACTGTAAAGCCAAAGTTTATTGTGTGAACATATTTTGGCTATGGGCCTTATGAAAGCTCTTTTGGAGATTATCTTACCTCTTCCCGGTATCTTTTCATATACTTTTGAATGTTATTTTGATAATATGATACAAGGAAACATGTAGCAGTCCTGTAAATCTCAGGGAAGTGAGGGGTTGGGTTAACTGTTAAAGAAGTTGAAGAAGAAGCAGAAGAAAAAATCGCTTCGTGGAAAAGGAATTAATGGTTATGATGGGGAGGGAATGAAAGAAAGGCAAAGTTCAATGAATAAATATATATTCTTAAAATTTTGATACCTTTTTCCTGATTTAGTGAAAAAGCAAATTGAACTTTGCTGGGGAAGTTCTTCGCCTCTCGATGTGGTGCCGGCCCGGGGGGGGGGGGGGCACTTCCATTTACGAGTGGATACCATGCGCGACCATGGGGTCTCGAAAAGCACCCTAAACACGTAATTTCCATATTCTGAAAATGCACCCCTTAACAAGTATTGACATGTGAAACTCTACCCTTAACAAGTATTGGAACAAAATGATACTCTTGGCAAATATTCCCTGAAAAGAACCCCTAAACAAGTACAGGAATGTTTTATTGTTACTTGTCCTTCGGTCATCGGCTTTACGTTATTTGGTTTAGTACGACCCCACCTTCTACACCTCGTAGAAACACGTAGTGTTGGGGCAAATAGGACATCCTTTATCAAACATTTTAAATTTGTTTTATCATCCCCGCAAATTCGACCCTAAACACATAATTTTCCTAGCGAAATATATACCCTTTTTTCATTATTTTTGTGTTTTTGACACCCTTATCACGTTACGTACGTAACGTCCCCTATTGTGAAAAAGACATCCTTTTTACATGCTTTTTTGGTCGTGCATGGTATCCACTCGTCAATGTAAGTGGCCCCCCTGGGGGTGCGGTGAAGTTTGCCGGGGAAAAGCACAGTATATGAAAGGGGTTTCAGAGAAAAGGAATGTGAGGGTGACAGAGATATAAAGAGAAACTGAGAGGGAGAAAGGGGTAGGGATGGAAAGAGAGAGAGAAATAGAGAGATGAAGAGAAACAGAAAGGGAGAGAGAGAGATCAAGAGATAGTTGTGTTCTCATTAGACAGTGTCAGTTATTGTAATTGTCAGAAACCATCAACACACTGAGTCACCCCTCAAGACCCTGGTTGAAAAGGTTGAAGCACCTCTCTCACATCACTCATAATGATCTCTAAAACTATGGAATCAGTCAATGTCAAACTCTTTTTATAATATTTGCATTTGGTTCAACAATGTATTTTCAATGGTGCTTCAAATTCAATTGAATTCATTTTAACTTCGTTCAAATATACAATAAAATGATACTTATCCCCCCAAAAAGCTTAACAATAAGAAAAAAATTAGAATTGTTCAGTATTGAAAAGAAAATGTAACAGATTTATGGAGTCAGAAAGGCCATTGGCCTATCAAAGTGGACCACCCTTTTTTACAACTCAATTTGATTAATACTTCTTTGATAATTCTATCCAATATTTTCTTCTAATTGTTTTTGAGAAGTTATTTAGATGAAATTACCCCACCTGAATATTCTGTGTTGTAGAAGTCACTGTGAAAGTTTGTTGATCAAGTGAACTCCTTCCAAAAGGAAAATAGTCCAGGGAAAAGGAAATATTGTCCAGGATACACAATGATACTGTATCTCACAACATTAGAATAAGAAATTTAGACTATTAGTTAGGCCTATATACTCAAAACATGATGCTTCTTTTAATAGTGATGTAATCGATGCTAAAAATAGACATGTGCAGGATCAAATTTTCTTGCAAGTGTTTTGATTTTCCCCATTTTTAGTTGAATTGGAAACAACTCCCAAGATCCTTGATAAACAGAAGAAATTTTGCAGGATTTGGTTGGTTTATGATTGATTTGTGGAGAGAGAAGGGATGTACACTCCCACTTACCATTAGTCTGTAAATCTAAACCCATTTGTCCATTTGTTCAAGTTATGGTATGAAGTTTTTGGAAATGTTGGTATATGTCCACGGGTAGTATATGCAAATAAGTGGACAGATGATGATATATCATACAATACTTCTTCTATATTTCTTTACAAAGATTTTGTGAAAATGAAGACATTTTTCTAATGTAATTAGTATGAATGTGTTCATTAAAGATGACTGCAATTTCCTGAATCAGTAATAAGTATGATTGATACTGAATTTGATATACAAATATTGTGATTTAGTTGAAATTATTGTTTAAAAGCTTTAAATTGCATTATTTGGGGCTAACCTTGATTGGCATTTTGCTATTGGGTTAGTTTCAATTACATTTTTGGGGTTCAATATATTTATGGAATAATCCCCTCCTATTTTCATACTGTTCTCATTTCTTGATCAAAGGATTTGAAACGTCTTAATCATTTTCATATTTCAAAGAAGTTTCTCAATGCCTTTGCTCATTGTGAGCTTGTTTCAACACCAATGTGTGTGTTTCATGCAGATTAAAGGTATTGTTTAACTTTGTGAGCAGCTGATTTAAAAAATTCTCAAACCAAGATGAAACATGTGCACAAGTGCATGTATTAGAACTAATAAACCCTGAAAACAACCAATATTGAGAATGATAAGCTAAAACTACAAGGCAAACCCCGATTTTGTAAATAGGCGTCTTATAGACACCTACATAGTACACATAAGTGTATGGGATGAAATTAAGATGGTGTTTCCGGTCACTTTATATTTCAATTTTTGAAGCACTAAATAATTATTTTCGAACACAATTTTTTTCTGGGCTTCATTTTTGTAACATATCACAGATACAGGTGACAAGTGTGACCTTCTAGCTCAGATCTTTTCAAAGTCAAACCAATGTTAACCAATCACTTTAATAAAAACAGTATTTCATTGCCTGAAGTATAAATTACATTGTATGTTCATTAAGATAAATGGATCTAATTTTATAGTTGATTTATTTCTAGAACTAAATTTATTTTAAAGATAAATTCCAGTATTGGTAACGATCTCAAAATGACTTTTTACAGAATCTGATATAATGACCACCCAAGTGTCTGTTTGTATGAATAAAAAATATGTGCCAAAGGATTCTGGAAGAATTTGTGTAATAGCTGAGAAATAAGCAAAATAAGCGCGGATTTGGTCACTTCCGTCGGGTCTTTACTCCAGCAATAATAATACACTGTCCCACGTGTGCCTATCTGTGTTGGTGATCTTCAGTGTGAATATTTTTCGGCGTAGATTTCAAGATTTCACAAAGTTCAGTTTATGTAACTGTACCAGATCTAGATCCTCGATGATATACTGACAATTAAGCCTGGTTTTACAGACTTTCTCATGAAATCAGTGTTTATTGCAACTACTGGCATTTCTCTTTAAGGTTGTGGTTTCAACCAAAGAAATCACATTTATTTTTACCCTCATTTTTTGGCAACATCCGATTGTATCCTTTGTCGCATGCCATGAATAAACCATTCATGATTTACAGTAGCAAGAAATACTCATATTATCAAATAGTATTGTATTGATTTAGATCAAATTTTAATGAGTTGTCACGGTTGATGCTTATAATCGACCCAAAGTCATCACCGTGAAGGTCTTTTATATTTGGATTTCTTAATTGCGGTCATGATTGTTATTGTAGGCATAAAGGAGTGAGTAATATCTAAAAACATGGATTAGGATGAGGTTTTTTTTGCAAATTCATTTTAAAAATTCTTATGAATCTGCATGTTTTGCTGGTACTGATAACACTAAAAGCTTGCCCTTTGTATGAATGTCTTATATATTTTTTTTTAGTTTCTATAAATTTTCAAGAACCATTATATTTGATTCTGAATTTTCTGATTATATTTGCCAAAATATTCTCGATGAATACTCATGTCTAAAAATCGTGGTCAAGCTTCTCTGTTAGTTTGTGAAAAGGAAGATTTAATGGTGCAAACTTTGAAAAAATTTCACAAGGTGACGGGTATTGGATGCGCATTTTCTTTTACATTTTGAACACAAAGTGACTGATTTGCTGTGTATGCCATACAAGACAGCAAATAAATGCCACTGTGGAAGAGAAAACAATATTTTCAAGGTATTTTCATTTTCAATTATCACATAATAAAATAGTTTAATTGTCTGAAACTTTTTGAGGTAAAAGACATCGGCCAAGGATGTCAGAAAATCTAAAACTACTCAGATTTTATTCTTTGATATTTTTCGGTTTCCCAGTTTATGAAATGAGAGACAACCTTTTAACCCCCCTAAACTACAACTTATCTCTAGTGTGAAAGTCCCTGTGTACTACAGACATTATGAATTAAATATCTTGGGTTGGCTGCGTTCCTCATCAGCAGAATTTAAGGAGTACACTGCCCTCAAATACAGATTGAACACTAATTAATGAATGAGGGAACGAGACATTCGGGTCCTATTAAACTTGTGTAGATTAATCAGTAATTGCAAGGACCATAATCAAACTGTTTTGTCTTTCTGATTAAGGTTTCAATCTTGGATTGTTAATGGACTGAAACAAAATGGAGAGCCTTTCTTGAGCAGTATGAGATGGAGAATTGTTATTGTCTTAGAAATGGAAAGATGTATGGAGGAGAAGGAGATGAAGAAGAAAACTGTGAGGAGAGAAGGAGGAGGAAGAGGGGAGGGGAAGGAGAAATAAAAGGAGGTTAATAAGGAGAGAGTGTATGAGAGAGAAAGAGAGAGGGGGAGAAGGTAGGGGAAAGATTAGAAAGTGGATATTTTAATTTTAAAAAGTCATATGAAGAAGGAGAGAGATGAGCGAAGGAGAGAGTGAGGGAGAGAGAAGGAGAAGAAGAAGGAGGAGGAGGGGTAGGATGACAGAAGGAGAAGGAAGTTATAGAAGGGGAAGAGAAAGAGAAATAGAGAGAGGAGAGAGAGATATATAGAGGAGGATTGGACATAGATATTTCAATGTGACAAGGTAAAAATAGGGCAAGAGGGAGCGAGGGAGAGAGAGGGGTAAAGGGAAGAAGGGGCAGAATAGATGCCCCTTGGCACAATATGTATATTCAATCATGGTGCATAAATCATGACTGATTACATGCTGTATGAATGAATGATCGAACGTGGAGCTATCATCAGAATTATAGGGTGTCCCTGTGAAGCTAAATACTGTCCTCTAGTGGCTATATCTGTCTTACTCTCTCTGCAGGTGACAACATTGATGATGTCATTGGGTTTTGAGGTAGAAAAATGTGCTAACTTTATCTTTGAAATTTGTGATTTAATCATCATGATCATTTGGCTCAAACAAATGTTCTATATGGGGAGTCATGTACATTGCCCTTATTTGAAGACAATGTTTTTTAATTGAATTTTCCTTCTTTTTAGTATTTCTTGGTAGGGCCTATATGTAGGGCCTATATGTCTAACTAACATTGTCAAAGTATTGATCTGTCATTAATGTATTATCCTGGGGCCGATTGCACGAAATGGTCTTTCCAAGGACCGTCTTTCGTGTCGCCCATCTTTTATGATACGCTATAAGCGGGGTGTTTCTGAAATTTATGATAAAGAATAAGGATTCGTTAGCTTACTTTTAAATCAAATTTTATACAATTTCATGATATATCACATCATTTTATAAACAAATATTTTGTTTATTTTAATGGACGAATGAAATATGTTTGCAGATGATTTATTTAAAATGCGTTTCACATGGCGTATCATAAAAGATGGGCGACACGAAAGACGGTCCATGCAAAGACCCTTTCGTGCAATCAGCCCCAGAGTCCTGACCACTTTCATGCATATGCATGTGAATGCATATTAGCTTTATACCTTGCATATTTGTAGTTCATCATTATAACTGTTAACCTAATAAAATTCTTTTCACACCATCAACTGAAAGAAGTAGCGATAGTGAGGTTATTTCTTTAAAGTAGAAATGTGTCGGGTAGTGAACGTTCTGCCAAAAGTCCTCCTAAATTCTGAATACAGGACATCTTGCAGTACTTTCCATGTTATTTTTCTTCTGTCGTTGTTTAATTTCCTCGGCTTCAGAAAAAGGGGAAATCCCCTGAAGAAGGTGACGTCAGGCAACATTTTGGGTTCATTCTCACCTGATTATTTTACTGTATAAGAAATAGAATCATGTAGTATAACGAGCAAAATTTTCTCAAGTATGTATGGGTAGGCTAGAAATAGAATGTTCTTTGCAAAGTCTACAAATTCTTAGTGTCTTTTTTTTAGTACGCATTACATGAATATGAAGTATGATTGTCTATATTTTACTAAAAGGTCATTTTAATTTTGGAAGCCTTTTCCCTTTTTTTGTGACAGGGTGTTTAATGTTGGTCTGTTTAATCACCACATGAGGTGAGATAGAAGGGAATGAGTGCATTTTTCAAGATGCCCTGGGCTGCCTAGTGCAATAATTATCAGTGCTTCTCACTTATTCATTGGTCATTTTGTTATTTTTTATTTGAAAATTGATGGAAATTTTGATTATCTAATCAGTGAAACCTGTCACTAGCTGGAATGCAATGGATATATCCTCTTAAATTCCATTCTATTTTTTGGGCCAAAATATAAGTCTCCTAATCTTAGGCTTATTCATTTTGAAATGTATTTTATCTATGAAGTGATACCAACTTGAGATTTCAGATTTATGAGAATGACATAGGGATGGCATAAAAAATGCCACCACTTTTATATCTAATGCCCTTTTTACACAGGATTTTCTTAACCCCGGACTATCGCTAACCCCGTACTATCCTTAACCCCGTACTATTTTTTTTTCCTTTTCACACATGCCAAATTGTTATTGCTAACCCCGGATAAGGAATGCTTGCTTTTTACACACGAAACTCGCTAACCCCGGACTAGTGGTTTTTGTCGATCATTCGTAGTACAAGTGCTTCACTCGTACACTTTTTACACACGCTACAATTTCCTTAACCCCGTACTATAGGTGGGGCCAAATAGTACGGGGTTAAGCTTAGCCCACTTTCGTTTTACACATGCGATCTTAACCCCGTACTATTGCTCTTAGCACCGCAATTGGTGGGATAACCCTGCTTTTTTGCAGGGCCAAATAATCCCGTACTATAGGTGGGGTTAGCCCACTTTGCAAAAACGCTGTGTAAAACGAAAGTGGGCTAAGCTTAACCCCGTACTATAGGTGGGGCTAAATTGCCATTTAGCCCCACCAATAGTACGGGGTTAAGGAAATTTTAGCCTGTCTAAAAAGGGTATAAAAGCATTGCCTAAAATAAGTTGTAAACAAATTCCATTACAGAAACTGAAGATGTACTCTAAAGTAAAGCAAAAGTGACTTTTATAGCTGAAATTCTCTCTCTGATCACCCCCTAGGTAACTGTCTTTAGTAGTGATTTATGGTAGGTATTTTGTGGGTAAATTTATTTCCATGGCTTGGTGTGGGCTGATGATTAGAGATGCCAATGGCGATTAATTTATCAATTATCTCTGTCTGAATCTGTGCTGAAGATCTTAAGTCTTTTGGTACTAAGTTTGTAATACTAAATAGATTCATTATTGTGGATTGAAAAAGAGATAAAGAGTTGCAGCGGCACTCGAAAGCTCGTGAACTTGTAAGCTAGTGAACACTTTTTGCGAGAGTGATCACGAATTTCCTAGAAAGCCAGTGAACACTTTGCGAAAGTGATCACGAATTTCCTTGTTGACCATAGTAGATTGCGAGACAAATGAATACCCTCTAGCGATTAAGTTTGTAATGTTAATCACTCACTATGCATAGCATAGGTGATGATTAGGACTCACTCTAACAAAACAAATGGGTTGGAATTTTTGAGTTTTTATGATTTGCTGTAACAAACCATTCGATCATGGCTTGCCAAAGTTCATTTTATCTCTGCATGTATCTTGCTTTGCTTGTGTTTTCATTATCAGAGGTTGATGTTTTTGAATGTCCAGGAGCTGTGAACCACAAGGTCTGAGGTTCAATACCCATCTCAGATCTTCTGCACCATTGTCTTTTGGCAAGACGTTATTCTCATTTACTGCTCCCCATCCAGGGTGTCAAATTAGAACCAGGGGCAATGAACCACAAGGTCTGAGGTTCAATACCCATCTCAGATCTTCTGCACCATTGTCTTTTGGCAAGACGTTATCTTCGTTACTGCTCCCCATCCAGGGTGTCAAATTAGAACCCCGTGAAATATGAGGTCCTTGTAGTTTTTCAGCATTGCTTCCCCCACAGTGATTTCCTTTTCCTGGAATACTCCCCAGGGAGTGGAGAATGTGCATACTATACAACATGAAACCTTGATAGAATTCCTTGATTATTTATAATTTACAATAAAAATGTTGAGATAATCATGTTTATACCTATTTTCTTGACCGAACTTGTAGTTTATGTTGCTCTTGCTGCAGTAAGGATGTGTGGGATCCATCAATAATTTTGAAAAATCAAAACAAGGAGTCTACATGTTATTTAAAACAAATTTGAAATAATCATGGAACAAAAATAAAAGCTACCAATTTTCCTATATCCTGCCCCTCCCCTATGTTTCTCCTCCCTCGTTTATAAAATATGTCTATACTTAAATTAAACGCTCTATACCCAGACATATTTCATATTAGATTCCCACAACCTTGAGTATATTATTGAATATATCATTTCCTCTGTGACATTTTCATTGTCCAGTGCGTATTTCCTTTGAAAGATAAGATTATACCAAAGAATATTAATAATAATAGTTCTAAAGTATGTTTGTTTTGTAGATAATAGAGCGATATTAATATCACATGAGGAAGTATAAGAAAACTTCGTGTGAAAAGGGTAAAATTATTTATAAGAAAATGTTCACTTATCTTCACCAGTAGAGGGAGTTTTCCACTAAGTAACTTCTCTCAATTAAGGAACTTCATAGCTATATGATAATGAGGTTTATGAAAGATGAATGCACAATAGCTAGGTCCTTACTTGCACATAGGACATGAATTACCGTGGGGGACCATTATTTGCAGGGCAAGATTTTCTGATTTGTTCATTTGCACTGCTTGCCATCAAGGGGGGGGGGGGGGTGAAAGTGATTGTACATTCAGATCAGAGAAAATTATCTGCAAAAATGTTAAGACTGAAATAAAAGTTAAGCAATTATTGTTTTGTGAATGGGACATACTTCATACACATTACTGTAAAATACGAAGTCATTGTAACAAAATGTTGCAGAAAGAAACGAAGGAAGGGGGGGGGCATTCTGCTGATGAATAATATAAGTTGTTTATGATATTTTTGTATAAAACTCCATTTATTATTCATTCCCTAATGCCACATGTATCAAGATTGCTCAGGCCTATACATTGCATATTTTTTTAAATCTTATTTCTTTCTTAAAAAAATATTTATCATAGAGATGTACATTGATTTCAGTGTGAATGGGACCTGTGCAGGGCAGAGCAGGAGGAGGGATAACAGAACTGGAAATCCATTAATTCATTTCCCTCCCCAGCTGCTTGCCTGAGAATGGAAAAGTAGAAGAATTTTTAACATTTTTATTCAAGTTCAAGTAGGAATAGCCTTGCAGATAGAGTCATGTGGAACACAATGAGTAGGTAAGGAATGATGTGGGGAGGGGGGAGAAAGATGGGAGGGGAGAGGGAAGGGGTTGAGGGTCGGAAAATATATTGAGAAAGAAAGTGAGGGATGTAATATAGTATTTTCAAAATGAAACAGAGAGAGAGAAAAAAAAGCTTAGCTCTATGATATAGGCCTACTTATTAAAGGGAAAGTTCACCCTGACAAAAACTTCATTGTAAAAATAGCAGAAAAAATAATAAAAATTATTGCCGAAGGTTTGAGAAAAATTCATCAAATAATTAAAAAGCTATTAGAATTTCAATTATTTGATTTGTGACGTCATATGCGAGCAGCATTCCTACATAGCGAATGGTAAAAAATCAATGAAATGTCGTTTTCTCAGAAAATTGAAAATGGTTTTCACTGTACCTTTTGTAAATCAATAGACAAATCATTTCACACCCGATCATGAATAGAAAACAAAATTAAGTCATCAGGAACCATGCAAAATTTGAAATCAATGCATTTTATATTACATAACACATGGGGCAGCTGCTCGTATATGACGTCACAAATCCAAAACTTTGAACTCTAATACCTTTCTTACTCTTAAACAGACTTTCCTCAAACCTTCACCAATATTGTTCACTGTTTTTTCTGCTATTTTTGCAACAAATTTTTCTTCAGGGTGAACTTCCCCTTTAACCAAAGGAACAGGATGAAGGGGGGAAGAGGGTGAGGGGGATGTAGCAGGGTAGGAATGGGGTATAAAGAGGGAAAGGAGAAGCAGCAAGGTAGAGGGAGTAGGAAGCAAAAGAAAAAAAGTTTATATTACAGGAGAATTACAAGAGAATAAAAGATGGAAAAGAGGAGGAAGGAAGGAGATGTGATAAAGAAGGAAAGATCGGATAGAGTGCTGAGAGAGAATGACACTGTGAGATGGAAGATGCTAGGAGAGAGATACAGAGAGAGCGAGCAAAATAAGAGAAATGGTTCTGCGGAATACATTAATCCTCGATATGAATCTTGTTTACTGGTGAATGTGTTTTTGTTCCAATCTTCTTTTTTTTAATCTTTGACATTGCTATCACCTTCTAATCGAAACCAAGGTTTCCCAGTCACAGATTTGCACACGTAGGAGAAGAATTCGTTAAAAAGGTAAAAACAACCACAAGGCATTACAAACACCCTGACCCAAAGTCTTCTCCTTGTCTGCAATTAAGGCAGACAAAGATAAGTGGACATGACATTCAAGAAAGCGGCAAAACCCACAAATCCAACGCCTTTTTTGTTCACTTAAAATAGTGAACAGTTGACGCTTGTACTTGATTAGACACCCATTTCCGTTTTCTGACCGATCGGTCCCAAATATCGTCAGGAGAGAGGGGGCAGTTGTCACGGCCGATAAGCATATTTGTCCATCTGTTGCATTGACCCTGTCAGGATCATCATCGGCAATTAATCGGGGATGAGGGTTGATTGTGATCGATGCGTCCGTGACGATGAGACAAGCTTTGAAGAATCTCGGAGTAATCCTTTGAATGGGGTGAGGAGCATCGATAAAGCACTGTACCAGACATGATATATAACCGTGACTCAGATTAAACTATTTCCTCTTAACTTGATGATATAGTGAGATAACCCTGTTAATTCATTTCTCGCCAACCATGACTAGTCTTCTTCTTCTCCCATGATTTTGCCAAGCTAACGGGTAAACAAGTGGGTGGGCGTATGTGTTTCCAGTCTGGGAAAACAAAAACACTGCAAGTAGAACTGCTGTCCCTCGATTATAGTAACATGTTAACAAAACACGGACAATTTCAAGCAATTTTGGGTGATCTATTTCTAGATGTAAGTTAATTTCCCAAAAGTTGTTTTTTGTGACGAGTCTCTAGAGAAACAGTCATAACAGAATGTGTCACTCATCGTTTTTCCTCGGGCCCTGCTCGAAGATTAGATATTAATTTTCTGATTGGTCTGGAATTGTGGGACAATACACAATCCGCTTGTGGCTGGCTAAGTTGGCAGTTCTCTCGGATAAAATGTAAGGTTGGAAATTCCTCAATTTCACTTCCAATTTGGGAGACTGACATGTTTATAGATATTTGTGTGTTTTGTGCGTGTTACACGTCAATCTCCTGCAAATACAGATTGATTTGTTTCAAAGCTTGTAGTACTTGGTTTACTCTGAAGTTTGAGTTATGTTTCATCTGTTTATTCATCAATTCTACGAATACACTGCCTCCTCAACTAGATGTTAAAGTGCACAAGTTGCACAAAAATTTCTTTTTTTTTTCTTGAAATGTGCAATTCTCTCCCAGTGAAGCCTTACGTGTCAAAATTTGTACAATTTGGATTTCTGCTGCTGCAAATTGCTTCCGTGAAAGCCATGCCTGATTTCACGATTCTAACACAGCTGTCTGCCTCCAGAGCTTGGCAAGACTCCTCTTGAATGACTATCTACTGACAATGATGTCACCTTGATTCCATATTACAAGCGGAAACTTGTAACACATCAGCTGTGAAAAGCTACTGGAAAAGCGCAGTGTCTCCGCCAGCTTTCGACTTTCCTTCCCCTTTCACCATCTCCTCTGCATTTTATGTTGATGCAGACTACACGTCCTTTGGAAAATAACCGCTGGATTATTCACAAATATTTAATTCTATATTCATCGCTTGGAAGGGATGAAGCAGGAGTAATTTATTCAAATAGTATGAGAGCAAAAGAACGCTTGTGGTTTTATCCAAGCCTGAGTGGACACCAGTTGTCTGCTTATGCATAAAGGGAGCTGATTTGCATTTGCTAGGAGCAATCCTATTCAAAGAATTTCGAGATCACCTCATCTGTCATTGCTACAATACATTTTGGAAAGCACACTGGACATAGGATTCTATTTCATTTTATGTCTCTTTTCATCAGAAATCAGCATCTCAAAATTTTAGCCACGAACTCTGTGAGCAGCACTGAGGCCTATTCTTGTTCTTGATGCATATTGTATATTTTTTTATGGAACGAATCTGAATTTGTTAGCTTATCGATACACACAATCTCAATGTCATTAGAATGTCATGAGAATTGGATATACAAGTTTTCTGCTTTTGTGGGAGATAGATCCCCATTTCAGCTCCATGCATTCAATTACTAATTACTATTGATGCGTCTATGTTTGTTTCTACTGAAGTTCGGTGGACTGGCCTCTCGGAGGACGTCTGAGGGGTTCGGCGTAATCACGCTTTTGGAATTATCCTACCCTGGACGGGGAGGCAAATCAAATTGAGCCAGGGCCTCCTCATGTGCATCCAACCAACCAACCCAAGGGATGTTTACATTGATTTATGTTCCACGACGAAACAAGATCCTCAACTCCGTGTCTCCTTCTCATCGATTCGGTCTCAAGAATACCCCCGATATATATCATGCTGTGGTTTTGGGGGAACGAGACGAGAATTGGCCGATCGGTATCATTGTCATTGATGAATGTTGCTTTCCTTCAGATTGTTACCTTATTTTGCAGGTGCCAGCCGCAGACCCAACTCAGGAGTGCAAATAAATCCCTGACTTCATAGTAGTACAGAAATAAGAAGCAACTCTCCATTGAATTTGGAAAAAGAAAGGGGTTTCCCCTACAGAGTTTAAAAGAGGATTTGGAATAGCAGAAGTGGTGGTTGTTTTTAGTGATTTGAAAGTCTCATCCCTCTGTGCTTGTGTAAAGATAGACATAACCTTGCCATACTGATCTGTTTATGTAGCTTTTATTTCCATCGTTACTGATAAAAAGGAAGAGTAATAGGAAATAAAAGAACGGTGCCAGATCCTGTTTTGCCATTTTACAATTTACCTGCGTGATATCAACAGTGCCAATATAATAAATAGCCTGGCAAAAAAATGTCATCGATATCATTCAGTAGCTTCACTTTTATAACGAAAGGATAGTGAGATCTGTGGGCAGTGCTCAACTACCGGTAAAGACTTTAACATAAATTTCAGCGCTTGAATGATTCTATTTAGATGGTAATTACCTACTCCGCAAAGCAACCGTTGATTTGAATTGACTGATTGCTACTTGAACCTATCCTGACCTGCCCCCAACCTCAACGTTGAGGGTTGAACCCGACCGCCGTCCGCTACGTTTATTGGCCGTTAGTTGCAGAGAGGAAAAGGGGTATTTGGGACTGAATGTAATTAGTAGCTGGTGGAGATAGCAAGCTTAGCCAGCTCCCCTCACTCTCCGTCTTGGACTCCAGTGCGTCTGGGGTCATCCCTAATCAGGGTCCGTAGATACAAACCCCGCTGAGAGAGGGCTCGACTTGAAGGCTGAGACCTAAGACGAGACAATTAGACCTGATTGGGACCATTACTGGGATAATTTATGTGTACTTAGTGCTCATCATCGGGCGGAGGTCTATCTCTCGATTGCGCTGGCTTTCCGAAGCGTCTCTCCCCGACTCGGATTTATCATTAAGCACAGTGGATCGAAGAAGGAATAAATGTTACATAGAATGCGGTTGATTGCTCCTCCTGTTATCTCTTGCCCTTTCTGGATTTATACCCCTGACTCTCTGACTCAATAGCAAGCTTCAGGAGAATGAGACTGGCACTTGAAAGAGTCCCAAACAGGAGCTTCGCCAGAAAATGTAACATAATTTATATTCAGGCTCGGCATGAGAATCAGTTACAGAGATAGAGACAGGCAGTTCAGCAAATATACACTCTATTTCTTATTCCTGATGACAATTGGGCGAGTTCTCCATCGATCTATGGTAGAAAACAATCTTTACTGAAGCATATGTGATGTGTTTCCTCTTGTGTGGATATATTCAGGATTTGTATCTATTAGCAAGGAATCAATCAGAAGGAAGATTTTACATAGCTTTTAAAGTTTGGAAAAAGCTTTGTTTATGTGATGCTGGCATCATCTGTATATCTACGGATAATTGATTCAAGTATAATACTGTTGACAAATGAGCCAAACCTTATAACTTCATAGTGTTTATGGGACAAAAATCTTAAAGAAATATGATGCCCCAATGTCACTAGTTCTGTGCCTCAAGCAATCAACAGTTCTCTGTCACTCGCATCGTCTGTCGGCAGTTTATTTTTCCTACCAAAGCCCAAAAGTCGTCACGGTGCATTCTCTCTTCATGGAATGAGGGCAATATCATCACCTTATCAACAAGCGTAAACGAAGTTTGGTGGCGGACAGACACTTAACACTCCTGCATACCACTTGTAAAAAAAATCTTCTCTTTCAAACGTCCCAGGCTAGTGACATTTTCAACGCTCCATGCTCCGGGCTATTCTACTAGCTGTTATGCAGAGACAAGCTGTGTATATCACGGAGTGTTGAATATATTTTGATTTGAGGACGCAATTTCGTAAATAGAAAATTTAGCCCGCAGAGGAAAAGATGGTGGTGGTGAACGCCGTTGATCGAAGGAAGAGCACCTCGGATGCGAGAACGACAAGGTAGGAAAAAAGAAGAGAAGAGAAAGGAAAATGAATGTAATAATAAGCTTAAGGAAGTTGAAGACATTCTGTTTAGTAGGAAATACTCTGGTATAATTGTTTAAGTTGTCGATTAAATCTGTAATCATTATTGTAAAATCATTTTGTTTTGCTGATCAAGGGTAGGCCCATCATCTTGCATTTTATTTAGAAAAATCACTTTTGGATCAGACGATGTCATTGCAGCAGGTTTGCCTGACCTAGGAGTGATGAATGAGAGATAAAAGAAGAATATACCTGACAACATTCAAAGCATTGACAGAAAAATGAAAAAAAAAGCGGCTGGTTTGTGAATAAAGGGGCATGAGAGAAATTAAATAAAATCAGGACTATAGATGATTAAAGTTGATTGTAAAAGTTCAAGAGTTATTCGGAGGGCAAGCACGGACCTGGGAGCAAGCCTGAGGGGAAGATCTATGACATCATACAACTCTTCTCATGACATAACCGAAGTAGGAAGGAAAGATAAGAAAGATGAGATGGGGAGAGAGAGAGGGGTGCAAGAAGTTGAAAGATCATTCACCGCAAGGAGGGCAATGCTCACTGGAGAAGGGAAAATGGTAGAGATGTGAAATTATGGAGAGGTGGATGGGAGAGAGCAGGAGAGAAGAAAGAGCTAGAACTGGAGAGAAAGGAAAGAGATATAGAGGTTAGGAGTGGAAGGGCGAGTAAGAAAGAGAGGTAGAAAGTCTTGAAGATGGAAACACGACTTTCATCTGGAAGATATTTACACTCAAAATTTCAAGGATTTGAAATAATTACAGATTGGCTGTGAATAGTGACCAGTCGAATTTAAATTTATTTTCAATCTTAAGGATTAACTTTAAGATCTGAAAAGATGTCAATTCAAATCTTTTAGCTTTACGTTTAAATCCACGAGGTTTAAATCTAAATCTTTGGCTGGTCAGTCACATTGGATTCATTTTAAATCCTTGAAATTTAGAGAGTTGAGGGAAACAGCAATGATAGGGTAAAGATTGGTGGAAAGGGGGGGGGGGGGCAGAATGGGATCGAAGAGGGTGGAGGGGAAGAGGAAAAGGGGGATTAAGAAACAAAGGTATGAAGAGGAAGAAAGAGATCAAGTTTTGGGGAAAGGGTTGAAACGGGGGTAGGCTTTAGAGGAAGGAGAAGAGAGATGGGAGATAAAAGAAGTAAGTTGATAACAGGAATCTGAGCCGGCTCGATGACGTAGGTATGTTGCCTGCAAAAACCCCCTTCACGGTTTCATCTAACTTAATAAAGCACAAATTTACACGATAAGGCTGGCTAGGAGCAACCGTCCTGATGATGAGTTTCTCCCAGTAACTCTCCATGTTCTCCCTGCCAAGTTTTTAGAAGAAGTTCAGAAGGTGGAACATACTGCTCGACCTTGCATCGGCCAGAAGAAACCAATCTCAACCAGAACATGTGTTGGACACAGTAGATGAACTCCTTTAAGGGTTCTCCTCCATGCCTGGATGTTTAATACTGCTATCTAGTTTACGCCAATTTTCTTCTTTGGGAAATCCAAGACATTCGATCTCCCTGAATGTTCAGCTGATTGTGTTTGTACTTGGAAAATTGTCCAAATCTTTAGCATCGGTCACCAAATTTGAAGGTCACTCAAAGTGATGTGTTTGGGATTAACTAGAGGTGTATAGATTCTGTAGAGAGAATACATGAAAGACCCTCTAAATCCTAAGTTTTTGCTTCTGAACAAGATATTCAGGTATGTATAAAAAAATGTTGCCAATTTGAAATGACCTGTTGATAAAGAGGTCTATACGATATGAAGTTGTGTTTGCTGGTTGTCTAGAGAGAGTCCTGTTGGTGACAGTTTACTTTGTTTTCCAGAAAGATTTTCCAAGTATGATCTCGCAGAAATTATCTCTCAACTACCAACTAATCTGTGCTCATGTTTGTTCAGTGGAATTAATAATTGCCTAAATTTTCACATAATTTTACTATGCAATTGATAATTCTGTTTACATTTCTTTTGTATTGTTAATTTTTTTTAATCATTAATCAACATTTAATCATTCTTGTTCACAGCATCTACCCTAAATGGAAAATGACACTGTGCATTTTTCTATCCTTTTCAAGCTTGGAAGTGTTGACTTTTACTTTCCGATAGCTGAAATCCCCATGAACAAAAAAAACTTGAGATGCATTTAGAATCTCATAATGGTACTCATCTTTCTGAGTATCTGCATTCTGCTTCCAATGAATAGATGCTCGTCCTCCACGCTTGCTGCATGGCTTATCCCTGCACGCTCAATTTAACTTGTTTTGTAGTGAGCAGTCTCTGTTCATGAATAATTCATGAAGCGTGGTTTCTGGACTGCATCATGTGGCTATTTCGGGGGAGCTGACGCCTTGCCAAAGCACTGGAGACATAGCGGCCAATCTCAGGTTACCTCAATTTGGCATACCCTGATGTGATTTTTTGGTGCCTGTTATTTTTCAGTAAACATCTTACTTCAGCCTTCATTTGATGGAAATCCCTTTGGTTTAACATTGTCCAGTAAGGTTTGTTTCCTCTGTTATGCCAGCAAATGGCAATTGTGTTAAATCTTTCCACCCCTCTTTGGTTGTATTGAATCTGTCATAAAGTCATAATTATATTCATCTGATTATATTTCTATTTCTTTGATCACTAAGGCCACATATATTTTTCACTCTGTTTTAATTCTTATTTTATTCTTATCTCCTCTCTCTGTAACTTTTTCTCTCTGTTGCTTGACTATTATACAACCTCCCATATAGACATTTATTTATTGTGTCTGTATTATATTGAATATGTATTGTTACTTTGATTATATTTTGAAACTTTTGTTGATTGGAAATAAATAAATCTAAAGAATCACTTTATCTTTTCCATTCAACATTGCCATTCTGAATTTGTTGCTACTTAGAATATAAATGAAATAGTCACATAATTATTCCCTCTCGCGTCAGATATATTGTTTTTAAATGAACATGCATTTCTGAATCATTCTTCATCTTAACTGTTCTCTCTCATCTCTCTCTCTCTGCCCCCTCCCATACCTTTTTTCTCTCCTCTCTCGTTCTCTTATTCTTGATCATCTTGTGTATACATGACATGTTATTATCAGGAGCCATGGAATAGTTCTGAAGGAGGGGGGGGGGGGCTGACAAAGCAAAAAAAAAAAACGTTTTTAAAAAGGGGTGGGGGTTCAGCCCCCTAAACCCCCTGATTCCATAGCCCCTGCATATTAAACATCGTGGATTTAGTCGCAGCATTTAATGTCTTTTTAGCTCTTGTCCTGCTTCCCACCCCCAGCCCCATGCATGCATCGCCTCCTACCCTCAGAGTATGGAATGCTTGATGTGGCTGAAATAGAATTGAAATCTGGTAAACAGTTTTCCATCTCCTCCGGGACATCTCTTCCTAGCCTGCTAATCATCTCTCCATTTAATTTCGCTCCTTGATCGTCCTCTCAACCCCATGTAACATTCATTAATGATGATGGTCTGTTATGAAGCGCACAAGGGAATGATATTAGCAAAAGAAAATATGTCATAAATACCTCACAAGCATTACCAGCATCATCACGGAGTGTTCAAGTATTTAGAAACTAATTTTCTGTTGTAATTGAATTTCATTTTGGAATATGAATGAAGGAATGAATGAAACTTTTATATTGACAAAGTCTATTGTCAAACCATGTACATCTTTTGAAAAAATGTTGCTAGTTTGTTATGAAGAGCGATATTTGATTACGAAAATATGTCATAAATACTTTTCAATTAATACCAGTATTTGTATGAATCTGTACAGCACTTCAAAATGAAATGTGTCACGTATTTCAGTACATTACTATTGATTTTTTTCTTTTTTGCTTTTCTTTTTAAAACACTGCATTGGAATATAGTTCAGCGAGGCCTGACTAGCATTTGTGCTATTTTTTGGACTCCTTTTTCTAGTGTATGTTTCATTATACTGTCGTTTTTCTGTGATTTGTATCATTATTACCTGTAAACATGTCAATATTGTGGGTATAAATCAAATCAAATATTTGATCATGAATTCATCTGCCATTGGTGCAATGGTGTTGTATAATGATCCCCCTCCCATGAAAGGTTACAATAGACACGCACGACCGTTCCTTTCAAATCATGATTGGTTTCTTTGAACATTCGGAAATAGAGAGGAAGAGATTTGTAGAGAGATAGTTAGCCGAAAATAATAACTTAATTAGGGGACCAGTAAACGCTCTGTGTTGTAACAGAAAGTTGTTTTCGGAGAGGAAGTATCAAATTGCATTGTCCAGAAGAACATGATTGATTAGTTTTTCCTTGTTTTCAAGGGAAATGGCTATCTGGATTGGGTTTTGTAACTCATACCCTTTTCATAAACCTATCCTCCAATTAGCCGCCTAAGAGTAATGCGGATAATTCAATAAAAATTGCGTTCATAAACTCCGAAAATAAGCCGCATTATTTTTACGAGCGCCCGTCCTGAAAAAGGCGGATAATCGCCATGACAACTGGACACGCCCCCTCCGATGCGGTTGTGTTGGAAAAGGGTGACCTTGTGACCGCACCATGGCAATTATCCGCATAATTTGGAAATGCGTTCATAAACTCAAAATCTTGTCCCGATGCTGCTATTATGCGGATAATAGCAGCATCAGAGTAATGCGGATAACTCTTGTCCTCCTCCAATTTTACGACCAAATTATGCTGCTATTAGCCGCCTAATTCATAGTAATTGGGTTTATGAAAGGGGTATAAGGTTCAGTATTCAGGATTTGAGATCACCTTCAGATATTATCCAAAGTGCCTTGCATTTCTGAATGTACATTATAATAAAACCTATTATTACAACCTGTTTCATCATTGCTGTGAATAAACTTAGACTAACCGTTGCTATGTCAGGATGTTTTCCCCAAACGCATGTACAGATTTATAAGACAAAGGAATAGTAAGCAAATCAATGAGCAGATTTAACAAATCAAAGCACAATTTTTATTGTGTTTTGATTACGGTACTTTTAACATCTAAGTTTCTGTATAATTTTGCCTCTTTTTGGCATTGCTTTCAGTAAAGATCTAACAAAGGCTAAAGTAATTATAATCAAACATGATATCAAAATCACGAAAAATTTCAATTGGGGGTACCTTGGGATGTTTGGTTTTTGTTTTTAATAATATTTAGTATGAAACTTCATTCCCTTGAACAATTGCTAGATTAGAGGCACAGGGGTCCCGTCTTTATGCCCATTGTTTTTTTATTCTGAAGGGAATAATCAATTGATATAACCTGAAACGAAGAATTTATAAATTGTTAATGAGTCTGATGATGATTCAGTGGTCTTGAGCTCATTGTTTGGATGAACCTCTTGGCAATGTATCATATTGGAAATGCATGTAATTAGTTGAAAAAAAGTTGTCCTAAAATTGTTTTATACTTCCAAACATCTGTATTGTCTTGAAAAGACTCCACTCCATTCAGCCAGTTTTTAAGGGGTTAATCAGGTTGTGTGAAGAGGCGTTTTTTTTTTTCTTTATTTGCATCATTTTTATATGAATCAGAAACAATTATGTTATGAGTGAACAAATCACTCTCATATTTTGTTTCTTCTGAAAATGTAATATGTGCAAATAACCATCTAGCTATTATATACTATTCCTATTATGGTATTATTGAACTTATTTTAGTAGTAAGTTCCCGGAACATTCTTGTCAACAGAGGTCAGCGCTTCTTAATGGATTTTGTTTCACAAGATGACATTGTATGTAGGGCCTATAGGTTTTTCTGAGCTGATAGTGTTAGTGTGGTGTGTGATTGTTTGGAGTTGGATCTCCCTACATGTATTCCAATAAAAAAAAATATGGAAAGATATCTGCAGTTTCATTTAGTAACATCTGCAGAAGTTGAACAGGACGACTGCGAGAGAGATACCGTTTTGTAGAGCAACCAGTAGGCATGTAGTGATCATGCATATCCTCTGTCGTCGGGGGCAACACTGCTCCATGTCTAGTCTCAGAATAGCGCCCAGGATTGGATGTGGCATTGATGTGCATCACAAAGATACAACGCCCTCGTGGCTCTGTCATCAAAATTCTTTGAGGGTCATTTTGATATTGTCCTGATGGAGAGGACAGGCAGTTTACCCGAAGTAGTTTCTTCTGATTTTCGTTACCGCTTTAGAAATTATTTGATTTTAATCTGGATCTTTCCTGATTGTGTGAGATGGGTATTGAGTTGATAGTCTGATGTAAAACAAAGTGCCATTGGACAAGACAAGAAAATTTGATAAGGTTTTGAATATTTTTGTTTTCAAATATTTCATCAAATCATAAGTAAAATGCTATTGAATGGTAATAATGGTGTGGATTTATAGAGCGCACATAATAACCAAAGATATTCACGACACAAGCCCAGGTTCTCTTGTATATAAAAAAATTGCAAACATAAATAAACTCCACAAAGTAATTAAAATATAACACACTATAAGCAAAAGTTACAAACAGTAACAGTTGCTCATCAGAATTCCTTGCTACAAACGTAAAATATCCAGGAAGTAATAGTGATATCAGGAGTTTATGCCATGTATTATAGACAAATGAGAGTAATTGCAGTAAACACTGATTTAACTAGAAAGTCTTTAAAGCCAAGATTGTCAATTTATCCTCATATATCTAGATCTGGTACAGCAACACAAACTGAACTCGGTGATTTCACAAAATCGAAGTTGAAAACTGATTACACTGAAGATTGCCAATACAGATATGTGACAGTGTAATATTATTTCTCAGAAAAATAATCAACATTTGATTCAAAGCCAATTCTTATTTCCTAATTTCTCAGCAATTACACAATTTCTTCCAGAATCCTTTAGCAGAATCCTTTTTATCAGTGAAAATCTTTGTGGTCATGTAATTGGATTCTGCGCAAACTCATTTTGAAATCATTACCACAACTGGGCTGAACTGGCATTTCTTGTTAAAATGTGTGGGTCTATACAGCAAATTTTAGATCTTATTTTGAAAGAAAGATTTAAATCTAATGGGATAGCACAGCATCCTTCTTGCTCCGAGATACTACTCATCCTTCATATTTTGCTACATCATGCATGTAATACTCAACAAGTCCCCCAAGAGAAGAGGGAACAAAATCTACTGCCAATAAACCTGTAAAATCTGACACTTGAACTTGGCAACCGGCCTGACACTTTTTGAATTCTCATTGCCATGGTAACAGTGCTCTCTCTCTTTACCACTCTCCCCATCCCTACCAACTTGCCCATGCCAGAGTTTGGATTATTATTTCTGATTAGGAATGGAGCGTTTTCGCAGGGTACGATGTTTCAGCGTTCTGGGAAAGAATCAATTCTGGAGGATGCGTTGGATTATGGTGTAGTGAAAAAGGAAAAAGAAAGGTGTAAGAAGAAGGATTTTCCCCCATCCGATTACTAGATCAAGTGGGTTTATTTGAGATGACAGATGTGTTAGTTATGGCCTCCCTAACTGGCACTGTGTGAAGCCTCTATGGGTGCGTTTATGCACAACTTTTTTACCCTAGAATCATGATCCTGCAGAATCATGGTTGCATTAAGTCGAAAGTGAAAATAAATGTCTTTCAAATCACAAACATGAAACACGGAAAAAGGGGCGATTGGGAAGACGTTTCTGTAAAATCACGAACGAGAAAGGTCGTATAAACATAATCGTGATTTGAATCATGATTCTATGACATCATTATGTCGGGCTACTTCCGGTTTTATGTTCATTATGCTCAGTGTTTGGGTCAAACTGCGCACAGGATCGGCCCGAATCCGACTAGAAACAGCATGCTATGATGAAATAATGACTCTGGACATCTTATCTTTTAACTCTCTCTCTCTCTTTCTTCCTGTCTTTCTTTTTCTTTTTTCTCTATATTGATCTCTCACAACCTCTGTCCCCTGCAAGCGTTTGATAGTTTGTTTTTTATTAAAGATATACATATTCTGCCATGGAAGCAAATTGACTTATTAAAATACCCTTTTCTTGGGCCTTAATTGAATGTCCTGAAGATATATATTAAAATGAATTCAAAGTAATTCTGATTGACTGTGGTTAGTGAAAAGCTGAACTCAACATTTAAATCCAAATCCTAAATATCTGCTTTAAACTTGCAATGATTTGAAGTCAAATCTTTTGAACTAATCCATACTTTGGTCAGTAAATTAACCTCAATAGATTTTGATTTACTTTAAATCGTATGATTAAACAATAGGATTTACTTAAAATCCCTGTAATTCAGAATGTAGCCCATATTGTGTCAGTTCTAAGTTGGAAGATTGGTACCCGACTTTCAAAGACTACGTTTCTTCCTTCATGTTTTTGGTTTTGGGTCAGGTAGAATTCCTGTACTTCCCCGACTCCTTTGACAGGTTGCCTATGGTAACCATAAACAAATGCCAACTGCACCACCTTTGCAATGCCAACAGGCAGCTTGGTGTAGATTTTGTTACAGAGTTTGCGTGATGTTATTCAAATAACCTAAGTTAGGTGTGATTCAAATGTGGTACAGTGTATTAATAAAAAGGAGGGTCTTCTATCTTACAGCCAAAGAAATTTTGTGTGGACCAGAGGATGAAATATACCATTAGGATTCTTGGAAAATTCAGGGTGAATGGTAATCAAATGTCTTGAAAATTCTCAAGAAACTGTTTTTTTTCTTCACAGTTATTTGGGTGTTAACAAATTTACTCTAAAGTTGAATGAAATTATTTGTTCTTCCAGTCAGATTCTGCTTTTACCTCTCTCAACTCGTTTAGATGCCCAAATTATACGACTAAAAATACATGGTATAGCTGTAAAATTGATTTGCATGTCTGTAGCCGATAATAAACAATCTCTGTTTTGAACCTTGTCTACTTTCCCTGCTTTAGTCACATCCACGCAATATTTCATGTTTCATATTTTATTTTAAATGTCTGGAGAGTTTTTTTTCATCGACCAAAATATTCAGTGAATTTCACTGACAACTCTGAACCAATCAGATGCAAAGATTTCAGTAACTTATAATAATAGTCACTGAAGTGTTTGTTTTATGAAATGCTCCCCATTACATTGGGGTTTTCCCCCTATGATTCATCAAAATGAAACTCAACAAAGTTTTTAGGTTTTTGAAAATGTTCAAAAGTACTTCTACATGTGAAGGGTTTTGGTTTGATGATGGTAATAAGGAGCGCTCTGGGAGATGACTGTCGTGTCTGGGAGACAGGAATGAAAGATAAACATCTTGCAAGAATCGTATTAGAATGTGGGACAAAATGGAGAGGTGAATGGAATCGTGTGACTTTTGTCAACCCAAAGGATTTCTGAGAGATAGATGGGACGAGATAGAGAGAGAGAGGCTTGAATGTTGGATTTTGCAACAAGATGGCGAACAAGAATAATAATAATAATAATAATGATAGTGTATATTTGTAGAGCGCGCACAGTAGACGCTCATGGCGCTAGCCAAGCAACAGTTCTCTTTTACACTGGAAAAAATAAGATTTTATAGAAATTTATATAAATACTACACAAAAACCATGAACAAGTACAATGTACCCAAGAAACAAAAAAAGACAGAGAAAGTGGGAGAAAGGCAATGCTATTAAGAAGAAAAATAAGGAAGAGAGGAGAAGGAGGAACTTGAAAGATCACTTTCAAACATGTCACATAATATGAGTAAGACAAAATAAAGAAAGAGAGATGAAATTAAAAGGTAAATACCAGTTATGGTAATGATCTCAAAATGAGTTCAAACAGATCCAATAAAATGACCATCCCAAAGTGTTTGTATGTATTAATAAAAAGTATGTGCCAAATGACTTTAGAAGAAAATTTGTATTTACTGAGAATTTTTGTTCCAAACAATATTATTACACTGTCCCAAATATGCTTTTCTGTGTTGGCGATCATCAGAGTTCTTGGTTTTGAACTAGGGTTTCATGATATCACAAAGATAAGTACCGGATCTGATTATATGATTGCATGGGTACAATTACCTTGATTTTAAAGACTTTCTCATGAACTAATTATTTGCTGCAACTACTTTCTTTTATATCTTGAATGCAGAATGAATACAGATGACTTGATGTGCTGAATTTCTTTCATGTGCAATATGAAATCAATTTCATGTTAAATATAATGGGACATCAAACTCAGTCATTTTATCGATAACATTCATACATACATCGCTTTAAATGTATTGAACTATGATGGACTTTTCCGAAGATTTTAATCGATTTTCCTTTTTTTCTTGTCTTTTTCCTTTGTATTTATAGAGATGCAGAAGGGTCAAGTAATACTCCATGTAGACTTCATAGAAGATCGGCACTAAGAAGAGTACACACTTTGGTAAGTTTAAACAAAAGTGTCATACATGAGAACAGCCACCTTATGCTACAGTCACTCTGGCAAATAATGAATAGGAATGTTGAGTTCTGTAGGTTAGCGAAGTTCTGGCCGAAAACTTGATGGCAGTTGGGGAAGGAGTATGAAATAATGTCCAGAAGTTTGATTTACGGCATTGATATTAACGATATAACATAACATTCCAAAGATTATGATATGATTATAAAGGGGGTCAGGGTGAGAAAATACCTTGCTGATCGATCAGGGAAGTCACCTTAACCCTTTAAAAGCCATGTTGACTAACAATGTGTGATAAACTCCTGTCATGGTAAGAAGAGGCTTAGCAGACCTGGTGCCCGCATTCTTGCATCAAGGTGTACTTGATTATCCCAGGTGAGAAATACTTTCCAATTGCTGACTTGGCTCTTCCGCAATTCTGTGACCCTAAATCCAAGCTCATCACATCGCACCGATTGTTGTGTTCTACCCTCCTGTGCTTCAACACAACAAAACCAGACTCGTCAAATTAGGTTTTAGCTTTGCGAATGCTTCGTGACGCAGGCTACATATGGTAGAGTGCTCACATAGTACCAGAGCTGGAGTGGTAATATCGTTTTGTAGAATTTGGGAAGGTCGCTAGTTCTAAACTATGCTGGTTGGGTCAGCTGAGGAATTTAGATGGAGTTTGCATGGATTCAGTATCCCTGGTGTAAAACTTGAAAGAAAAAATGGAGGGGCAAATAGACCTACATGCAACACACATCCGACAGTATAAAATCCATTGATTATCAGGTTATCCTATGGTAAATATTTCACATCGCAATATTTTTTTTACAGATAATTCTGAAAAAAAATCTTTTTAGGGTTTAACTGACACATGTGTGCAGTGATTCATAATGTAGGCAGAGCAGCGATCTTTAATAGTCTATGGTGACCCAAGTTCAAAGCCAAGTCAACGCATGCAGATTTCATTTTATAAGGCAGCATATTCCTTTTTCGAGGAGTCCCTCAAGGATGCTGTTGTTCTCCAGTTTTGTTTTTGCATCCTTAGTAGGGAGTGGACAATGGCAACCAAACACAAGTCTGTTTTATTTTCTTGGAGAGGTGGCTCTTCTTGGCCGTCTTAGCCATCTTGGCAACATGATGTGACAGTATGATACATTCTGGGGTTGGTAACCACTCATGGGTGAGAGCTGATGGATGTCTCTTCTCCAGTTTTGTATGAAAGCAGTTCAATTAATTCCATTATACTCAATGTTGAATCAGAGAAATTTTGTTATCCCTCAGATACTATTATGGTCCTTTAAAGGGGAAGTTCACCCTGACAAAAAGTTTATTGTAAAAATAGCAGAAAAAAATAATGAAAAAATTGGCGAAGGTTTGAGAAAAATTCATCAAATGATTAAAAAGTTATTAGAATTTCAATTATTTGATTTGAGACGTCATATGCGAGCAGCATTCCTACATAGCGAATGGTAAAACATCAGTGAAATGTCATTTTCTCAGAAAATTGAAAATGTTTTTTACTGTACCTTTTGTATATCAATAGACAAATCATTTCACACCCAATCAGGAATAGAAAACAAAATCAAGTCATCAGGAACCATATAAAATTTGAAATTCATGCGTTTTATATTACATAACACATGGGGCAGCTGCTCGTTTATGACGTCACAAATCCAAAACTTTGGACTCTAATAACTTTCTTACTCTTTAACGGATTTTCCTCAAACCTTCACCATATTTTTTACTATTTTTTCTGCTATTTTTACAACAAAGTCTTCTTCAGGGTGAACTTCCCCTTTAAGGATTGTGCCCTTTATAACAAGATACTTCACACAATTTGCATAATATTGCTGCGGCTTCATGGTCCATAATTTCATTCAGTACATTTAGGATAAAAACCACTAAGTATTCACTTTCAACATGTTCAACTCCTGGATTGAGTGTGGTTAAAAGTAGATTAGCGTCCTTCCGAATGGTGACTTTTCCAAAGGACTGTAATTTTGCAGCAGTAGTTCGGAGCCATGATGATGTGATTGAACATCTTAAACCTCAGTGTGGTTCACAAGCTAGAGACTGCTGTGCATCACATCGTCAATTCTGTCATTCCAACTTTCGTGGTCACATTTCTGTCTCTTATTTCTTCATGAGTTCACAAATCTTTCAAAAGATCCACCACTTCCCACTTTTCTGTCTCTCTTGATTTGTTTTCTTACCGATCCCGATATTTCATGTGAAACTTCCTCTAAGCCGAATACAAAAATGGCCTTGCCAGTTGGAAGTGTGAGTTTGTTGGTAGTAATTATTGCAAAAGTTGAATAGGTTCACCCTTTCACCTTTGATGTACCCCTCTCTACCTCTCTCTCCGTTTGTCTCTTGCTTTCTCTTGCACTATCTCTCTTTCTCTCATGACTCTTGCTCTTCCTCTTTCCCCCTACATACCTGTATATTTCCTATTGTCCTTTGGGGGTGTTCTATCGCCAGGAAGCGGGTCCAGGTGGTTTTTCCTAATCAACTTTGACGCAGATCGGCCCGGATTTCGAAGTTCCCTGTTTGGGTGTCCCTGCGCAACTATGACCTAACACATAGAGCATCCTCTTTCCTGTATATCCACCAAAAAGTAAACCATGCTACAAGTGCACAGGCAGTCCAGGGCATAGCCTGGCGTGGAATTAGTAGTGCAACATCGGGAAATAGAGCGGGTAGTTGACGAAGGCTTGTTGGTGTTGATGACGATGTCTTTGCGGAAAATGTCAATGGAGGCAGTGCATGGCCTATTGGCATAAGGATGTTGGATGTGAATAAGGTTTAAGGAACGATTTGCAGATCCTTGTGGAGTTGTGGTAATGTTTCTTGGTCTGCATATTCATGATCATCGCCATCAGCATCATCATCACCATCATCATCATCATCATTACCATCATCATCCAATTGCTTTGTTATCATTTGAAAATCCTTGACATGTGGATTATTATATGGGATCATTTGAACCCCCTCTACTGTCTGATGACATCATTCTCTCATAATCTTGGCGACTATCACCAATGTCATCATTATAATAGTTGCAGCAAATGTTTTAAGAAAATTGTCTGTAGTCACTACCATTTCAGCAAAACAGTTTACAACTTGGCCTTTTCCTTGACTGCTTCAACGTTGTTATTGAGGTCGTTTTAATATTTTATTAATTCATCTTTATTGTAAAAACCATTCAACATCCATAGATAAAGAAGAACATATATAACCCAGGACCGAGGTTTACAAATAAAAGTATAAGTTCCTCAGGCAGGTCGTTTTTAATATATCTTAGTCAGCAATCTGCACCCCAGATTACACATAAGTCCAAATATCTGTCATCTGATATGTAAAGAGTTGGTACAACTCAATTGCACTTGTTATTTATTTATTTTTTATTCAACAAAAAATAACCACAAGATATCAGCATAGCATAAATTAACAATATTCTTTGGTCTGTTATGTCAATGATTATTATAATCATTCTGCTGCATAAATTACCAGCATCTTAGTAATTCTTAAATACCATCAATGCAATCAGTACTACCACCAATGCAAACATCAACATCATAAGCATCATTATAATAATCATCATCATCTTCACAGTCATTGCCGTCATCGTCGTCATCAATCACAATAATAATAGCAGTCCTTTTAATTTCATCATTATTGTCATCACCATCATCAGGATCATTTTATCTCCTGGATTCTTAGCGATATCTTCTCTTTTCATCGTCATTCCTTCCATCCTCATCTTAGAGCATTGCACGACTATTGTTCCATTATTTGGATTGATAATTGGAGATATTTTCTCTGTCGGACCCCATCCGCAACAAAAATGATGCTGTCTGTAGTAAGGGTAAGGTTCTAAAGATCATGGATCATGGTAATAGTATGCAGCGCTTAGAGATATATTTGTATTAAGCACTATACAAATGTTGCATATTATTATAATATAGCACTGGCGTAGTACAGATTGGGGGAGGGGGCTTGGGGGCTCATGCCCCTCTAATTTTTCACCACCACGAAAAAAATTAAGAGAATAGGACAGAGAGAAAAGTGAATCATTTTCTGAATATTATGTCAAAATGTATCACAAAATTGGGTTTTTTAAATAAAAATGTCAAAATTTTTGCTTGATCGCATCGCTCACTCGCAACTTTGAGTAAATTTGAATAAATTTTACGCGATACGCCATATCAAGCCCCCTAGTTACAGTCTATGGAAATTATGTGTTATAGCAAAATCATTTTATCTACTTTAGTAATAACATATTGATTATTTTCATGACAAGCTATGTATATTATATGTTTTACCTTTAACAGACCGGTGAGCCGGGCTCCCCGAGGACAGGACGCAGCAACCGTCAAAGATCTCCCAGTACGCCCAACGCACCAGACCCCAAGATGTTGCAGAGAGGGCTGGTAAGTCATTTGCTTCCGTGGCCTTGAACTTGAACTCTAAGTAGCATCGTTAACGCATGCCATTGTGGCTTCTGTCAAAGAAGGCAGAGTAGATTCCTGGGCCTGGTAACACAAAGCTTTGCGATGGATAGCTAATACATGAAAGATTGGTGCTGTTTGGTTCCTGGTCAGTGTTATGAACAAACTATGCATGCAACAAAGCTTTTGATTGGTCAATGCTATTTAGCAATTGATCACAAACCTTTGTGTTAAGGAGCCCTGATATTGGAATTCAGTCAAGACACTCTTCAGAAACACCCCAAATTCAGTACTATCTGGCCTAAACATGAATATGTTACTTTCCTTATATTATGATAATCATGGCTGAAAATCATGATTATCATTAAATTCATGAAGGAGACATAATAGTTGAGTAGTATTATCACTGGTGTCACATTTGTGGCATACACTTGGGTAGAAAGCGAGTGTGACTGTCCTAAATCCTTAATTTCAAGTTAAATGTCCTTGACCCTCATTTTCTGGTTCCTCAGTGAGATTAGGTGGTTTCAGACCGCCTCGAAGTTCGTCGGTTCCAGGTATTCTCTGATCGGGAAATTTACCCCGATCAGAAAATACCAGGTATTTTGGTAATGTGAAAGCAAACTATGCGTAATTTTTTTTTTCCAATTTTTGTCACCTATCCCCAATTCCTGCAAGAAGATTAGTCACTTGTGCCTGAAAAACTCTGTCAGAATTTATTTTTACTTCTTAAGAAACCTGAGCAAGATGAAAATACGCCTTTCATTATTGAAAAGAAATATCAAATGCAGTCTGTTTACATTTGAGTATCCTAGAAATCAAATATCAGTCAATACTTAAGCATGGATGTGTTTGAGAGGAAATGAGTAATAACACAATTGATGCAGATCATTATCTTGATTTCAAGTGCTTCTAATGGAAAGTATGAAATATTCTATCAGGGACTATCTTTAGAAACTTGTAATGCACATGAGAATATGCACATTGCACGTATGAACTCTCTTAAAATGTGGCTTGCGTTCTTTGAACCTGAGGCTCCAATCAGCGGAATCAGGAATCTCATGTCAGCAGATACCAAGATGCTAAAACCAATTGTTGACTCACACCAGGAAAAAAAATGAAAATAATTTCCTTCCGTCCTCTGGCCTGGCGGCGGACCTCGCAGGATTTTTTTTCTGTTGATTGGCTGTGAAAATGTAGTTTCCACTTCAGAGAAAGCATCAACAGAAGAATCGTCCCCTGTAAAACAGAGCTCTGTCTGAGGAAAATATGATCATTTTTTTTCTCAACTATTCCCCCCCCTTCTTTAAAAAAATTGAACTGCAAAAAACAAAGTTCCTTTGCCATGATTTCCTGCTTTTATAAATGTTTATTCACAGATTCTTATATCTATTTCCCACTAGTCTTGAAAATTCAATTCAATTTGGTTTTATTGTGAGAAATGATAACATGACAAAACTTCAAAGACTGATATCAGATTTACAAAGTAAAAAACACATATACATGATTATGACCCAGGTTTTTAAAAACAATACAATGGATTAACAGTGCTAGACTATTAATCTAGATACATTATAAAGCCATATTATGGAGATCATCATTCTGGCAAGTTCCAAATATTGCAATTGATTGAAGAAAGATTAAAATTGTAAAAAAAAAACCCTCTATAAGACAGGATATACTCATTCTGAGGAACAATAAATATATCTCCACTGGCAAGAAATTTATAAAACCAGCTTTACCCATGTTTTCCTTCTTGTAAAATCTACCATAGTTAAAAGAGATCTATTTGTAAATACCAACTGGGTTCCGTAACACAAAGATTAGCGATTAATCGCTCATTCAAAAGAACAATTCTGATTAGTTCCCAGTCAGTTTATTGAGCAAAATGCACATGCAACCATGATCTTGATAGGCCATTTCATTTAGCGATTAATCTGTAACTTTTTGTGGTACAGGGCCCCCGAGAACTCTTTTCCTCTATTGTGAAAATTAGTTGAAAATCTTGTAGGTTGTCTCATTTCTGGAGATTACATCAGCTCCATGATATGGGCAAGAAGTCTGACAGTTATATTCATTCACTCGCTAATCTCATTGTAGGATAATCCAAGGTGATAATTGGTTGAATGGGATTAAGACACTTGATAGGTAATAGGGATTAGGGGATTGAGGATAAGAGGGAGTAGGGTTGAGTGGCTTTGTGGTGGGACAGTGCCAGAGTGGTGTAAGCAATATGAATGCTTTTCACACTACACATATTTTCCTTAACCCCAGGAGATTGGTGGGGCTAAAGTGGGTGGGGGGGTCTAGCCCCACCAATTTCCCGGGTTTAAGCTTAGCCTACTTCGGTTTCACACTACATTTTAGCAAAGTTGGCTAGTACGATACCGTCTGGCCCTGCAAGCACCACAGTTGCGGTGCTAAGAGATGCAGTGTGAAACAAAACTGGGCCTAGGATAAGTGGGGCTACGCATTAGCCAATCACAGATGTCAAAATTACATGTTAATCACACTCTGTGTGTCAAAATCATCAATATTCATGAGCTGTGCGATCGTCCAGGGTTAAGGAAATGCAGTGTGAAAAGCATAATGGAAGACTGTGCAGTGTCATAAAACACCTTGTCAATACTAAATCAGATCGTACTGAGCATGTCGAGTGTAATCAAGGATCTCCTCCCAACTCCCTGGTGTAATGTTAACCAAAATACATTATAGTTCTGAAGTATTGGCATTGTAACTCTTTCCTGATTTTTTAATTACTTTTGGACATGAAACTCAGCGGTTGCTTATGATTTCTTCAATTCAAGTGCCTGGTCTTGATCAACAGCTGTATAAAAAAATCTGGACACACTCTAAATTTCACCTTGACTTGGTGATGTAGATGAACTCCTTCCTGATTGTTGAATATTTCCTGTGGAATAAAAATCATTAAAAAAACAAATAATTCCTCTGAAATCAAAAAGAAACAAAATTTCCAGTGAAATAAAAACATGCAAGTGTTAATGTGAAACTGAATCATTCATATTATGCATAAAACTGACCATTCTCTTCAATTTTCACATATCTATTGTCATGTTTGTTGAAAATATTATATCTTGGATGAGCAAGTGTGTCTGGACAAAGTCATCTTCCACCTTGAAGTGAAGACAAACCCCACCCTTTTTTATTCATAATTTCCTTTGCAACTGGCAAAAGCAAATGTTTCCGATATATAACTCACAAACACATTCAGATGTCAGAAGTGCATGTTTTAATCATGTTATTTGTATCCCAATGAATGTAGGTGGTGAGATTTATGTTCCTCCTTGAAAACAGAGACAAACTCCACCCTTCTGATTAATTATTTCCTTCTCAAGAGAACAAACTCTTTATCACAGATAAACAGACAGTTGTCTTCAAAATACCTGCTTGTATGTTGGAAATTTATTTCTTGATCAATACACTGTTGAGTCCCTTTATTTACTTCAATAACTCCATACATCTACTTGTTTGCTAGTTCAGCCCTCTGGACTGCCATACCCGAATAGAACTCCCAAGGATTTAAAAAGCGCGAGCGCGCCCTCTCCCGTTCAGGCTTACTACCCATGATCACCGCGCAATTAGCGTCCATCTTCCTCTTTTGCTTTCGGCAAGCCACCTGTCAAGACGTGCTCAGATAAGTCTCCTAAGAGCTCAAATCTTTTTGAGCTTTGGTATATTATTTTCGCTTATCTGTGGTGCATTCTCCCTTTTAATTTCAATCTTTCCATTTGTGTGTAAGATTGTGTTCAGAATTTACACTTGGCGTGACTTTTTAGACGTGTTTTTGGTGACACTTAAATTGTTTTTCTAACGTTTGAGTTCTCGTCGCGCCGCATCGCTAGCGCGTTCGCGAGGCACCGGGCTTGGCCTGCCTACGTGGCAGCAAGCCTTCACCACCTGTCATGGTTATTGTTCTTCACGTTCAAAGCGTGGTGGCTTTTGGTGCCGTTTTTGAATTAAATTCTAGACAGCCTCTACACTTTGTTGTCGAGGGTGTTATTGTTATTTCTTTTTGCAGGTTGGGATCTTCAACTCTGTTCCTTCCTTGCTTTCTGGAATTGATTTATTAAGATTTTCGATTGATTATTGATTGATTAATTCTTCAATTCTCTTTCCTTTCTGTTCTGAATAAATTTCTTAATTGATATTTTATTCACAGGCGGATCTTAAAGCTCAATTCCTTTTTCCTTCTGTTCTGAATAAATTTCTTGATTGATATTTTATTCACAGGCGGGTCTTAAAGCTCAATTCCTTTTCCTTCTGTTCTGAATAAATTTCTTGATTGATATTTTATTCACAGGCGGATCCTAAAGCTCAATTCCTTTTCCTTTCTGTTCTGAATAAAATTCTTGATTAATATTTTATTCACAGACGCTTCGGGGATTGTTTAATTCGGCTTACGCTATTATACCTGATGATTGTTTGGTTATTCAATCCCCCCTAAAAAAAAAAAAAAAAAAAAAAATTTTTGTTCTTTACAGGTGGGGTCTCCTTCCTGTTAGAAATTTTTTTGACCTGTCCCGGAATTGTTTTCTTCGTTCAATTCCCTCTTCCCTCCTAGTCTTATATATTTTTTTATTTCGACAGGCGGGCTCTACGATTCCCTTTGAGGATTTACTGTGTCGTTCTTCCTCTTGGAATCGTTACTAGAGACGTTCCTCCTTCCTCTTCTGAATTTCTTTACCTTTCCACAGGAGGTTACTTTTTTTTTTCCTCTTGGAAATTATCGTAAAATTTCTCTTATCTGGAATTATTTGTCTCTCAATCCCTTTTCTTCCTGCTCTGAAATGCTTGTTTTTGTGTTTCTTCGCAGGTGGAAACTTCGTTCTCTTCTGAACTTGCATTCATTTTTGAATTTTTGTTTCGAATTTTTCCTTCGGGCACAAAAAAGAGAATATAGTAGGGGAACCTTGTAGGAGTTTCTTTTTTCAAAGTCTCCGACCTCCTTTTTATTTTCTTACAGGCAGATACCTAAACTATTCTTAGGTTCTTCTTCCTCCCTACCCCTCCCCTCTTGTTTTGTTCTGTTTGCTCAAACAAACTCCTTTTAGGAGGAGGGAAAGACCACTCCGGTCTCCACTTTTAATCTAAGCGAGATCTTTGTAAAAAAAAAAAGAAAAAGAAAAATTCTTGTTTTTCCTTTTTCAGGGTAGAGAGAGGTATCTTTGAATGGGACTAACACAGCCCCAGAGGACCTGGTGCCCTCCACGGGGACCGTCCCGATTGCAAGTTACAGAAGTCGGCCGCCTCCAGGCGAGCAGGAGGGACGCCGCGGTGAGCGCCCAGCGGCGGTGAGTATGAGGGTGCGTCGATCAGCATTCCGAATTTGCGGTCGGATGCTAAGAGAAGGAAGGCCGAGACTGTGGTGCCACGGTCTTGGACAAAGGAAAAAGTGGTAGCCAAGGCTTCCAAGCCTAAACTAGGTCCTGCCGCCGCAGCACCCATAGGGCTATGCGACCCACCGGCTACCGGGTCACCAGAAGTCCGGAGGGAGAGTCCGGAGGGAGAGTGCGGTTCTCTCCCCCCGGCACAGGTCAGGATCTCTGCCGTATAAGTCGTCCTCCGTTGACAGCATCGGGAGAGATCGCCCAGCCCCTGACCGCGAGAGGCGTCACACAGACTGTAACCACAATCTGACCCCGTCAGATTCGGGTGAAGTTTCGTTGTTGGCGGCCGCCCTGCCAGGGGCGGCAAATCGTAAGAAATCACCCGTGCCTCTTGTGCCTTCTTCTGCCCCGGCCACGCCGGCGGAGGCCGCAAAATAATAAGAAGAAGAAGAGGTCGCTGATGCCCCTGAGCATCAAGCGAGACAAGTGGGCAATAACCACCAGACACCCGGGAAATCCTCGAGCGATTCTGTTAAATCGCCAGCCAGTGCACCGACTAACCGGGTGCCCCAAGATCGCGTGTGCTTTCCAGCATTTTCGTCGATCTCAGAGCACGTGTCCCAGCCGACACGCGGGGCCACCCCGGCGCTTACTGGACAACCTCCCGGTTCAGTCCATAGAGCGAGACTCCCTTTACGAGGACAACCCCTATCCCGCGGTCGACTTTTCAGTAAGCGCTCAGGCGCTGCTTGACAAGTATCTACCTCACATCTACCCTCCGAGCGGGGGTATTGATGAAGCAAGGGAGTCCATATTTTCTCGCCCCGCCTCTTCAGGCTCTCCGAGCTCAATCGGCCGAATTGGGGGTCTCGGAGAGTGACGGGGTCGCTCTAGACGAGGCGGCTCCTACGACGAGGAAGCCGCCAGCTCCGTGGGTGTAAACCCACCCCCGCTCTGCTGCTGCCCAGAAGCGCCAGGCTCCGGCGCCGCCGTCTCGAAATTTTCAAGCCTCTCAAGGCTAGCGAGAAGGCAGAGGCAGGGGGGGGGGCGATTATTATGCAGGTACTCCCGAATTCGCCCTCTACGTCAAGCTCACATACGGCGACGACTCCTTCAGCGGTAACTCTCTCCATTCTTCCCCCTAAGCGGGCCCGTAGATTGGAGGTATGAATCTCTTACATACCGCATGCCGCACTTCTCTCGTGAGAATGTTTGGCTGCTTTGAGAGGACAACCTATCACGTCCGCGGACCGTCCGCCCAGGCGACGGGACCGTCGCTTTTCTGGCCTGAACCTCACTTTCTATTCGAAAGTAAGGGTGCCCTGTCTTACTTAGCTCTTACCCTTGCAACGCCAGAGTCAGGGCTATAGTACAGACACCCGTTCTCCAGCGATCGCCGCTGAAGAGAGGGCGACTCTGATATGAGCACCATCACCGCTCAGCGGTATGTCTCACTATCTCATAGCTCTCCGAGCTTATGAGTATGTATATCGGATCTGAATGTCACGGCGATTAAAAGTTCTCCTGTGCTTAATAATCGCTATGCCTTCACCACCCGGTGCATTATGGTTATGTTAACCTATTTGTCTCGTATTCGGGCGGCTCGTACGAACCCTGCCCGAGCTGCCATCACCGGTCGTCCCCCCGGACACCGCCGGCAGCACCCGCACCGAATACGTGGAAGGAATCAGCTTTTCATATGCTAGATATCCCTCCTGTTGACATTCACAGCTGTTCCCCGAGTCTTTCCCGGTTGGGTAAACATCATCTCGGAGGAAAGTAACCGCCGTACATCTCATGAGATTGTTGGCTATGTACGTGCGTTCAAACTTGTTTAAAGCCCCAGGATTCTCTGTCGGCATTCTATGCCTACTTTCTGGGCACACCCACCGTACCGGGTCGGCGAGTTCACACCAAACTGTACACCGCCAGACCATCGGTCGAGCTCTAACTGTCTATCTTATAGACTGCCCTCTATGTGGGTCAATCTTGCGGGCGTCTCCGCCGCTCCCTCCTTGTGCGGAGTGGTCTACGGTGGATGTCTTTACCGTGCCCGTTAGTCGAATCGGCTTCTTTCTTAGAAATTTTTTCACGCACACTCGAGTCGCCCCGCATGCTGCTTTCATCCTCCTTCCATGCAAGGCATGTGGCCAGGGTCACCGCACGACCGAGGATGATGTAACAGTGGATGGATGTATGCTTATGCCTTCCTAACCACGATCACTACGACCCGCCTTCTCTCGGGCCGACTGTGGATGAGCCTCTCCATGTAAGTGATTTACTTCACTGGAGTTCTTCTTTTAGAAATTTAGATTCTCATCCCCCACTGCTTAGGGCGTCATTTTTGCCGCCCCCCGCAGCTTTTTGGAGCTCCTTATCTTACCGATATCGGACTGTTCCACGCTGCCGCAACCGGCGCCGGCGGTGCTCGCTCTTACGATCACCTGAGAAACAGGCCTTGTGACTGTTTTTATAAACAACTGGTTCTCACCGCAGACTGATGGAAATTTTGTGATTACTTCCTCAAGTCTCCTTCGCTTGTTTCTTCAAGCGAGGACTTCGACACTCTTAGCCAGTTTCCGTCCCTAACTTGATAGGACAGGGCCGTTGCTACCTCATTCGATTCCGTTGGGAATGTAACGGTTGAGGTATCATATCTGGCGATGTCTGTTCGTTTAGAGCATCTCTTGATGGTCGTTTACACGTAATATCGTGACAGATTTTTTTTCGCCAGCTCCCTCTGGCGTACACTTGCTGCTGCTAGGGATTCCCCCGCCCAGCGGACAGCCATCGCAGCCTAGCCTCACGGGCTCTCTTGGCGATGGTGGCTTGAGCCAAGCCACCTCTTCCACCGCGGGCACTGCACCCTCAGATGGGTGCTTCAATCAGTATGGGAGAAAGGGGATCCTGAGTTCTCTCTCGATCACTCGGTCTAACACACTTTTGTCGTGATGTGTACCGCGCTGTATCCCTGACACGCCCGGTTGAGCTGTTTTGACCAGACTGCTCTATTCTACATAGGCAACATGTCCGCGGCATTCCTTATTAACAGGATGGCACTCAGTCGCTTTCTCGACCCTTGTCTGCCTTACGAGTGGTTTTCTTCCTAAATCCCTACTCTCCGTCGTTCCTGGTCCCCTTCGGACCGCTAGTAACTTTTTACCACAGCTCTCTATCAGAATTCTGCAGATTTCTGCCCTCACGCATTTGAGACAGATATCGAATTCTGGGCGCTTTCTCCCACGCGGAGGCTTAATTCTGAGATATCTCGCCTTCTCAGATTGGTCGATTGATCACTTACTGAGCCTTAAAAGCTTCAGTTTTCCGATCACGATTCTTGTTGAAATTTTCAACAAATTTCGATTCTTACGCTCTAGTCAGCAGGTGATGTTGTTCTCCTGACACTAGGCCGAGGGCCCATGATACTTAGTATTCCTGAGTATACAGGGCATTCCTCTCGAGGACATTTTTGAGGGCCGCCTTTTGGCGCTCAACTAACTCCTTCACTTCTTTCTACTTGAAGGACATTCCGTCCAGCGAGGCGAGATTTGCTGCTTCGGCGCTTAAAGCAGCTGCGGCTTTTTCCCCCTCTCCCTAAATTTCGTTGTTTTTGTTTTTTCTTTTAAATTTTCTTAGGCTTACAATTGAAAACATGCCTCCCTACGGTTTGAGTCCGTGCTGGTCTAGCAAATCAAGTAGATGTATGGAGTTATTGAAGTAAATTATGAAAATACCTGATTTTCTTATTTACGAGATAACTCATACATCTACTTGATACCCTCCCACCGACCCTCCGCCTTGCGTAGCAACATGTTTCAACGTATGGGCTTGCGAAAGGTGAGGAAGATGGACGCTAATTGCGCGGTGATCATGGGTAGTAAGCCTGAACGGGAGAGGGCGCGCTCGCGCTTTTTAAATCCTTGGGAGTTCTATTCGGGTATGGCAGTCCAGAGGGCTGAACTAGCAAATCAAGTAGATGTATGAGTTATCTCGTAAATAAAAAAATCAGGTAAGTATTTTCATATTTAAACATATAGACAGGCCCCTTTCTCATGGAGATTAAAATAGTAATAATAAAAATGTATTATTTACCCAGGGTAGCCACTTCAGTTAAAAAAACTCCGCTATAGCAAGAATGCAGAAGGTCCCATTTCTAAATAAGATTTTGGTACACCTCTACCACTGAGCGACCATGCTCGAACTTCAATGATCCATGTTTTAAAATTATTTTTTGATCTACCAACTCATATGTATGAGTATGACGCATTTAAGTTCCTCTTTGAAAATATTATCCTGTCTCATTACTTATTTGATTATTTCCTTAGCAATCAATTTTGGGCTGTCTATCTTGGGCATGCTATGATGAAAACAAAAATAGGCCTATTAAGCAAATGACAATGGTTTTTAGCCAAATGTTACAACATGAATACCGGAATCAGGAGAATTACTCAACTTCCTCCTGTGGATTCGAGAGGAAACAGGGTTATAACATCTGATTGGTACCAGAAGGGGCGTTATTTCATACTATTCGCCCTTCCACGTGGAGATAACGCCCTTTTTGTGTTAAATATCAGTCGATAGATCCTGGGGCGCTTCCGGAACTGAGATAAATTTGTCCAATTGTTCGGTAACCTGGGGTCTAATTTCCATGAATACGGCCCGAACATAGCCCAGCCTATGGATTCCCTATGACATAGGATGCTAATTTGATAATCAGGTAGTGGGGTTATGCTCCTTTAAAAGCCTAGAATTTGAATTTCATGGTCAATATCAATTCTTGAACGGTTTGAAGATTAGACTGATTAAGGACATGAATAAAAACCATGGGGAAATTCAGAAAGGTAATTATTTATTTGTTTTGATTTAAATCGGATTTTGTGTATTGATTCATGTGAGTGCGTGGTGTTAAAACCATTCTATCGATTTGCAGCAGTGGAAAGCTCATATTTTAGTTACGAGTATTTGACAAAATAAAGTTGATAGATGTGACAATTTTTTCTGTTTTTTTTTCTTGTGACACAAAAGATGCAATCAATATTCTGATTAATTGTTACTTAATGCCATGGTTCATGCCCTTCCATAGACTTATATTTATTTTGGTAATACAGCCTTACAATTATGCACATCACATCGAAAATGGCCTTGTGCTATGCATGCGGCTAACTTGCGTTTCTACGATAATGCAACACTTTCAAAAGTATAGACTAAAGTCGTTCTTGCACTGATACAACTGTAATTAGTGTACAAATTTTCAGAAGTAGTGCCCTCATAAGTAGGGACAATGATTTTCTTTTTTGCCAGTAAATAAAACAGAAATTTCATTTGGTTTTAACAATTTTCATGTAAGAATTCATTGAATTCATCTTTCCAAACAGAAGTCAGGTTTTTGCTGTGTATATTTTCAGGGTGACAAGACGGAATTTCCATTTTCAGATCAAGTTGAAATGGAATTACAGATTGTCTGAAATGGAAAAGACCATTTTTTTAACGGAAAATCACTGTCTCTGCATAAGCGTGACAAAGCAGCAAATTGTATTTGATATGTTTGGGTAGTCTGGGGTTTTTGGACTTTGAACTTGAAAAATATTTTGTGGCAAAGTTAAGTTCCAATGGTATTCACCTTGTAATGCGTGTGCCCATTCACATGCATGATGATCTCCTGCAATAAAGGTATCATAGCCATAGGTTTCCTTTCCTGCGTAATTGCAAATTATTATTTATAGAATTGTCTGACAGTATTGTTTTTAAAAATGCAAAGTGTTGGTGTATTTGTTTTAAAACAAACATTTGAAAAGTACTCAAAAAGACTGCACCAAAGAGATGAACAAGTTTTAAAAGTTTCTTAAGCTGATACTATTTTTTCAGACTTAGTTTTATCCCTAATGCTTCATATTTATTGTTTAATAGCAACTTTCCCCGTGAAAAGTTTAATGTTAATTTTTAAAGCTTCACAGTTGATCACTAGATTAGAATCTAATAATTACCATACCGTGTTTATCACTATCCAAATTTAATCACAGATTTCATTGAGCAATAAAACAGCTTCTTAGCTTTATCATGGTAGGGTCTATGGCTTTATATATCAATTTATTAATCCAACTTCCTCTTTGTATAGAGTTCCAAAAATAGGACTTGGAAAAAAAATGTGATGTTTGTTCATGCAGACACAACACGCTCATATATCAACGTTAGATCTCCCATGGGTGCATATATTCAATTATTGGTTGTTTGGTGCCAAACTTTATATAGGAGGGAATACAATGGGACCAACAAATAGACCAATCAGTTGGACCAGCTCCAAAAGATGTGTTGATAATTGGGTTAGACCGCCCCCTGTGAACAGGGGAAAATCCAGATGCATTCTTATTGGGTGCGGCTAGTCTTGATTTCTGACTATGGTAGAATCAGGGCAAACTTTGATGTTGTCCTATCTGGAGATTGCAGCAACAGATTCTTCCAGGGGCGCTCCAGAATTAACTGGAGTCAACTGGAATGGTTTAATAGAGCATTCAGAGGGTTAATAGCTATCTAGGGATGTGTTCAATGTTGATTTACAAATTTAAACAGAAAAATGAATCATGATTGAAAAGGAAATTACAAAACAGGGATATGAGAAAAGAGTGTTTTCAATGTCCCCCATTCCTGGTTGTAAAAGTAAACATCTTTCAGTTGCGATTTGGAGAAAAAATTAAATGCCCCCCCAAAAAAAACATTTTAAAACACATTTGGCACAGATTCGAACTGAAGCATTGCAAATGCGACACCGAACACAAATGAGTTATGAAACGTCTTTAAATTTGCTTTCGCTTATTTTGCATTGGAAGCCTACACAAGTGGGTACCAGAATTGACCTTTCTTGTGATGGGTCAAACTGCACAGTATGCCCCGTTAACGAGAGTGGGAAATGTAAGATGATCGACGTATAATCTACTCTATATTTTTCGACATTGAAAGAACACCGCTTATCATGTTTGTGTTCTGCGTTATGTAGTTGCATTTTCAATCATGATTCATGTTGCTGTTTAATTTGAAAATCAATATTCAAGACACCCCAGTAGATTTGCTGAGGATGATCACAAATTAAGAGATTAATTTTAATGCTCCATGTCACGCGAATGATGATGGCCAATTAGTGTCATATAACATCTGCCTGAAATCATCACAGCTAGGTTCTCACGGTAAATGAGATATAGAAAACAATCTCACTTCTCCAGGAAATAAATTGGTACTCCTCCAATAACATTATTTATGTTCTTTATTTAGGTATTTATCTCTTACCCCCCCCCAGGAAGTGAACCAACAAACATGAATTTGACAGAAAAGAAGAGGGAGTAGAATTCTAAAGTTTTGTGAAGGAAGAATTTGCATACATGGGGCAAGGAGGTTTCAGAGACACCTGCTTGTGAAAGATATTCAGTGAGGGGCAGGGAAAACTGCCCTTATCAAGATTCATTTTTCTTGGAGGGGGGGGGGCATTAAATACACTTTCACGAGGTGCAAACCTTCCCCTTTACCCTTATCCCCCTATAGCCATGTTGGAAACATGAGAATTTACTACCCTGAATATGTGTGTGTTTTTTTTTTTTGGGGGGGGTATTCGTGCACCTATTATATGTCAAGATTATGAACCTTCTCTTGAGCATATGGCCGATTTATTGCCTATTCCAGTGTACTTTACCATCTTGAATGGGTGTATGAACATTACTTTGATAAGGTATGCAGTATGCACGATTTTGGATGAGCGAAGGGCTATATCAAAATCATATCGGAGTACATGTACCAGTTCAGAAAATTAACCTGTTTTGTGATGACTTTAACATAAGGAAGCTAAGTAGACCTGGAATTATATAAGTTGGTAAGATATTAATTTGCTTATTTTGTCTTAATCTTTCATGGCATAGAATATTGGTACGTAAATTGTTTAATGTATTGAACAGGATGTCGACTTTTGACAGAATATTGTGTTGTGAGTTGTGACATATGGTTACGAGATATTGTCATTAGATTGTGTATAACATAGTTGGTCTGTGGTATAATACATATTTGGTCTCATGAAGTGGCAAATATCCAAAAATGATTGTGAAATAATTTTTCTTATTTTTTGTGTCCATTAACTGACAATACACTGGCATTTTCATTGTCAAACTCTCTTAAGTTATTGATCACCTTTGCGGACATGGGTACTTCATTGAAAGAGAGAAATGAACAAGTAGGCATAATGGTGTTTAATTGGACAGTTTGGATGGGGTAAAGCTCACTGGAAAGAAAATAATCCAAAACCGTCTTTTGAAGTTATAGAATCTCATGTTTGATACATATCTTGCACCAATTTGTCAGCTTACTGTATATATTTTTGCTGTTTTGAAGCACTTCCTCGGAACGGAATATGCCATGTTTCAGCTTGTAAGCTTAGGCTATATATTTGTGTAAATCGGAATTTGCCCCCAACCCATGAAACAAGGGTCTGCATGGAAGACTACCCTCACTCCCGGGGCATTGATCACAAATTGTTCTTGTGTGTTTGTCAACTGGCTGAGCAAGAAGAAAAGGGAAGAAAACTGAAAAATCCATATTGTCCTTGTAGGGCATGCATTGAAATGATGGAAGACTATTTAGTATATCTGATTGAGTAAAACGAAAGATTAGAGAACGCACATCGTCATTTTGGTCTGTGGTGCATATAGCTTCACCGTTCAAAAGCGGCAGGTTAATTCCTCATTTGTTGAAGTACAAGTATGGTACAAGACAACTTTTCAGGTCTACTAGTTTTCAACTTCAGGAATCTATGTACAGGTGTATGAGATGCCAGTGCGGTATTAGAGGTAGGCTTGAATTTAACTGCATTTCCTCTTGTGATTCTTTAGATGGTGATTACACCATCATTTTATTTATCATGATTTTGTGTATTGGCTTTTGCAGGTACGCACCTAGCATGTGGTGATTTCTTTATTGAAGAAACTTTTGCATTAGGAACCATATGCAAATAATTTGTGATTTTTCGTCTGATTGTCAGAGTTAAAGTTTTAAAGTTAGCAAAGCTTTGCGTTGCGAGTCACTAGCATAAAAACTGGACTAATTTCTTCTTTTGTAACTATCATATACTCCTCCAATAAGCCAGTTCGTAGTTCCTTTCTGCACATGATCAAGTGATTCTAGCTACGCATGATCAGAGGAAGGTCATTTGTACTAAAGTGACATGGTGGTTTAAAACTAATGAGATAAGGACCAACTTTGACGTCTTGATTATTCATATTCTTTTGAATAGTGGTATTCATTTACATCCACAAAAACAATGCATCCACGAACGACTGGTATTTCACAGTTTGCTAAGGACATTGTGCAACATGCTATGGTATGCATTCGAAGTAGGAATCCAACAAATATCTTCATAAAGTGTTCATTGGCATGATTGGTGTGCTATTCTAGTCAACTGGTCTATTCAATTTCTTCATCCTGCTATGTAAGGCAAGCTTACGTAATATCTTGCTTTGAAATCTGCCTATCATAATGAAAGAAATGAAAGGTCATTTGACCAAAATTGTCCCTGAAGTAACTACGAACTGGTCTCTACTGCCCGATCATTCGAAGCCTGTGGGCCTATATCATGGTCCAAGCTTTTACTAAAGAGTGAAGAATGAAGAGTGGGGCCCCCACTCTTCACCATAAATTCAACATGTGGTGATTTTCTCCAAACTATAATCAAGATGTCCCTTCTCATTATATCGGAATAATTTCATTTCACAAATTCAAATTTAATTAACATTTTTTGGTTATAAGAGAAAAGTTCTCAACTAAATTCTCTACAGCCCTATGTAAATATCTGCTATACAAAATACTTTACGTGTGGAGTATTTGGAGCAAATTGTGATGCGATACCAGGAAAATTATTCCATTTATTGATATGAAGTATGGAAATGAAGTAAACAAACCATAAGCTAAATATAGAAAGTTTTTTTTGGAAATAAGATAAACAAACCGAAAGCTGAATAAAAAACTTTTATAAAGGATTCACACCACAGGATAATTTTGTAAGTATTGTGGAATAGGGTTCATGGTCGTATATAGGGGGTAAGAATATGTAGCTAATTGAAGACACATTTAAGCGGGTAAGCGAAGTGACCAAACTTTTCATGCAGGTATTTTTGGCATTTAACAATCTGAAATACAGACCTGGCATACATTTTCAGTGGATTTTTGTGGAAATTTGCTTTTTAAATAAAAAAAAATATCAATCGGTATTTTTAAAGGTTAACAGAAATTTGCGAACCACTATCAAACATGTTAACACTGTACAACTCAACACAAATTTTCGAGGATGATATTGAAGTTGAATCCTAGTTTTATTGTCATGATCAAGGTCACATAATGCAGTACTTAAAACCTATTTTAATCCCTGCTCTGAAATGAGACGAATCAGTCATTTTGATTTTAATGTTAGAAAATACAACCAGTCGACTGAACTACAGCTGCTGACGAATCTAATGTTTCCTTGAGTTTTTAAGTGAACTTCTCTATATCAATTTCTCATTGACATTTATAGCAAATAAAATGAGTTATTGCTTTATTGAACTAGACACTCACCCGACCTGCTTAATTTTACTTGCAAAAGGGATGTACACTATTAAATTACACTCAGAATTTTTACGAAATAAAGCTAAACAAAATTGCAAGTTTTTTTAAAACAATTGATAGGTTCATCCGATCTTTGGGTTTATTATTTTGTGAGTTTTTATATTGTTAGTGAAAAATAATTGAATGGCATCTGTGCATTTGGAAAGGTACAGAAGTAAAGTTTTTGGTGATGTAAAAATCTTTTTCTTTTCATGAGATTTTTTCAAAGATTAATTTTGTCATTTGTCTCTTTTTGGAAATGGACTTTGCATTAACACCTTACATCAACTGTCACTTTGGATGGGAACAATAGCATCAATTTGTTCCCACAGGTCTTTATGAAATTTGACATGCAAAAGATTTGTGTATACACGTATATCATGATTTTTTCTCTCATTTCATTTTTCTCATTTGAGCACACATACCAACAAGGAAGAGAGGAGAGAGACATTCTTGACAGTTTAAATTAAGTTACACAAACACTGTCACTTTGAATTTAAAATAGATTGTGATCATAACAATATTTTAAAATAAATTCATCTTATTTTGTTCATGTTAATTGCAGTCTAGACGTCAGGCATTAGGCAATGCACCACAACAAAAACTGTCAGAATCTGCTTACTTAAAAGAGTATGAAGGATTGCTATTTGAACGTTTTAAGAAAAGAGAAATTCTAATTTTGTTCAAATACCTTTTTGTTTTGATTTTGTTATATATTTTTTTAATGTGCTTTAAAGCAGGTTACTATTCGATATAATAGCATCAATTATGCATTTGTCATGCTACCATACACTACATGAATATTGGTAAAGAAGTTTGTACCATATACCTGTAATAAACAAATATGATTCATATCATGACATACATCACATCATGAAATTTAAGGGCTATTTAAATGAGAAAAAAGGGTTCAAAGAACAGTTCTGCCCTTTAATTGCCCGTCAGTGGCGCATAATGACACCATAATACCATCATAAATACTTACCAGTTATTGTACCCTGATATGTTTTTTCTTCCTGAAATTGGGTAATGATAATAATGCCTCAATTCAATTCAATTTATTGACCATTAAAAAGACATCAAAAATATTTACAAAAATAACATGATACAACAAATTCAAAATATAACAGGTTACAAGTTTCTTAATGGTCAGGGCCCCTAAGAAGCAAGACTGCTTATAGCCGGGGCCCTACAAATATACAAATAATATAACTGATAAAAAGGGTTATAAACAAATACACACACACATACACACACTTTCACACAATGCAAAAACACAGGAGATAGAACAGAATAGAAGATAAGACGAGATAAAAAAAGAAGATAAAATACTATTACAGGGTGGGATTTGAGTTCTTTAAATAATTGAACAAAAATGACTTTGAAAGTAACTTAAATCGTGAGAGTGTTGTGCTGTTTTTTATATCAGAATTGAGAGAATTCCATTCTTTCACCCCGATATATCTGATGGAATTGCGAATAAAATTAATTTTAGAAAAAGGAATACGATAGTTGTTTTGATGTCTAGTAGAGTAATTATGAATTTGAGAATTTGTATGAAACATTTGTGAAAAATTTTCTGGAAGGGTGCCTTTGTGAAATTTAAACATAAAAATCCATGTATTTAAACAAATTAACTCAAATAAAGGTAACTCTTTGTGTTTAACAAAAAGAGGTGCACTTGGACTCATATAATGAGAATTTGTTAACAAACGAAGAGCTTTCTTTTGTGAAATAAATAATTTAGATAAATTTGATTTAATGCCTGATGCATTGAAAGCACACTCTTAAAACAAACATGGTAAAATGACTAGATAAGTAGTCAGAGATAAGTAGTCAGATTTATAGTGCAACTGATATGTTTATTCAGATATAATTATACTTCTGTTCTAGTCAAATTTGACTAGAAAATTTGACTGCAATTGCATCAAGCTGACTCATTCATATATTCATTTTAACTAACATATTTTAGAGTTTATAAATCTTCTATACCAATCAATACACCTGGATTAATGATGGCAAAAGTAAGTTTAATGCTTGCCAAATGATACTGACATAGCACACGACAAACAAATATAGTGTAATTATTACAGAAAAAATGAAAACTTGGCAAAAGTTGTACTGCATGTAATGTGAAGAGTGACACCACTCCACCCCTGCTCCACAAATGCAGACAATTGTCACAAGCCTGTAAAAATCATGTTACAAATTGTCGTATATTACATTAGATTTAAGTACACAGACTGTCTCAGCATCGGTGTATAGGTTTCATCTGAATTCTTGTTTATTATTTTTCAAATTCAAGTCTAAATATATGTAATTTCCTTGTCATTTCAAACAATAGAATTATATAATCATTGTTTTAATTAGATTTACATGTAAATACTGTGGGGGAGGAAAGATCCTCAGGGAATTTGTATATTGTGTGGGAGGTGCCTAACATAAACAGAACAATCAATTTGCAATCAATAACATATGTTTTTATTAGTTGACTTTGCTTACACTCTAATAATACATCTTGATATTATGCTGAACAGTGTAATATGATTATTTCAAAGGAGAAGCAAATTTTGATATATTTGAAAACATAATTTAACAAAGTTTAATAAGGAAGTGTCAAGTAAAATCAGAGTTAAAAAATGAATCTTTGAGAGTGCATGCATGGAATGATTTTGCCTCACAAATTTGAATAGCATTTCACGAGGAAAGCTCTCAAACTAAGTAATGTACAGTCCTATGTGAAAATATGCTATACAAAGACTTTATGCATAGCGGTATTTCAAAATTGTGGAGTAAACGGTGATGTGATACCAGGAAAATATTATTCCATGTATACATGGTAAAATAGTATTCATTGTCCTTCATGAGGAATGAAAATAAACACTACGTATTTTTTTTTTTGGGGGGGGGGGAGGGTCATATACCCTTTGGCAGTGAAAACATTGTAGTAGGTCTATACTTAAGATGAATCACTTAAATAAATTTAAAAAAGACTAAAATCATGCTGCAAAGTGATTGAGAAAATATAAAAAGGGATAAAGTCACAAAAATCTGATTCTCTCTATTGTCCGTTTGAAATTCCAGTAAGAAATTCTCTACGGCTATTTGAAAAATGTAAAACCCCATAGAAAGCACTCATGAATATTCTTGGCATATCATAGGTGGTGATACAGGCAAAAAATGAATTTTTAATTTTTGGGTGCGCAATTTCACAACTTCCTAAATCTGCAACATTTGAAAAGCTTCATCATTGCCATCAATGGGGATTTTCCAGGGATTCTTTTCAAGTTTCCAGGGCTTTTTGAGCATTTTGGGGGCAAAATGGCACCTGGGCCTATGATATAAACTGATGTAGGACTATTGTTTATCATTCTTGTGATGGTGTACACAGTCTTTCTAGCAAAACCCTGATAGCACTATCAATTATTATCCGCAACTTCCTTATTTACTCTATGCTACATTCTATTTGTACACCCAGTTTACCTATTGTGATGAAGTAAACATTTTCATTGTTTTGAACAAATGGCGCTATTATTATCATGATGTGAAAAATTGCCTCTTTTCAACAGCAAGAGGTTTGTGTCAGAGGCCTTCCATAGAAAAAACAGCAAAATACAACAATGCACTGCAATTTCTACTTCTACTATTTCAGTCTTCTCATTTTTCTTTGTGTATTTTTTTTATCAGGGTGGACACTCCAATTTTAAGTACATGATTCCATACACTTTGGACTAACAGACATTTATTGCTTAATGGGTGGTATATGAATGCATTACTACATAGTTTGCTACATTAAAGTTCCCAAAATGCATGCTTATCTCTTTATGGCAAAAGACATATAAAGGACACTGCTCTATAGCATCAGCTTTTATTGCAATTTTTTCAGCATTTTTTTCAGGTGGTTTACAAGATATGTTATTATGTAGTTTTCTTTAGGCATGAATACTTCTCTGAAAAAAAAATGGAAAGGTTTTCAAATGATATTTGTACAAGCATGGCCCTGGAATGTGCAGGGAGGATCCTGGAGGATGTGTCTGTTGTTTATTTTCTAGGATTTTTGTTGTTGTTTCTACTGAGATTTCAAAATTAATTTATGTAAAAACAACAATCATATGTCCCTCTAATTCCTGCCCTTCCCCATAGGGTATAGACTAACACTGGTGTATTTTTGTTCTATTGTTCCCCACAGTTCACATTGATATTGTTATTTTTGTCTTTAAAATGATTTCACTTTGATTTTTGTCTCACCTGCGAAGCAAAGTGAGACTATAGGCGCCGCTTTTCCGACGGCGACGGCGGCGGCGGCGGCGGCGTCAACATCAAATCTTAACCTGAGGTTAAGTTTTTGAAATGACATCATAACTTAGAAAGTATATGGACCTAGTTAATAAAACTTGGCCATAAGGTTAATCAAGTATTACTGAACATCCTATTAGAGTTTCATGTCACATGACCAAGGTCAAAGGTCATTTAGGGTCAATGAACTTAGACCATGTTGGAGGAATCAACATCGAAATCTTAACCTGAGGTTAAGTTTTTGAAATGTCATCATAACTTAGAAAATATATGGACCTAGTTCATGAAACTTGGACATAAGGTTAATCAAGTATCAATGAACATCCTGCATGAGTTTCACGTCACATGACCAAGGTCAAAGGTCATTTAGGGAGCCCATCCATATTGCATTGGCAGCGTGCACCCCGCGAGCGTACGCTTGCACACTCTAAGACGGGATAATAGCGTCGGCCAGCGGCAGCTAGCTGCGATAATTAAAACACAATAGAACTCACATCCGCTCTCGCAGCTCCCCCTGTGCCTGCTGCCGCTCGCTGCCATACTTTATGATACATTTGATTATAGATTTAATCCTCAGCTCGCTGCATCTAGCGGCAGCTAGCTGCCGCTAGCTGCGCTGTAGAAATCTCAAGCGCTGTCGCTGCCCCCCATTTCTATCAAAATTCGCAAAGGCAATCTCACCCCGCGCCGGCCACGGCTAGCCTTCAATATTCCGCGACTCGCTCTGGAATGAAGACCCGGAATGAAGAGTAAACATGTACGTCGTGGTGCCTGTACTAGTTCCACTTGTCGTGTTACTCGACTTCAAATTATTATATTTAAAAGCATGATAATGAAAGGCGTTCCTCTTTTATGTCCGTATCGAAGCATTTCATGCAAGCACGTTCTATTGGAAATGATTACAGCTAGCTAGCGATAGAATATGCTCGGCTGCATCGTGTCGCATGCATGGCGACCGAGTACTACAGATCAACACGTGCGCATAATTATAAATATGACAAAAATTCTCGATCTAGCTCGATAAGTCGATGGTTCTCAATAGTTTCCGTTGTCAACGAACTGAACTGAAAATTAACGCCATCAATAGAAATACTGCCGATTTCGAAAATGTTGCAGCTTTCGAGTTGAGATTGACACGGAAGATTCACACATGAAAAATAAGTTGAATTAATGACCTTTTTTAACGTATGATTTTGGGACCGGATACAGATGGATTACACGCCTATTTTATCCCGTTTTATCCGAACGTCAACGTTGCTTCTTGGCACTGACAAAAATATTAATTCCCGAGCATGAAAATCAAGAAGCGCAAGACAAACCGTTCGTTTAAAAAGAATGTTAATGATCGAGCAGTTGCACGAATGGTACCCATGCATAGTTTTTTTTTACCTCTATTAAGGCCATAGTTTGAGACATCTTGGTATGAATAGGCCTATATCATCCAACTCGCCGGATAATGTCCGCCAAGAGTGTATAACTAGAGGGGTAGGCCTATTCATCTTTGCCACGGGAAGATTAATATTCTTAGAACATTTATTTTTTCTGACAGAGGCCAGATAAAATGACACAATATGAATATGATGCCCGAATTTACTAAATTAGTGCGAACATTGATATCAACGGCAAACTAAATTTTGGAGAATGATAATGACGCCATATCATTAAACACGCTAAATCGCAAATCAACAAAATGTCTACTTTTTCTTTTGTTAGACATACTGCCTTACTTTTTATGTTGGTTTGAAATACTTCCTTTTATGATATTTTTGTTTTGATTTTTTGACATTTCGATTTTGTTTCTGACATCGTATAAATTGTTTGGGTATATTTATGTTGGGTTTTTTGTTTAACTTATGCCGAATTTTTGATATTGTAGGCACTCTTGATTCTAGAAAATTATTGGAAACGCAATCTGCTTCTTTTGGACTTTTTTGGAAAAATACGCGAATTGTATTTCTTCCAGGAGAATAAAAGTTTACATTGGAAGGTTTTAATTGATTTCATGATATATAATTTCCACTTCAAAACAATTTCAAAAATACGTCTCGAACGATCGTGCATTAATCTAAGACTAAGATGTTGAGTACTTTTATTCCAACGTATTTCCCTTTTATTGGAAAGATAACCGAATAATATTTATTTCAGGAAAAAGAGCTTATGGTATCTGAAATAAATTCTATATAATTTCCACCTCAAAACAATTTTGAAATACGTTCCGATCGATCATGAGCTGTGATCTGAGAGTTGAGACCATTTATCTAATGTATTTAGGACTTATATTTCTGACTTAATTGAAAAGATACGTGAATTGTACTTCTTTTTAGGAGAGTGTTTATTCTCAAAGGAAATTAAATTATTTCAATATGATTTCCAAATCAAAACAATTTTTAAAATAATTTCTGTCTCGAACGATTTTCAATTAATCTGAGACGTTTAAAATTTTTATTCCAACCCTTTACCTCTTACCGGACCTAATAAACCGGCCAAAGTCAACGATCAGCACCATTAGCGTACCTAATAAGGGGGGGGGGGGCAGACTGCCCCCCCTGACGAGTCACAACACATGCAAGTGACGTATCCCTGCCCCTCCCCCCTGACGAGTCCAAAGTGATCCCTGACGAGCCATAAGTGACCCCTCTCCTATGTGAAGACTTTTTTTTGCTTGTCAATTTTTTTTTACCATTTGTACCTCGGTCACCTCGGTCACATTTGCTCTATGGCGGCTGTACGGCGAGTCGGAAACAGCCGTTTTAACATTTTTGAACCAGCTGCATATAGGTGGTTTGTATATAAAACAAACGAATAAACGGCTGTTTTAATTCGCCTTACGGCTGCCGTACATCAAATGTGACCGAGGTTTAAGTCTCGGTATAAAAATCAGTGCTTTTTAGTATCAATAATCTTCAATACTGTCTTTCTAGGCACGGGATTAAATCCGATCAGCCTTTCATCCACCGGTTTTCTATAGTGCGTTAACAATTCCCTAGTGACGCTAAAGACCACACGCAGAGGGGGAAGGGGGGATTGCGGGGGCGTTAAGGGTCGAATGCAAATTACAAACGCCGTCTTTTGATCGCTCTATATCATTTCGAGCAGGAACAATAATAAAAAAAACCCGGATGTGCGGTTTAGTAGTCCATAGTTTTTTTTCTTATTAAAAAAACATTGAATGAAGAAAAAGAAAACGCTTGGGATCCAGATGACATCCCCATACAAAACATCAAAGTTTTGAAAAAAAAAGTGAAACTGTATGATACTCATTGTAATTTCCATACTGCAGTATTTGATAAATCCAATCATTTGAGGCCTATTTTTTTAGTTTAGCAACATTTTGTGAATAAATAGGCTAGGGCCATTACACACATAATGGGAACTGATACATGTGACAATCCTTTTTTTAGTGCCGCATGTGTTTATTCAAATGAGGAAACTCTTCACCCTCTATATTTTATTATGAACATGATGAATGGGTGCTACTGCGTATATTTCGCGAACCGATTCCATTGTTGGATGCATGGAATATCTCTGTCGTTCTTTGATTTTCGCCATCATTTCCGATTGATCATGTGTTGATGTAAGAGCGATTGTTTTGAGGTGCAAACAATTTAAGATAAATTTCATATATCTTCAGGACTGAATTCATGTTCTCTGAGAACGTAAATGACACTTTCCCGGCAATATCGGAAAGGCAAATGAAATAGAGTTACAAACATCTCAAATTAATGCAGGATCGATCACGCATGATTTTAAATTTAATGCGAGTGTAAACGATTTAAATAACTGATATTCCCGTATATGGACGAACCCATGTTCTGTCAGAAAAAAATTGTTGAAGATATGCCTTATAGAAAATTCAAGCGCGCTTCGTGTCGTGTCGTGTTTTCGTGCTTGCACCATTTACATAGGCCAAATGAAATCTGATCTAGTTATATAGCAATATAATGAGGCATATCTTTTAAAGTAGCTGATAGGGCAGCTAGGCATTGTGGCCCCGGGTAAATCTATGAGTGCCCTCACTAGTATGGACTTGGTTGTATACCCCCCCCCCCCCGATTTTTAAGTTTATCTTTCTTTTAATTATGTTAACAATTTGCAAAGATTTTGTATCCCCACGCCGATACAAAAGGTAAGTTATAATCAAAGTTCTAATAATCCCGCCTTCTAACAAGGTATTCTTTTTAGATGCCTATTGACATTACCGCCCTAAAAATATATATGTACATAATTATACCAAAGGGCTATACATACTTTGTTGGTTTCAACGTGCCCAGGATTTTATAGGTCTAATAATTTTCGACCCCCCCCCCCCCCCCGTTTACATGAAATCGCCGAACAATTTTTCAAAAGATTCTAGTGTTGGATGACTTTTAAAAGCATTAAAATATTATAAGAGGGCAAAAAAGTAGACTCCACAGGATGTTCTTTCTTATCCTCTTTTAAGATTAACTGATTAAATACCTAACAATTGTGCTGTTTAAGTCATTAAAGATCAAAGCGGCCATTTGCTTTCACAATATAATGCGCGGCAAGTTCTTTTCAAAGAAAGTATCCGACGTAGATTATATTGATAAATTATCATTGAAGGGTCATGGGCGTAGCGGACATAACTATTCTGCGAAAGATCCTGCTCTTTTCATTGCGCTTGAGCGTTTTTCAGACTACTCGTTACAATGGGCTTCTAAATTGATTAATTGTGTATACATTGCACGAGTATGGAAACATAATGAATTGCGAAGAAGCACCATTACACTCACCTGCTGCGACAAAATAATCCAATGATTATATAAAATGAAATGAAATTACTTGAATACTTTTGCATCAAATATTATGGCATAAAATCACAAATTTTGTAATTTGAACCATCAAATTAATGGCAAGGTGAATTGTATCATTCTAAAACAGGAACAAGCGATTGTCGTGCATTGGTGGAAGAAATAGTTCATTTTTAAGCAGGGTTAATTAGATATATATGAATTCTTCCACCTTGAAACGTACTAGAAGTATTTATAAAATTATTTATTAGACAGTTTTTGGCTCAATATTTCGTACATTTATGCCTTTATTTCGTGTCGGAGCAGAAATAAACACAAGCGATAATCGTACATTGTTTGAAAATACCGTAGATTATTGCGAAAGGCAGTCAGATGCTTTCCGCCTCATAACTATTTAGAAATCTACGGCCTATTTTATCTATTAACATGCCAAATATTTTGCGTCATTTCATGTCGGGTCGGATTCAAGAACAAGCTATCATCGTACATTGTTCGAAGAAAAGAAAGGTTATTTTATTTCCGCCTTAAAACTATTTTCGAATAATCTAGGACACATTTTATCTGTCAATGTTCCATATATTTTGTTTTCTGGTCGAATTCAAGAACAAGCGATTATCGTACATTGTTCAAAGAAATACGTAATTATTTCGCAAGTTTTATTATATGAACACGAATCTTTCCACCTAGAAACGTACCAGAAATATTTTCAAAACCATTTAAGACACTTTTTAGCCCAATATGTCATTTTTTATACCTTCATTTCTCGGTTCATTTCGTGCCAGAGCGGAAACAAACACGCAAGCGATAATCGTACATTGTTGGAAAATGCCGTAGATTACAACGAAAGGTAATTGGATTCTTTCCGCCTTAAAACTATTTAAAAGTATATTTCGAATAATCTACGACCCATATCTATTAATATTCCATATATTATGTTTTATCAAATGTCTGGTCGAATTCAAGAACAAGCGATCGTCGGACATCGTTCAAAGAAATGCATAATTATTTCGCAAGTTTAATTATATGAACACGAATCTTTCCACCTTGAAACGTACCAGAAATATTTTTAACACAATTAAAAACACTTTTTAGCTCAATATTTCATTCTTTTATACCTTAATTTCGTGCCGGAGTGGAAACAAACACACAAGCGATAATCGTACATTGTTGGAAAATATCGTAGATTATTACTAAAGGTAATTAGATTCTTTCCGCCTTAAAACCATTTTAAAAGTATATTTCGAATAATCTAGGATCCGTGTAATCTATTAATATTCCATACATTTTGTTTTATTACATATCTGTTCGAATTGCGACGATTATCGTACATTGTTCAAAGAAATACATGATTATTTCGTAAAGTTAGATACATGAATACAAATCTTTCCACATTGAAACGTACCAGAAATATTTTTAAAACCTCTTAAGACACTTTTTAGCTCAATATTTCATTCTTTTATACTTTCATTTCGTGCCGGAACGGACCTAAAACTATTTAAAAGTAGGCCTATATTTTGAATAATCTACGACCCATTTATATTCCATATATTTTGTTTTATTAAATGTCTGGTCGAATTCAAGAACAAGCGATCATCGGACATTGTTCAAAGAAATGCATAATTATTTCGCAAGTTTGATTATATGAATAAGAATCTTTCCACCTTAAACGTACCAGAAATATCTTTATAACCATTAAAAACACTTTTTAGCTCAATATTTCCTTAGTTTCCCCGTTCATTTCGTGCCGGAGCGGAAACAAACAGGCAAGCGATAATCATACATTTGGGAAAATACCGTAGATTACTATACGAAGGGTAATTAGATTCATTCCGGCTTCAAACTATTTAAAAGTATTTACGACCAATTTATCTATTAATATTCCATATCTTGTATTATTGATTGTCTGGTCGAATTAAAAAACAAGCGATTATCGTACATTGTTCTAAGAAATACATAATTATTTCTTAAAGTTTAGTTACATGAATACAAATCTTTCCACATTGAAACGTACCAGAAATATTTTTAAAACCTCTTAAGACATTTTTAGCTCAATATTTCATTATTTTATACTTTCATTTCGTGCCGGAACGGACCTAAACAAACACGCAAGCGATGATCTTACATTGCTAGAAGTTACTATGTCATATTTTATGTCGGGGTCGGATTAAGAATAAGTGATGATCGTACTTTGTTGGAAGAAATAGATCATTATTACGCAACGGAAATAATATAAAACTAATATCAATATGAATCTTTCCACCTCGAAATGTATAAGAATTATTTTGCTAAAAATCTAAGACACTTTTTAGCTCAATATTTCATACTTTAATACCTTCATTTCGTGTCGGGCAGACAAGAAAATCGCCTCATCGGTCGCGCACATTTCACCAACGGATTTAGAAAGCACATCATTTTGAGTACGAGTATTCGCCTGCAAGTTGGCCGCGTGCAAGCTGCGAGAAGCGGCGAGAAGCTGCAATGATAAAATCTAGGATTAATGGGGCTGTTAATCTGCTTTAATCTGAGCAGCGCGCCGCCGCTAGCTGCGTCTAGCGGGGAGATACATCCTGTTCACTAATTACCGCAGCGGGGGTGTGCTCGCGGGGTGCACGCTGCCAATACAATATGGATGCGGTCCCTTAGGGTCATTGAACTTTGGACGAATTGGGGATATCTGTTGAATTCCCATCATAACTTTGAAAGTTTATGGATCTGATTCATGAAACTTGGACATAATAGTAATCAAGCATCACTGAACATTTTGTGCAAGTTTCAGGTCACATGATCAAGGTCAAAGGTCATTTAGGGTCAATGAACTTTGGCCGAATTGGGGATATCTGTGAATTCCGATCATAACTTTGAAAGTTTATGGATCTGATTCATGAAACTTGGACATAATAGTAATCAAGCATCACTGAACATTTTGTGCAAGTTTCAGGTCTCATGATTAAGGTCAAAGGTCATTTAGGGTCAATGAATTTTGGCCGAATCGGGGGTATCTGTTGAATTACCATCATAACTTTGAAAGTTTATTGGTCTAGTTCGTTAAACTTGGACATTAGAGTAACCAAGTATCACTGAACATCCTGTGCGTGTTTCAGGTCACATGTCCAAGGTCAAAGGTCAATGAACTTTAGCCGAATTGGGTGTATCTGTTGAATTACTATCATAACTTTGAAAGTTTATGGATCTGATTCATGAAACTTGTACATAAGAGTAATCAAGTATCACTGAACATCCTGTTCCAGTTTCAGGTCACATGATCAAGGTCAAAGGTCATGTAAGGTCAATGAACTTTGGCCATGTTGGGGTTTTTTGTTGAATAACCATCATATCTCTGTAAGTTTATTGGTCTAGTTCATAAAAAGAGGACATAAGAGTAACCATGTATCACTGAACATCTTGTGCGAGTTAGAGTAGTATGCAAAGTCAGCACTGCTGCTATATTGAACCGCGTGATGCAGGTGAGACGGCCAGAGGCATTCCACTTGTTCTTCATACTTTGCCAAATAAATGGAAATCTCATGGTAATTGTATAGGAGTTATTTCATAGAGTGTATTTTGAGTTGCAAATTTGATCTCAGCCAATTGGATGCAAGAATTTTAGTAGCTTATAACAGATAAATAGCTTTGTGAAATGCTCCTTTCAAACTCTTTCCCAGCTAATGATACAGTGTACTTGTTGGGGTAACCACAATAATACTCAAACCTTGACTCTGCGATATCTGTAATTATTCTATCCCCTTGATGACAGGAAATTGTCCCGATCATGCCAATTTGAAAAGACGAGCCTTTTCTAATCCGCGGCCTGTTTATAGAATTAAAGCTAAGTGACCGTTACAGTACAGTTTGTGGAACGAATGGCAATTTTGGCAATTTTGGCTATAGTATAGATATCTGCTATACCACTTGCGTTGCCTGATACAAGAGCAATTTATGAAAGCCCGGGGCACATAGTGAGTGAAGATCATGAGTCATAATTAATCTTTCTGATCATATTAGGTGGTTTCAGACCGCCTCGAAGTTCGCCAGTTCCAGGTATTCTCTGATCGGGAAATTTACCCCGATCAGAAAATACCAGGTATTTTGGTAATGTGAAAGCAAACTACGCGTAATATCCCCGAAAGAAAATACCCGCTAAATAGTAGGTACTTGGCGAAATTACGAGAACTTTCGTGGGGATTTTTCCAAGGTCGCAGGTATTTTGGCGATGTGAAAGCAAATTACGGGAACTTTTATCCCAGCGTGTCGTTGGGCGCGGCGGCGTGGGTGGCTGCTGGGCTAGTGATTTTGAATCTCCCGCCTTGCCTGCTTATCAGACCACACTGCGCATGCTCGTAACTTCGGGAACTTATCCCGAAGGATGTGTTTCGGGGCGGTGTGAATGCAGGAATAATTAACGGGTATTTTTTAGCCTTAAAAAGTTCTCGTAATTTAACGGGGATTCTTGTGATCGAGGCGGTTTGAAACCGCCTATTCTTTTGGAAATGATAGATGGTAGTGGAGGTTTGATGAGCATTGATGAGCAATTCTTTGATGACATGAACTGAGCTTTAGCAGCCCATTCAGGGTTTTTTTTTTCTCATGATCTAGGCCACATCAGAATTAGCATATATTTCTATCTTTGTGCGTAGGACCCTTTTGTGCACAATACAAATTGAAAGGTTAAAGATACATTCCAGTATTGGTAACGATCTCAAAATGACTTTTTACAGAATCTAATATAATGACCACCCAAGTGTCTGTTTGTATGAATAAAAAATATGTGCGAAAGGATTCTGGGAGAAATTGTGTAATTGCTGTGAAATAAGCAAAATAAGCGCGGATTTGGTCACTTCCGTCGGGTCTTTATTCCAGCAATAATAATACACTGTCCCATGTGTACACATCTGTGTTGGTGATCTTCGATGTGAACATTTTTCAGCGTAGATTTCAAGATTTCACAAAGTTCAGTTTATGTAACTGTACCAGATCTAGATCCTCGATGATATACTGACAATAAAGCCTTGTTTTACAGACTTTCTCATGAAACCAGTGTTTACTGCAAATACTGGCATTTCCCTTTAATGGGAGTGAACCGTGTGTTGTCTCTCATTGACTTTGTGTCATAAATACATAGTCTTAAAATATAGGTTTTCAAATATCTACTAATACAACACAGAATAAACTAACCTATAATTGTATTTGTATAGAGAAACTAAAATGATTTGAGAGGAAAAGTAATTGTTTTGCCACTTGGTAACATAATTATTGTGGTATAAATGTATTGAGTAGTTAATTTGCATGTTATTATTGAAGTGGGTCTGTATTACTAGACTACACTAGCATTATGGGTCAGGAAACTGGCCAGATAAAGTTGAGGACGAGAGATGTTGCATGTACCACTTTACATGGTTCACTCCAACACTTAAATTGTTGGATCCAGCATTATGCATATAATATTTGGGAAAGGATGTCAATTCAATTCAATTCTTTTATTTTATTTCCATTCAAAACATAATACAAAGTAATATAAAACAATACAGATCAAATACAATTTTTTTATGTCATTCCTCCGACCTTTCAATAGTTGATTTAACATTTCATTTTTTATTAGCATGTAATAGTATCATTTTAAAAGCAGTCATATATGGAAGGCTGACTTCATAGTATATGAAAAGTCATTTCATACCACAGGAGTTTTTATGGAAATGGTACATATTATGTGAAGATTTCCTAATAATAGAATGAACATTAAGGAATTAGCATGTCACGCTTTCTTTAGTTACTGCCAATATATGGCATTACCTGTCTAATAGAACTGCTTTCCAATACCAAAGAAACAAAGAAATTACTGCTATTTTTTTTTTGGGGGGGGGTGGAAAGGTCTTCATGTTATAGGCCCGTACTTTGAAATCGGGTTTAACTTAAACTCAGGTTTACAGTTGTGGTTTTATGGATAGCCAATTGTTACATAAATCACTAACAGTAGAGAAAGAATATTTCAGCTTATTTGGCTCTCAAATCATTCATAATTGTCTAGGAAGTATAAATAGATGATTGTCTTCATCATCGTTGAATCAGGAAAGAGCACAGTAAACATATGAAACTTTAAGCTTAATAAAAAAATGACACATTTTGCTTCCCATAATTTTGGCACAGAGTTAGACCATGGTCTAAGTTAAACCTGACTTCAGAATACGGGCCATACAGTTTATGCATTATTGAAATACATTTTCTATGTTGCCTTCTGCACACAGATAAACTGATAGATAGACGTTTTCGCCAAAGCAACTTCTACCATTTAGCGTACTACAAACTAATGTCATCCATTGAACATAAAAACACATTCAAAGCTCTGACTGTCATTATGTCGGTATGTTAATGCATCTGATGGCGAAATGACTCCCACTGAGAAACACAAAAGATTTAGTCCTGTGGGATAAAGTGCCTCTGTGGGAGTCTGGAGGATAATAGCATTTTCAGCGATGACACAAACCTACAAGATTTTCAAATCTGGAGGAGTGTGCCTTTGTTCAATCCTGTGTCACTCCTCAGATATCTGAACTCTTAACAAAATTTGAATATTTATTTTGTAGTTTGAAGCATATTACTCAGTTTCGAATTCTTTGAATTCAGAGGGATTAAATAAAGAGAAATGTACCTCGGAATGCGTAACAACAAATGTGTAGAATGCATGTCAAAAACAGACATTTCTAAGGCTTCATTTAGTGTGCAAGTATAGAAAAACATCAGAGCATAAAGAACACTTGAGTATTGCCCTTTAATAGTTCAGTGCTCTATCGGCTTGAACTACCTACGATAATGAGCTAGTGTTATTTTACATACAAAATGATAATGATTCATTTGACAGTTAGCAAACATGCATTTCATTATTTTAACCATATGAGTACACATTGAAAGATAGAAGACATAATTGCTTAGAGAACAGTAGATAATTGTACTGACTTAATGCTCGACTTGTGATTTGAGGGTATTGTTTGAATAGCCAAAATATAATGGGGAAATTTGTATGCCTACTGTACTTCAATTGTTTCGTCTGCATAATATTCATCAATAAACTTGTTTTAGTCACATTTCTCTTGCATTAGAGCCTATAAGTTGTTTTTAGCAGGTTGCTTAAGCCGATGCCTACTGGAAGTGAATTATCTATGTACAACACAAATGAGAATTAAAAAAATTGGTTGTCAGCGGGTTAATAAGTCATTACTTTTTGTTGTCTTATTGAAGGATCCCGGAGGTGGCGGCAAGGACAAGTTCTCGCTGACGATAGAACTAGAAGGCAGCAAAGAAACGCTACGACTACCAGCTCGTAAGGATCATGATCTCAAGTAAGTATACTATCATCTCCTTCAAGATGGCTTGTATCAACTTGCTCTTCTAGCAGATGGTCTAATTCACAGTTATCTTTCTTTATCATGGCTAAATCTACCCTGGCACTGACTTACATAGAGTTACAATTGATCCTATCAACCTCAAGTATATTAAAATCCATCAATGTTGTATTTTTCTCTTCAGGAAATTTGCTCAATGTCCTTTGAAAACAAAGAGAAGCATGCTGAATTGACAAGAAAACAGTGAATGTTTGAAAATATGCCATTTCTAGAAAATATTTTGAACAAACATGTACTTTAGATGTTGGCATCGCTGGCTTTCCATAGTTGCAATTGATCGGATCAAGAAGGCAGGCCTCAGGTCTACTATCAGTTTGATGTCATTACAGTTTGGTTCAATTGTCACTATTTTTTTTTAATAGAAATGCAATTTACAGTTTCTGTCACTATCAGCAAGATGGGGAAAGTATGGTCAATTTGAAGAAAAGAACACCCTCAATTTTCTGGTTAGAGTTTGACTATTAAAAGAAAACAAATTTTATAAAAATATATTTCTACATATATACACAATATTATGATATATGTAATAATATATTTCATTTATAAAGAACATTTCCATGTGCATTGAACAAAGAAAGATATAGGAAATCACAAATAGGGGATATATTACACTATGATCATAACGAGTGAAGATGACATAGACATAAAGACCAATAATCAGTCACTTTAACAAAGAATTAAACAGTCTTCTAACTGTAAACAGGTATATATCACGCCACTGTTGAGACAGCACATATAGTCAATCAATCATGAATATAAATGCACAACTATTGCATTTTTCATTTTCAATCAAGTTGCTCATGCATGTTTAATGGGTTCCAATCAACTCTTAAATCCCTTTCCTCGTGATATTCAAGTTCAGCTATGACAATTATCGACTTGTATTTGAATGCATATTGTGGATTTCACCTGTCCAATCCTGTGAGCAAATTGTTTTAAAGGCCAAGTATAGAATTTGAGGTGTTACTGTTCTAAGTTTTTTTTTTCTTCAGTTAGATAACACAGGGTGCTACATAAGCACTTTGCCCGATTGCCCGGGGCAAGTAAAAGTTAGTCGAGCAAGTGTTTTGAATTAAAAAACCAAAACTACTTGCCCGAATTGGGCTAGCAAAATTCTCGAGAGTAGACCAAAATGAGGGTCGATATGATATGATTTTGAGATATTGACCCTAATTTTGGTCATGGCAAGAACAAGGTAGATCGGTTCATGTCAGAAGTCAGAAAAGGGTCAATGGTTTATAAACCGCAATACTTTCTTTTGAAGAGGTAAAACTTTTTTCCAACAATTTTTTCGGGCAAGTGAAATACATTTTTGGGGAAATATATTTGAATTATTTAAATATTTACTTGCCCTACTTGTGTCTTTTGAAATAAATGCACCACCAAATTTCATTTTCATGATGAGAGGCTTGTGGGTGGATCTCTTTTTCTTAAGACTTACAACAAGGTTTCACGCTAACTTTTTTTTCTTGGTGGCCCAATCGGTCCACCAAAATCATCAATTTCTTATTTTTTGGTGGCCCGCAAAGCAAATTTGGTGGCCCTAAAATAAAAAGAAAACATTACGTTTTATCAAAACTTTGGTAGCCTGACTGGGCCGCCAAGTGTGGGGTTTTACAGAATTTTGGTGGCCCAACTCTCAATCTAGGTTGCCCCGGGCCACTGCTAATGTCGAGCCCTGCTTACAAGATAGTGCTATGATGAACACTATTTTATATATTTTTTTAAGTTTGTTTCTTTTCTTATGACAAATGAAAATTATTATTTATTGTTCATTCTGATGATTTTTATTTTCAAATTGAACATGCTTTTCTATTTATTGATAGCAAGCAACAAAAAGTGTAAATTGCATTTCTTATAAAGAACATAGTTTTGTTCTCTTTCCCTCGATTTGTCTACTTGTAAAGAGGAAACCATTTTATCATACTCTCAATATTGTTTGGATAATTAAAACAAAAATCCATTTTTGATTGGATTCTGACATTCTGAGTGTGTTTGGGGTTCATTGATGCCAGCTAGCAGCAGGAGTAGATTTAAAGGAATATCTATTTCTGTGGATTTCTGAATCTTTACTTAATCGATGATTCACAAACTTTTATTCATCGAACACAACTATTTGGGAGAGGAGGAAGGAAGGCACATGTAGATAAGTTGCATAAACCTAGCAACATATCTACACAAATCGAATAAGAGAGGAAACACATTTTGAAATGAGATACCTCCCCGAAAGGTTAATTGTGCTTTTTTGTATCGAGAATGTTGTTAGGTGGATAGTTCAAACGACTTCCTCTCATCCTAACTACCGCTCGCTGTTTATACCTTTTCAGATCTGGATCTCAGATACGCATTTTGGTCATGTCACTGAAAGGATCACTTTGACTAGATGAAAGTTAGGCTAATTTTTGTCATGGAGATTCAATATTAATATTATTATCAATTATAATGATTGTGATAATAATTCATGCTTTTGATGGAGATGCGGGTGATAATGATCCTTTCAAATAATTGAAATTATGTCAATATATGTATATATAAAACAGAATTGTCATATATAGGAAACATGAATGGTAGAGCTCTCTTCTTCTTTGATGGTGTCAAACTTGCTAATCCATATGAAAATTCAGGATCAGAAAATGTTCGTGTTCATTGACTAATGTGGTCTTTCAGAAATTTCAGAGTATATGGGAGCGAAAATCATCCTAACTTGTTATCTTGTAGTGTATTCTATTTATTGTGCTCGTGAGGGAAAAAGTCTGTCCTGAAGTAACTCTGTAGCTTCTTTCAAAACTAAATTTATGAATACTATCAATCATTTCACATTCTACTGTAAAAGCTGTTATTTTCGCGTACAGAATTTTTCGCGAATCGCGGGGGTCCCGACATTTTCGCGGGTTGTTAAATTCGCGATCGGAAGATGTATGATACTTTTCCACAGCATTTCAAAGAAGCAAAACTAGTGCAATTCATGTGCAAATCTACACTTCTCAAAGTCACTATATGCTGATATGTCTTTTGTACATAAATATGTCCCTGTAAAAACAGTTACAAATTGTGGAAAAAGTGGCTTAAATTTCACCTTTTTTAACCTTTAGATCTAAAAATTTATCATGCCACAGGATCTATAGGGTTAAGCAATCTTTGGAATTTGTGTTTGATTCGATTCATTTTTCAAAAAGTTGGTAAAAAGTGCAAAATTGTGGAATTTTGTGAACAGAATGTTCACCTTTAAAATTCTGGTCATGTGACTTATGAATATTAATGAGTATGCAAATAGCTACCAATAGGTGTGTATAGAGTCATCCATAAAATCAAATTGTTTCATGGAAAATACATTTTAATATTACAGTGAGTGTATAAATATTGATAAAATAATGTTAGAAAATAGTTTAGGCCCTGATTTTGTTTGAGAAATTAAAAAAAGTGAAATTCTAGCTAACTTTTTGAATCACTAACTGTACTTTCTAAGCCTATTTTTTGTACATATAGAGGTGCATATCTCCATTTTCTCAATATGCAGGATGTTTTCAATAGCAAAGCTTTGCTGTTGGGGGCATTGGCGCTGACTAAGAAATGTGTCAATATTTTCGCGTGTTGTTAAATTCGCGGCCGATCGGCAATTCGCGAAATCCGCGAAAATAAAACCCCCGCGAAAATAACAGCTCCTACAGTACATTAAAAGGATTTAAAATAAATTTATTATGGCTATGAACTGTGTCCAATCAATGTTGGGATTTAAGATTAATCCATAAAGATTTAAATGCTAATAAATTTGGATTTGAATAAATCTTCATGATTTACATTTAAATCTTTAAGGTTTGATTTTAAATCATAATTTCGACTGGTCACTATTCACAGCCGTAATGGATTTATTTTTAAATCCCTGTTTTTTAGAGTGTATGCACATATCTACCTTGAATTTGTTGTCATAAAATGTTTATCCTTGAGTGAGAGTAATTTGTGTCATATTTACAGCAAAATAGGTGAATTTCCTGAAATCTTTCTTTTAATATGTTAATCTCCTTTAATCCCTTCACCTTTGAAAATAAGTTATTTTCTGGAATAACAAGTAGGGAATTCACCATCACATTCTTGGAGAGTTGCCCAGTAAGTTGAGTGAAAATATTGAAATATTCATGAAACGTAGCCAAAAACTGGGAGAATTTATAGACAATAGTGTTCCAGTTTCCTTGTTCAGTTCAGCCTCGGTAATTAACAAGCGAGGATTTATATTGCTAAACCTACCACTTTGCTTCATAATTCAATTGACTGTGACACAAGTATATGGAGAAAGCGAGAGAGTACTGCAAATTTGGCACAGGTTAGAGCGATTGTTCTAATTGTGTTTTAATGTAAGTGATATACCAATTATATTATCACGGCTAATTAAGGTATTGATACCTACATATTATTGCATCATTTGTTTTATACTTCTGACTTATTCAGAGGTTTTGTTATAAGGCAACTTGTCAGAAATCTTTGCTGTGTCTTTTAGCAGGAATCCCACTGTGAGGATGCTATGGCCCGTAGTCTGAAGTTGGTTTAAATTTAAACTCTGCTTTAAAGTTGTAGTTTAACTATGGATAGCCAATTGCGACATAAATCTCAAACAGTAGAGGTTCAATGTATCAGCCAGTTTGACTCTCAAATCATTCTTAACAAACCGTCTTGGAAAGATGAATGTTATAATTGTCTTCACCAAGGAAGAATTCAGAAAGAGCACAGTAAACATTAGAAATATGCAATGTAAACAAATATTTGACATTTTTTGGCTTCCCATAATTTTAGCACAAAGTTAGGCCATGGTCTAAGCTATACCCGGCTTCAGGATACGGTCCTATGTGTCTATGTTCATTGCAGCTCTCCTGCAGTCCCCTTTGTTTGGTCTATAGTGACAATGATGCTGCTTGTAGGATTCCTGAGGGGAAAGACACAGCTCTGAATCTTGACCAGGTGCCCAAGAGCACATCTGAAAGTTGACTTCTACAGGCTTTAAAATTAACACTTAAACTTCATTGAAATACACATTTGAACTTGCATATCCAAATTAATTAATTTCCAAGTGTTTATCTCCTCCTCTTCCTTTGCGTAACCGCCTTGTGGTTTGTTGATGATAATAGTTACTTGTTAATCAATATCTTTGGAGCAGATATTCTGCTCTAGTTACTTGTCATTTAGGCAAATTTTATTTTTTTAATCACTATCCACTCATGTTTTTCCCTGAATTCTCTTCCCTTGCAGAGAGGTCTTAGAGGAGACTTTGAGTAAGAAGGGTTTGACGCTAGATGACATCGAAATCTACATCAACAATACCAACTCCAACCCCCTTCCCAAGAACGACAAGGGACTGAGGGTACCCACGGAACCCCTTGGGGGTCTAGAAGTCTTTATCAAACGTAAGATTGTAGTAGAAGTAGTAAAAGGAAAGTTAATATCAAGGGTTTATGATGGAACTTATATCTCCCTTTTGTGGTCTAGAAGTCTTTATCAAATGTAACATTGTAGTAGAAGTAGTAAAAGGAAAGTTAATATCAAGGGCCTATTATGGAACTTAGAGTACCCCTTTGTGCTCTAGAAGTCTTTATCAAACGTAAGATTGTAGTAGAAGTAGTAAGAAGTTGGTAATAGCAGGGATGTAAGGGAACTTATAGAACCCCTTTATGGTTTAGAAGTCTTTATCAAATGTAAGATTTAGTAGAAGTAGTGAAAGATTGTTAATAACAAGGGACTATTATAGAACTTATAGCATCCTTTTGTGGTCTAGAAATCTTTATCAAACTTAAGATTGTAGTAGAAGTAGTGAAAGGAAAGTTAATAACAAGGGTCTATTATGGATCTCATGTACCCCTTTGTGGTCTAGAAGTCTTTCAAACCAAACATTGTAGTAGAAGTAGTGAAAGGAAAATTAATATCGAGGGTTTATTATGGAACTTATAGCTCCCTTTCTGTGGTCTAAAAGTCTTTATCAAATGTAAGATTGTAGTAGAAGTAGTAAAAAGAAAGTTAATAACAAAGATTCATTATGGAACTTATAGAACCCCTTTGTTATCTAGAAGTCTTTATCAAACGTAAGATTGTATTAGTAGAAGTGGTAAGATATGATGTAGCCTCTGAAGAAAATTGATGATATAAAGAGGAAGCAAAGTTTTTTATTTGGTTCCAATGTGTTGATAAACTTGCTATTTGACAGGAATCGTACATGGTCAACCCTGAAGCCATTCAGTTATATGCCAATCAACTTCACTTTGCCATCTTTTAAATGTCTGTTTTGTTTAATGTATATCATCAAAGCAGAGTAGGACTCACATTTTATAAACAGAATGATTTTTTGCAAGTAAATTTTGAAGGGCTTTCTTATGTTATCTTATCTTAAATAAAAATCTAATTTCATTTTGGGGTTTCTTTTTGCGGAGGGGGTTGGGAAATGTGGTGTGAAAATATTCAGTGCTTAAAATTTTTAAGTCACACTTTACTGACACATTGAATATTGCCATCTTGATTTCCTAGTGGGATGGATGGTACCAAGTTGCTCCCATGATGCAACATTTTCCATGTTTGAGCTTACATACGCACCTGCTAGTATTTTCTTTTTTTTTTCAAAAATGTCAGGAGGTGCATTATAGACTTTAAAAATGAAAAATGTTGCATTATGGTCTACTTCTTGGCACTCCCTTTTCAAGTTGACCTCAAGAGGTTGCATTTCAAGGCATTGTTGTCGTGCCGCTCTGGAAATGACATTATTCTTATCTTTTCATGGTTTTCTAGCTGCCAAAGAGAAGACGGGGCTGGAAACTTGTCCGGTGAGTGTTCACTTTTAATTTCATCATAAATTTGTATTTTCAGCATTAAAGCTTGAACCTGAAAATGAATAAGCTTTCTCTTAAAGAAAAAGCCAATTGGAATAAATTATTTCATATGAATGTCAATTTGTCCCTTCCCCTTTTAAGTCACTGACAAGAACTATTATTGCTGGATGAAATGTTGTATTATCCACATAAATGTTGGCTCAGTGTAATAGAGGAACTGCCTCATGAATGAAGAGTAGTGGGTTCAATCCTTGTCCGAGTTGTACAATAGATTTTAATATATGACCTTCTGCCTTTTAGCTAGGTACTCAGCATTTAGATTGGAAAAGGGTAATAATAACGTATAATTACATAATAACACATCAGTGAGTTATTGTTTTGAACTTTGAAAGGTCTTGAGGCCTATTGTTAATCCCACCACTTTCTGTTATTTACTCTATTTATAATGCACCCTTTCGTATTCATGTTTGAATGTGTTTTTTATGCTATTGTACCTGTATTTTTATCAGATTGTGGAAAATAAATCTAAATCTAAACTTCTTATCTCATGTTGCAGGTGCCATCGACGAAGAAGAAGAAGGATCTGTCGGCTTTCCTCGGAGTCAAGGACGAAGTCAGTACAAAGGTGGGACCCCGCGATCGGCGAATGTCCGTACCCGCAATAGTCTCGGTAGGGTAAAATTTCCTTTGGCCCTTTACTCGATCCCCCCGGCCTCCTCATGCTTCATGCCTCATCCTCCTCATCCTCCTCCTCCTCCTGCTGCAAGTTGCTGGCCTGGTTCTTGTTTGGCATGTCGGCTTGATTTTCAGCAAGAAAGAAAAAGAGCAAGTTTGCCTGGCGTTTGGATGGGAATGACTTCACGGTGCACACACACACACTTTCAGTTTGTCATGCGACTCCTTTACATTTCACTCGCAGTGGTGTTTGTCCGCAAAATCTGTCAAAAGATCAAAATCAAGCCTTCACTCTTGTGCATAATTAAAATGTTCATTAGCTATTTTTGTATTGAAATTCTATGTGCATCTGAGTACTGTGTGTCCCGTCACACAAAATGAATCTTCATGTCATTGTTCTTTGTTACAAAAGGAACAAGGAACAACTTGTACAGAAAAGACAAACAGTTTGTTGGTAAAATAAATCCAAAGCAAAAAAACAAAAACAAAAAACTGTTTAATATTTTATTTTTGCAGTCCAGTAAAGGTCAAAGTTGCAAAATGTCACTTTCTGCAAACGACAGGATGAATTTCGTTTTGATTTTTTAACATCAGTAACAAAACTATTCCATAACCTATGCAATGAAATGTAATTGGGTCTTTATAGTAAGGATATGTCACTTGCTGGGCGCTATAAGGTTGTTAAGTCAGTGGTGAGTAATTAACACCTTATGACTCTCTCAGCGATGGATATCTTTATTTCTATTGCACTGCACTTTTTAGCATGCCTATTTTATTGATTTATTTTCTTTTTATTGTTTTCTTATTCATAATTTAGATTTTTTCGTCTGTTCTTTATTATTATTTTATCGACTAGTTTTACTATAAAGTTGCATCATAGACAATTGTACCTTTTCACCATTAAAGGCATGACGGGACAATGGAGATCATTTGGTTTGAAATGGAACTGGAATTATGGTTTACCTTTCTTGTTAAAAAGCCTCAAACCTCTATCCCTTCCAACTTGACACTCATTTCAATAGTGGGATGAAAAAAAAACTCTCTGAGTTTCTCCCCGCATAGTATTCATCTCATGAAACTAAACTTTCAATATTTTCCATGAGAATGCCGCTTGATACCATACGCTCGGCTTTCCCGGGTCAAAGGTGATTTCCCCCAAAAAAACACACTTATACGACAGTGTGTAAGTCACTCCACGATAGAGTGATAGCAGCAGCGTTTTCCGTGTAAGATGTAAACAAACATCTTCCGATGCATTGTCTGCGATTCGGATTGAACGACTGTGGCAAGGTGTTATGTTTACTTTTCATTTCTTTGCAAACTTTGCGATAGTAGGTAAGTGGGCCATATGGGTAAGTTGTAGAAATTGGGGGCATGAGGTCGTAATACTCATATTTGTGGGAATGAGATGGATTATTAACATGCATGATACCGACTGGATCACGGTTCACTTTCACATGAAACACAAAAAGTGAGGAATTATAGTTGTAAGATTAACATTGTTTGATATGTACTGAAAACTATTTTGAGAGTTAACACGCATGCATTTACCTCTAATCTAAACTTGTACAACTGTATAAAAATCAAACCTGACACAAGATATTCTATAGAAGATTTGATAAAGATACACCATCATCCTCAACATAACAAACATTACTCCATGATACACATGTGAAATCTAATCATCTCTATCCTGTTTGAAATCACAATATTACTTCAGAAAATATTTCAATGAATACCATGCTTAAAACTGATTCTTGTTCCCAGTATAGTACAGAGTACATGTGCAGTTGTACGTGTATGATATTATTACCATTGTCAGCCCTAGTTTGTCTTATAAAGATGTTTCCTACTTCACTGTAACCATAATGTGACCATGATAATTGAATTGTGGTTTAGTACAACTTTGAACATTTGTATTTGTTCTCATTTACTGTTTTTGTCACTTGGATGCGCTACCCACAAATTTGATTTTGTGTTTCTCGCAAAATTACACGTACTGTAATTTTCCCCTCATTAACTATATAAGCAAATTATTCTCCGTAAATATCTGATTATTTGAATTATATTTCACTGATTAATTTCCACATGAAAGTGGTTTGGTTTACTTAAAAAGACACAAGTGAAACATGAATCCTCCCAACAAAAAGAAGACTTGGATGTATGGCAAAGAATTAGGGCTCATCTTTGATTTCTAATTGCATCACCTGATAGTTCAAATATTCACTTGAATACCAATATCACAGTTTCATGCAATATTTTCTTCTGCAAAGTAAATGAGGTAATTTAAAATATTTTCAGTATTGATGAAAGTTATTTCTTGAAAATGAAAAACAATCAAATAAAAGAACAACAATACGCATCCCTTATGCCACTTTGTAGCATTGTACATTTCATAAATATGGAACACATTTTTATGGTAATGTAAAAAAGAGATGTGTTACTTTTCTTCCCATTTTCCACAGTTGGAATAATTAAAAATGATATAGAACATTGTGCAGATTTTTAATCAATTTGGGGTTGGGTTAGGAGGGAGAATTACAACAAAGAGGGGGGGGGAGGGACGATTTAGAGGAGTTAGAGAAGAGAAGGGCAAGTATTCAATGGAATTTATGTCTTTATAGGTGATTGCTATTTGCTTCTCCCCCCCCCCCAAAAAAAAGTAAATAAACAGAAAAATAAAAGTAAAAATATGAGTACATGGGAAATGATACCGCCAATAAAAACGAAAGTCATCCCCATAATCTTTGACACCATTGTTTAGATTTAAATCTACCAGACTCGGGGTATTGAATTTATCAATAGAATAATATGTGGCTAGACCGTACATCATCTGTTGCTAGGCAACATGACTCAACATCATTAGATCAATGCTTTATGTGCGCGATGACACATTTCTGCGTCACGTTTGAAACGTTTCTGTCATTCTTCCATTTGTCTTGCTCGGTTGGACCTCACTGTGTATTTTGCTTCAGTCTGTAAATGTTCTTTTTAGTTGCCAGTCTATGTTGATGAATCACAATTATGTGCTTTTGCACCATTTAAGTCCTCTTTGTTGCTTAATATATTGTTTGCATGTAATGTAGGTTCAAAGCCACGTTGCAACCCAATAATTTTGCTTTGATAGTGTAGTAATAGTCTTTTATGTTGCTGTAGTTTCACTTTTTGACGTAAATATATGTTACTATGATCATTTTTGTTTGTTTCAATCATAAGTCAATTTTTCAAAAAGGCATTCTTTTACTTTTTCTCAGTTCAATGATAGTATTCTAAGAATTCTATTGATTTGAAAATTAAGAGCAGCTATTTTTACTTTTCCTTGCAATATAAGTGACACCTGCAAATTCAATGGAAGTAAAACTATGCCTTTGTTTTCTTAAGATTAACAGTGTGGAGTCATCATTTGAAATTTCAAATGTGAATAGCAAAATATCTGTTATATAAAAAGATATATAAATTCAAATTTGATTTTATGATTTTAAAATTATTGAGATTTACCAAATGAAATAGCATATTGCATATGCAACTTTTTTTATTCTTAAACTGTTCTGCATGAAATTAGAATTTATTATTTGCAATGTAGAAAATCAAAGCTCTTTTTTTCTATGTCCTTTGCAATTGAGCACCCGCTAAATGTTTCCCTTTCTATGTCGACATTCCATTGATTTTCATGTCTGTAATTCCATTTGTTAATGTGTAATTTGAGATTACATTAGATGATGAAAAGAACATCAGTTAGGTTTTGAAGTCTGTATTTCTTGCGTTTGAATCTTACCTCAATGTTATTCCCCTTTTCTTAATTGTTCCCCTTTTGTAATTATTTGATCTGTACAAGAACTTTATAGACATGCTCCAAATTTCTTAGTAATTGTTTGGGTGCATTGCTTTATGTATGTAGGGTTGTATTAATTAGTAAATTACCCATGAATTTATCAAACAAAATATTTCTCACCCTTGATTATAAGAAAAATGGTTTGCTATTTTTTTCCATTTTTGTTTCCTGTATTGAGCTTGTATGATTTTGATCTGTATGTAAATTTCTTGTTCCCAATTATCATATTATGTTCCAAGTAAATTGATAAGTATAGTTGGAAACATATCCTCTGATGTAATGTTCACACAGAGATCATCCCTCAAAAATGTGTTGTTCCCCTTTTCTGAATGGATTCTTCCTCATTCCTTCCTTACATGTTTGTGGTCACCTATCAGTCCATTTTATTTATAGGGGTGCTCTGAATTTTAAAATAATATATACCTAAGTCCTCGCATCAACATAGTCCATATGATTTAGAAAATTAATAGAGACACATAGACAGAGGATCGCACAGCATTTTAAACTGATAGGCCCACCACATTCACTTTGTTTCATCTCAAGATTTGTATAAAAATATCACTTAAACACGTTTAAACTCTGTTTTGAATAGAAATCTGATCATTAGGGGTTACATTATGATGATATAGGCCTGTTTAGAAAGTTACATACTCAAGTTCATTTATGTCATATCACTGAAATCACCACTAAAAGACACATTTCATCATTCTCTTAATTGATTTTTGATGAATTATAAATTCATTTGCAATAGAGTTTTACCAGTTTTGCACTTACATTGTTATTCACATTATGTAGATGTAGGAAGAGTATAAAATGATCACACACACACACACAACAAAATTAGACTGTAGAGGGCGACATTTGTGTTACCACCACAAAGGTAAACTCGTGGGGAAATTGTTATGAACAAGCAAGGGTAACATAAATATGAACATTTTAAAATGTCACAAATAGATGGCAAAGCATAAATGTTTTAATATTCTTTTTAGATAGAGTGATATCAGGATAAGGAAACGTGAGATGTTAGAGTAGGTCATGAGATGGATATAGGGAAGTAAGGAAATGATCATGAAAGATCGGTTTAAACCGCAATTAGGCGTATTCATACCCAAGGGAACGTATCCAGGTCTTGCGTGAATTTGATAATGTTTAGCTGAATGTTTTTCTGACATTTGTATGTACAGGTGTATGTAGTTCAGTTTGGTGAGGGGCAGGGGGGGGGTGAGATGGTGGGAGGGGGTAGGGAGCTATATAGGGAGAAGGTGGTGGTAGTAACTTTAGTCTTCATTGTTTCATATTGTTCAGGATTCATCACAAAACATGTTATGTTATAGCGAGGTTTTTTACCTGACTGCTAAGAAAGCACGAATGCCTGTGAGCAAGCAAAACATCACATCTAGGAGATTGAAGCTTCTAAAAGATTCCACTTTACCATTTCAAAATATCAACAATTTTAAAATCAGGACAATTCCATAAACAATATATTCATCCATCCGAACCCCTATATGTGGGACCTTAATGAAACTTTCTGTCTCTGATTTCTTGTTTGTTTGACAGTCTGTAATGTACTAAAAGGACCATGACTTGATCAGTTTTTAAAGAAAAGTACTTAAGAAAAGGGGATTGGACTTGGACGGACAAAAATGTTGATCATTTTATGGAATTGTCCATCAACAGTTTGTTAATATTGCAGTAGTTCCTTCGTTTATACATTTCTCCTTGGTTATTTGATAAATATCTTACATTTTTGTGGAGGGTTTGCAATTGAATTAACCTGCATTAGTGAAGGGATGTGAAATCAGTCTGTCAACTTTTGAACATCACAGGAAAAATGATTATCATTCTTAGAATAATATCAAAACCAGTCAATACCAGAAATACATCTACATTTATGTCTTCATCTATATCACATGGTACATTTCATTGGACATAGAGGTTCCATCTGACCTATGTCATCATCAAATCATAGATTGTTATGAAAACAAAACTTTTGTAGTAAAAAAGGGGATACTAAATTGCATGCAATGAAGTGTAGAAACAATAAGATTTGTAAAAAAAAGGAAAGGAGAATAAAAGAAGGTAGTAAGGTTACATATAAGAATAATTTTTTGAACTTAGATTAAAAATGATGAATTTCATACACTTGAAATTTTAATCTAATATTAAATGTATTTAATGCACTAATAAAAGACTTAATAAGATATGGATTTGGAAGGAAAATATTTTAACTTTGAAGCTTTGAGTTAAAGTGATAAACTTCATTTGCATTATGCACTGAAAATTTTAATCCGATAATGACTACATTAGGAAAAGAATTAATGATATATAGATTGATAAGGAAAATATATAGGTATTAATCAGTGAATTTTCTTCTGATACCTCTCCTCATGCAAGCTTTCCAATACTAATTTGTCTTTTTTTCCCTTTCTGCTCCCATTTTTAAATGATATGTGTATGTATAGGCACAGATGGATCCTAAATTAATAAAACTCCAGAATGAACTGGACCACTATCTAGTACAGGGCCTACCAGGCTTCCCTCCGCTTCTGTCCCTTCAGTACCAGAGGAACGAGAATGAAGACCCTCAAATCCTGTACATGGTAAGTTGATTTCTTTCATTTCATTTAGGCCCGTATTCTCAAAAGAGGTTTCAATTGTACCATGGTACAAGACCATGGACTATTCATCACGTACCAATACAATTGAATGAGCACTTTCGGCAAAGTGCGCTTAAAACAAAGCATGTTAATGAAATAAATATGCATAGTCCATGGTTTTGTACCATGGTACAAATTGAAACCTCTTTTGAGAATACGGACCTTAATGTTTAGAAACAGACAACACAGATTGGTGTTGGTTCAGTTGGTAGAGCATCCGTCTCGCAACTGGACGGTCGGGAGTTCAAGCCCCGTCCTCTTCAGACCAAGAAAGACGTTTTAAGTTAGGAGTTGCTGCTACGTTAAGCGTTCAACGATTTAAGGGATAGAGCATGTTTCCATGTATGTTTTTGTGCTTCTCTACACACCATGCAACACAAAAAGTGGAATAAGGAAAGTCTAGTATTTCAACCCCAAGCACAAGCTTGTTATACATGTAGGTCAGGGGCGGGCCCAGGATTTTCCAAAAGGCAGGGTTCCCAGCCCATCAGGGAAATCAGGGAAAATTATTTTACTTTTTAAAAGCCGGGGAATCTAAAAGCGGGGGCGTTTTTTGTGATTTATGTCAGGAAAATATGACGAGCAAAAACTAAAATATTTGTTATGGCTCTCAAAAGGGGGCGGGGGCATGGGCCGGATTTGCCACTACCTGGATTCGCCATTGTTAAACACAAAATTCATTAAAGACTGCGTGTTATTATCATTGCGTAATTAACCGATCGTCCACTTTTTGTTCTTGATTTGGAGGAAATGGTTCCCCCTCCCTGTTTTACACTCAGCGTAGACTAAAACTATGTGATGGTATTTTATTTGCAGGAAAGTTCGTGGAAAGACTTGATCGATATCGACATCAGGAATTCAATGAGCAAGAAAGCCAAAGAACTCCAAGAAGGTATCTGGGAACTCCTAGCGACGGAGGCAAAATATATCAAACAGATCAGGGTTATCATAGATGTAAGTATGTTGTCATGGTGATGATGATGATGATGGTGAAACTGATGATGATGATGTTGGTGGTGGTTTTAATGATGGTGATGCTGACGATGATGATGCTGGCAATGATGGTGGTAATTTTGAAAAGGAGATGATGATGATGATGGTGGTGGTGGTGACAACAACGGCAGTGCCGATAATTTTAATGATGCTGATCTTAATGATGGTGATAAAGCTTTAAGTTTCATTGGTGATGATAATGATGTTGATTCTGCTGCTGCTAATAACTATTATCTTGATGGTGGGGGCGTTGATGGTGGAGATGGTGTAGAACAACGTTAAAAATATACTTCTTGCATGTATGTGTAAAATATTATGTGGTAATGAATGTGTTCGAGTAGAAACTCATTGGAAGCTAGGCAGGATTTGTGTTTATAGCGATGTTTCATGGAGCACATGATGCTATCCATTTAACAACTCTGTAACCATAGCAACCATGATGATCCTGGATTTTCTGTGATCATGGAGAAAAAAAGAGTGGACAAGTTTACATGTAGTAGGATGATATTTGATTTATGATAGGTTTCATGCTACCGTCATATTACTTTATTACTAATGATAATATAGCATAGTCTAATTGTTCATGTTTCTTTTGAGGACAAGTTTTATGTATTCCTTTTTGTTATTATTAATTCACGAACTACAATTTTTTATCTTGTTCCTTTATTTGTCTTTACAGTTATACATGTGCTGTCTACTGAATCTTCAAACAGAGGCAATATTAAATGAGGTAGGTCAGTGATCTTTTCATTGGAATGATGGTACAATAGAAAAACAATAATATGTATAATTTTCCTAGAAGAATCTGATCAGTTCCTAGATTTTCCTGCCAGCAATGAGTCTAAAGATTTCCTGCTATTGATTAGAAACATTTTTCTTCAATGTTTATCTACATAAGGCTTTCAATAGGAGATAGAGCTATTGGTTATCTCTTCCTGATTAAAAAAATACAAACTTATGTTGCAATGGCTTTCTGTACAGTTTGATAGTAACTGAATGAAGAATCAATCAGTTGTGGTCTAGTGGTTAGGACTCTCATGTTTCAATCCAAGGGATGTGGGTTTGATACTTCTGCAAGAAATTTACCCACATTGGGCTGCACTCTACCCAGGTGAGGTAAATAAGTACCTGGTAGTGGTAGGAAGAAATTCTTCTATTGGTTGAGCGCATATATAGGCAGTGCAGCTAAAGCTAGGATGATAATATCAACGCTTTGTGTCCTCAGGAAAAAATGCAATTTGTGAATCCAGCTATAATTATTATCACCATCATATCTTATTTCTTCATATGTTTATGTATATTGAGGTGATTTCGTTTGGTATAAAAGTTGATCACTTTGTAAATCTGAATTTATTCACCCCTTGCAGATTGAGACAGAGAAAATCTTCAGCAATATCACAGTGCTAGAGCTGGCTCACACAAAGTTCTGGAAAGAGAATCTTCTGAAGATTGTTGAGAAAGCAAGGAACAGCGGTAAACCGATGGATCCCCATGACATCGCCACAGCTTTTGAAGATGTAAGAATTAGAATGAAGGCTAGAAAACTTTTAAATTTATTTCTTTTCATTTTATTTATTTTCCACAAATCAGTCCAATACAAACCTACAACTCATTCTGGAATAGTATGAATGATTAGGTGCAGATGTGAAAATAAAATTCAGATGTAAATAGTATCTATTGTATGATTTCATCAACAAATTTTGTGTGGGGAGGGAGGGGGGGGGGGCCTCTAATGAACAAGCATTTGTACAGCAAGACGCATAGGGTATATTGATGAAGTATTTTATTGTTATTCCTTCAGTTTCTCAAAATGATTCACCAAATGTTCAGAAGCTCTTCAATCAAGATGAAAAAATTATCTTTCACTTTTGTTAGTTTTATTCTTTGTGTGGATCTTCTACTTTCACTAAACACTGGTATGTTACAGTTATTTCCCCCCCAAAAAAAAAAAAAATACTAGTGATATGCTGCTCCATGAAAATAGATACAGCTATCAGTACTCAGTAAGTAAGAAAGCTGGTTTGAAGAAAAGAAAGATTAATTTGCAAAAATGATTCTGATTATTTTCCATGCTGGTTATTGATATACCTCTCCTTGTCATTTTCCTTGTTTCCTTTTATTCAGTTCACCGATCAGTTCACAGCGTACTTCAAGTTCTGTGCTGAGGAGGACAGTTGTGTGCATTATGTCAGGGAAAAGAGACAGGAGAACAATATACTCAGGGCATTCTTTGAGGTAGGAAGCCAACGATCAGTCATTAGGAAGTGCTATTGACTGGGTGATGGTAGAAAATATTGACTGCTTTAAGTGTAGTTGAGTTGTTGGGGTCATGGGGATTCCATGGTCTGGTATAACCCCATCAAGGTACTTGTATCGTGGGGTTGTTCCAGGCTGTGTGGTGCTCAAGAGCCAACAGAAACAATGATGACGGTGGTGGTGATGGTGGTGGTGATGATGATGGTGATGATGATGATGATGATGGTGATGGTGATGATGATGATGATGATGATGGTGATTGTGATGGTGATTGTGATGGTGATGGTGATGGTGATGATGATGATGATGATGACAGTGATGATGATAATGGTGATGATGAAAATGACAATGACAATGATTATTATGACAATGATGTTGCATATGATAATGTTGGTTAACCGTTTAAAAAAAGATAAAAGTCATAGTTATTATTATTATTTATTTCGGCAATGAAAATAGAAAGAAATTGGTACAGTGTATACACATAATAAACATAACAGAGTATAGATTGAGCACCCACTGGACTGCCAGGGTCAAATAAAGTTAACTGAATTACTGTAGTCAATAAAGACCATTTGACCCTATCCAGTGGGTGCTTACATAAAACAGAAGCGGATAAAAGAGTGGGTATGAACAAAGATGTTTAAGATCAATTATAATAGAATAAAATAACATAGGTCTACTTAATAACACTTCATCTTAACTTAGAATATCGAAATTAGCTGTTTAAATAAATAGATAATGAACTCATGCAAGGGTAAATAATATGGTCATTCATTAGGCATAAAATTTTTCCTTAGTTCATTTGTCCATGAAATAAGTGAGTTTACAACCACCCCAGAGCGCAAACTTGCCGGCAATTCATCCCAGTAACGGGGAAAAGAATTGATGGCTGAAAGATGAAGTCGATTTGTTCGCGCTCGGAGGTGGTTGAACTTCACGACCTCCAAGTGCCTACTGTTAATGACAATGGAACATCTAACTGCATCACAAAGTACAATACCATACAAAGCCTTGACAACATAAATTAGTAATGAAAATTTCCTCCTTGATTCCAATGTTTGCCAGTTGAGTTTCAGTAATCTGTCATGATAGGACATTTCTTGCCTTCTTTGTTTAAGTATTATGCGGGTGGCTCGTCTCTGAACATTTTCGACCTTTTGGGATAGATATTTCGTATGCAAGTGCCAAGCTGGTTGACCGTACTCAAGAATCGGAAGAACAATTGTTTTGAACAATGAGAATATGGAAGATGCAGTCAAGGACTTAGAGACTGACAATACAAAACCGAGCATACGATTTGCTTTCTTAACAATGTGTTCAACGTGGGTATTCCATTGTAACTTATTATTAAGCATTATTCCTAGATACTTGTATTGCTCAACTGATTCTAGAACAATATTGTCATAAGTATAGAAAGGTACTCCAGGGTTCTTTGCCCATGTTATCCGTAGAACTTTAGATTTGGATGAATTAATGCGCATTCTATTGTTCATACACCATGAATGAATATTATCGATATCGTTTTGCAACTGATAACTATCAGAGGGTGTAAATATTGGTCTGTATAATAACGTATCGTCAGCAAAAAGTGCACATGGTGATATGGTTTGGGAGAGAAGGTCATTTATAAACAAGTTAAAGAGACACGGCCCTAAAACACTGCCTTGCGGTACACCAGAAGTTATGGGCAACCAGCAAGAGGTGGAACCCCTATAAATTACTCTTTGTTCCCTACCATGAAGGAAGGAAAAAATCCAATTCCAGACACTTCCAGTAATGAAGAATCGTGAAGAGAGCTTTTTCATCAACACGTCATGTGGCATTATATCGAAAGCTTTTGCGAAGTCGAAAAAGATAACGTCAAGTTTTGGTGTGGGAGAGGTATCAAGCAAATTCAACCATTTGTTTGTAATATTCATTAACTGAGTCACACAAGAGCAGCCTTTCACAAAACCATGTTGGTTAGGGTTAAGTAGACAATAGTCATTGATATGTGTTTGAATACGATTTGTTACGATACGTTCCAGTACTTTACATACAACCGAAGTTAGGGCAATAGGTCTGTAGTTTTGTACCAGAGCCTTATCCCCGGATTTGAACACAGGGGATATATTGGCACGTTTCCAAGACATAGGCAATCTACCATGAGAGAGCGAGAGGTGAAATATCTTACATAATACAGGTGTAATGGTAGTAGAACCCAATTTCAACATCATTGGAGTGATTTTGTCTGGACCTGGAGATTTTTCCTTCTTCAACACATTGCCCCAGTACATTCTAGGTGCACAACCGAAAGCCACTAAACACATCTCTATCCATCCTCTCTTTTTATCTCTCTCCATCAGTGGTGTGAGGGGCACAACATCACCAGGCAAATGAGGCTACGGGGTCTAGGTGATCTCCTGATCTACCCCATGCAGAGAGTCACCAAGTATCACCTGATGATAGACAGGGTCCAGAAGAACTGTGAGGATGAGGTAGCAAAGGCTGCCCTCAAGAAAACGGTAAGTTCACATACCTGTATAAAGACCTCCTCACAGAGTTTAGACATATAGGCCCGTATTGTGAAGTCGGGTTTAACTTAGACCATGGCCTAACTCTGTGCTGAAATTATGGGAAGCCAAATGTTTCAAAATTTTGTTTACAGTGAATTTTCTCATGTTTACAGCGCTATTTACTAATTCTTTAATGGTGAGGACAACTGTCATACTTATTCTTCCCAGGCAACGATAACTCCCGTAGAAACTCGGCAGAGCAGCATTTTGCTGGTAAACGGAAAGCTCCTATATCACCAATTACCTATAGAAAACATTTTATGTCTAGGTTATTCAGTCATAGTGGCTGATGACAGATATTACTCTTGGGCCTTGTTATCTAAATGGAGACAATGACAGAGTGGGGATTCAAACTGACAACTTGCGATTATGAGTCCAATGCTCTAACCACTAGACCACACGACCCTTGTTTAATGGTCTATCTTTTGTTGATTTTTGTTTATTCAGTTTGATAACATTGTGGAGTTCGTGACCCACATCAACCATGAGATCAAGAAAGAGCAGGAGCGGAAGAAGATGGAGAAGGTAGCGGGAATTCTGGATGGCTTCGAAGCCTCCAACACCCCGACTGGTTGCGATGAACTGAGCAGGGTGAGTGGAGGAGCCTTTCTGGCATTGTTGGCCTGTGTAAGCCTGTTCACGGGTGTAAACTGAGCTCGAGCAGAAAAAGGTCATTTGAGATAAACCATGAAGGTGGCTTTCAAATTCACTGACATAGGCATTCATGATCTGATGATTTTTCATGTATTCCTTTCAAAATATTCATTTTATCACATCCAAGCTGAAGAGTAATAAATAGAGCCTTCATAATCACTGGTATTTGACAGTAGCCTAAACAATAGTCAAATGTGCCAGACAATAAAACAGATTTCTCAACTTTATCCCTGATTTACTATTCTAGTCACCTGGTCTATACAATGCCTTTTGTTCTTAGAATTTGAATACTCTACTTGTTAAGCTTCCGCAACATCTACATTTGAAAACGATAGTGCTTATCCTAATGAAAAATCACACAGGTCATTTGAGAAAAGTTGATCATGAGCTAACCGTGAACTGGCTCATTCGTAGGTTTATTAAACACAGGGCCATTGTTTCAGATTTTAGACATGGCATATTTTCTTCCTGCAAGAAATTTATCCAAAGTGTGCTACTTTTATCCCCAGTGAAGTAAATGGATACCAGTGCTCATGTAAGTGCCATTCCATGTGCACAATTTAGTATTGTTACCAACAATTTGTGCATGTTTTGTATCTTGCCTTTTTTTACCATTTATCACAAAGCCAGTTCTAACACCCAAACTTTTGCATGCCAATAGCTGTCTTCTTACATCAGGGATGTGGTAGTTACCATGGTAAAACAATTAACAGAAATTTGAGCCATTTCAAATGTTGGTTATAGAATTTACTTTGGCCAAATGAAACTGCATACTTTCCCCAAAAAATGATGTGAAACTAACCTTAATAAAATATTAGATTTAATAAACAGACCTTATTTCAAGGAAAAAACCTCAGCCTGATAAATTTTAGGAAAAGTCTTGGGTGTATTTACAGTTACGCTCAAAAGTTAGAGAACCCCACCAGAAAAGGGCACACCTTCATGCTGAGTGTTGAATGTAGACAGCGATTATACAATGTTTGGTGAGCCAAGAGAAACAAACTTTATTGACCGCAATATTTTATCACCTGACTTCACGATTAAATATCGAAAACATGGCACAACTTGCCAAACACTTCAAATATGTTCATTTTCTGATTAGATTCACTAACTTTTGAGCATCACTGTATATACTTTGGATATTAAGTAAATTTTAAGAATGTAGTTACATAAAATTATAAATTTAATAGTGCATTATTTACTATTTTGAAAAAAAGAAAGGGCTATCAAATGGTGTGACAGTATAAGTTGCATACACTCTCTGTTCACTTTTGCAGTGGGTTTCAGTTTATTCCTATGCTTCTTATTCCTTCCATTTCATTCTACGCTTCAGTTAGTGGAGGCCCATTCGATGTTTGATGTGCGGAAACCTATGCCTTACGCAAGCCAGATTCATCCAAGATGGCTTCTTTTAGAAGGTTCTCTCAAGCTTCAAGAAAAGTCAGGCAGAGTAAGAAAATCATTTTAATGCAATCCACTCTATCCAAGAAAATCCCTATTAGTATGAATATAGTGGCCAAATGAGCTAACATTTTTTAGGAAGCCAGAATGGCGAATCGGTTAAAATTTATCTAAAAAGTTGTGAGTGAGCGAGCAAAAAGTTTTGTCATTTCTTATTACATAATACAATTTTGTGATAGATTTTGATGTGATATTCAGAATATAATATATTTCACCCTTCTCTCTTTCCTTTTCATTCCATTTCTCTTATTTTTTCTTGGTCGTGGATGTTTTTTTTTGGGGGGGTGAGGGAGGGGGACAAGAACCCCAATCCCTCCCCCATCTGTAAGTCACTGAATGGATTCCTAAATGCCTTTCTTCATCTTCTATTCCATTCAGTCGACACTTTATGCATTCCTCTTCACCGATGCCTTAGTGCTCGCGAAGCAAATTAAGACAGGAGAGAAATACAGGGTCGTCAGGTCACCGATGAGGGTTGACCAGCTCGAGGTCATTGAACTCAAAGATGGAAGTAAGTCTTGGTCGCATTAGTCCCATTAGTCTTGGTCCCAATAGTCATGAGGATCCAATCTACCCTTACTATGAAAATCTATCAATGTCTTTTAAATCTCACCTAAAATTTATTTCAACTTTACCCTCTGGGCATCAGCTTCAGAAACGAGAGAACATTCTTTGAACATTCTTGATCTATTAAAAGAAAAGGATGCATGCATGCTTAATTTTTCTTTATTCAGAGTAATATTTGTGTTCTACAAATTGTAGCTAGGTTTTTACCATCTGAATATCAGGGAGCTATATATTTCTCATCTGAATCACAGTGTCTTTTGATTTTGGGAAATCAGCCTTACTAAGTATGAATAAGATAGAGTGTAGCATTAAGGGATAGAAGATTCCACATCATATACTAGGTCGTGAAATTTAAACATTCCTATTGATGAAAACCATGTCATTGTTTTCTTAGTTATGTTCATAAAATAAACTTGAATAAAAATTGAAAATACTTTTTACATACTCTGTGTATTTTCTTAATTTACTATATTGTATTTATGTTACGACGTTGTGAACATTCCATGGATAGATGAATGAATACCATATAAATATATTCTTTTTCCTTTCAGCTGGTTTTGCCGTCTTGTGTGTGGATGACTACAATTGTGCAATGACTGGCTTTGTGGCATGGCCAGAAAAGGAAAAGACGGTAGCCGTATGGATGGAAAAGATTAGCCAGGCAAAGGTAACATTCTTGCCAAAGTAATTCAACAATGCTAATAATAGTGGCATATTTACCCAGGGTAGCCACTTCAGTTCCGAAAACTGTTCTCCCAGCGGGCCCTGCTATTATTACCCCGCTTTAGGACGCTCGAGCATTCGAGGAATTTCTTCCTACCGGGTAGCCATTCACCTCACCTGGGTCGAGTGCAGCACAATGTGGATTAATTTCTTGCTGAAGGAAATTACGCCATGGCTGGGATTCGAACCCACGACCCTCTGTTTCAAAGTCCGATGACTAATCCACTGGGCCACAACGCTCCACAGTCATTCAATGTTCAAACAAATCAACAGAAAATCTTCTTCTGTATTCATGATATTTTGCCTTATCCATTCCTACATTGTTGCCACCACGTTTCCGTTTTGTATCTGTAGTTGTAGTACATTTTTCACACCATTTTCTATTTGTTGATTATCTCTCATGTACATGTATGTAGGGAATAACTCTTGAAAGGTCTTTAGGTCGAATTCCAATCCCATCTCTCTCAAGTTCAATTTCAAGTTCAAGTTTATTTATACAAAACCAGAAAAATAACATCATTATCAAAATAGATATACATACAACGTAAATGAGTACATAAACATTGATGTAGTTTGTACTGTTGTACTCTTGATTGTATTTTTTCTTTGATTTGAATGTTTTTAAAACTACTGTGTAGTGCTGTATTTATTATTAGATGTTAATTATAAATTTTATTTTAATTGCATAATATAAACCTGAATTGTTCTCTTTCATTGATTGTTCTATTTCAGGATCTCTATAACAAATGCTGCAGTATAGACGATGATGTCGAGTACTTCGATGAAATCCCGACAGACGATCCTCAGACGCCCATCGTGGCATTGATGGAGGACCACCATTTACATCCTCAGAGTGGGTTTAGTTACAGTAGCTCACCGATGACCAGTCCGCATCAGTCTCCGCAGATGGAGCGCTCCAATCGCTGGAGTTCTAACAGTCCTTCCAGTCATGGTTCCAGTAGCAGCCTTCAGAGAATGGCAGAGGAGGAAGAGTTTGCTGTCCAAAACGGTGACAAGAAACCGATCATGAACGGCACTGGTGTCCAGGAAAACAATAGCAATAATCAGAGCATCGGGCAACCGGATGCCCTTACCCCAAAAGTGGCACCTAAGACGTTGCCCAGACCCAACCTCAAACCCCCACTGACTAAACACACCGCTTACCGGGAAACGGACTTCCCAACTGACAGTTCACTCTTAAGTAGTATCGTGCCTGAGATACCTTCGGAAGAAAACAAATCCGGTTTGATCACGGTGATGCGCCGTCTGTCCACAGGGTCCCCGCCCGAGGAAATGCCGCCAAAGTCGCCTTCGATGTCGCCGAAGGGGCGTATCATGTCTTTCGAAAGTTCCGATGAGGACGACGAAGGAGAGAGACCGGGACAGACGACGGATATCTACTTTGAGCCTCCTAAAAGCAAAAAGGACGCATCGCCTAAACGGCAAAAGGGAACAGTTATATCAGCAACGTCTGCCGTGAACAAGCACCACAGACCCAGTATGCCGAACATCCACGTCCTGGAGAAAAAGGAAAATAAGTCAAATGGAGAAGGCACGCTGAAAAAGAAAAAGATATGGGAAAAGATGCAGTCGAGTAAAATCAAAGTAACTTCCGTTTGATTTTTAATATTTTATTGTAAATTTCTTTATTAAGAATTTTATTGCCTCTTACTTGTATAAAGAAGTATTTCCTGGACACATTTTTTCCTAAATCATAATGAAATTTCCAGTTTTTCTCATTTTTATATGAATATGAATTTGAATTCACAGAAAGGAAGTTTACATAAATAGTTGAAATCGCCAAACTTATGAATCTGCAATCTTAAAAAAAAATCAAACCAAGAATGTTTTTTTCTTGTATTACAATGGACTCCAGAGAATTTTCTTTAAGGGATCCCTCTGTTGGAAGTAACTAATTGCAAAGAAAAAGATTAGAAATGTTAAAGATAAATTATTTAAAATGATAGCACCCTCACTACACTATTGTTATCGAATGGTAGGGCAGAACATTCATTTGAATAATAAGAATAGCAGTTTTATGAAATGGAAATTATTTTCCAAACATTGAGAATTTGTACAAATTAGTTACAGTGTATTTTGAATACAAAGAATGATAAATTGCTGCAAATAATTTCATCTGCTTTTCCATAAGACACATTTGAAAATTCCAGCAAACCATGCATTTTCTTAAGTTATCATTAACTGATAAGCTGTCACAGCGACTCTTTACAACATCAATTATTTTCTATTATTTTTTATAATCACGATCATTCCATATTTAATGACACCAGGGTGGACTGAATATTAAATACTAGATTTCTTAGTCAATTTTTATTTGAATCCTTTTTGCTGAAAACATTTATGAACCTAAGTAATATCTGAATTCTTAATCAGTAGTTGCATCAACTTTTATGGAGATGTTTTACAAATATACTACCTCTCTCATAATCATAGTATGTTGACCTTTGTTGATTTAAAATGTAGATTTGAAAGTTACCTCTCCATTTTCATTATAGTATTTGACTTACTGCCAAAATATCCCTAAAAAATGTTTGCCTAAAATATCTTTAAGATGTAACCCGAGTTTACATCAAATTTAAACAAAATAATAGTGATAAGCACAGGATTTATAATGTGCCCACCTGTCTAATAAACTAATATGAGATGCAGAGGGGGCAAAAAAATTAAAGGAAAAAGGAATTAGAATATTGGATTGTCAAATAAGGATTTATGATTCATTTTGTTGCAGTTTGGATGGTTCCAGAGCAAAGACAGAATTTTGGGATTCAAATTATTCATGGTAGTCTGCATCTCAGAAATTAAAAAAAGGAACAATTTCGGCATGATTTGTATGAGGTATAATGTATAAAAGCATAGATAAAATTTTTGGACGTATTGTAAATGCAGTTTTGGCAGAAACTAGGATAATACTTACCTTTTCAACTTCAATTGGTAGTTACAAATTCTTAGCAAGAGATTATTCATGAAATAATTGTTTAAATGTCATTGTTACTAACCCATGAATGTTTTTGTAAACTTTTTTTGTCACAATTCCTAACACGAGTTCTCTCTTTTTTGTCTCCCTTTTTTTTGTTGTTGCTGTGTGCATGAACAGCTATGATAGTCTACTACCTCCAGACCCGACAGTAGCATGATGTCCGTCAGCGGCCTCACACCTAGTCTCATCGCTTTGCTTTGCATGCTTGGTCTCACACACACACTCACCAAACCCCGATTATTCAGTTTGGTTTAATATATTATTTTTGTCATTCCATCTAGTCAACCTACTTGTACTGTAAATGCAGTAGCGTCGGGACATTATTCTGATCAGATAAGGCTTAGGAGGGGAAAGCGTTGGGTGTTAACAAAGGCTCAACCTCCTGGATCTTTAACTGAATATAGTGTTCCGACATCACTGTTTGAAGTATATCTTGATTTCTGGGTGCATCAGAATATCTCTGCAAACGCAAAAAAAGAAAGAAAGATGAATAATAATAGAATAAAAGCAAAGAATATATATTTATTTGGTGTCATTCATGGTTTAATTCTACAATCGATTCTTTCCCATGTATAGCAGTATAAAATAACTTGGACCTGGGTCCCGTAACACAAAGGTTAGCGATGAATCGTACGCTTGATTTTCATGATTGATTGTACATTGTCAATGCAATCAACCGTAGAAAAAATGTTCTACGATCATTGCTAAGCAGGCCCCAAAACTGACTAGAAATGCATTTTCACTGTCAGTTTGGTGTCAAACTTTTTGCATTCGTATTATTTTGATAACGTGCATATCTCAACTGCAGCATCAAAATAAACACATGGGACCATGTATCCCTCAGTTTTGCAAACTATGCCTTTTCATCAGTTTCACATGTAATTAACCTGATGTCGGTCACTTTTGCCAGCATCTTCATTGATTTTATTTGATTAAGGAAGTGCTTACCAGAAGTCAAGATTTTATTTTAGTATGTTTGTGACAGGAATTCAAGCCTTCCATTCAATCATGTTTCAAATTGTTTTTTTTTTGCATGATTTTGAAGCTGTGTCTTGTTCCATTCAGTATACGGTGCGGTCAAACGTGTTAAAGACCTGTCTAATTGATCGAGATGCACAGCTTGGGAACCTTTTCATAAAACTTGTGATAATCACAGATTTGCAATAACAGTTGAAGGCTACTGAAATGATTCAATTTGAATGGCTGAGAGTAAACTTGCGATAGAAATTGTGCATTTTTTATGATAACAAGTCTTTATGAAATAACAATATTAATACACATGATTTATATACCGTCTTTTCCATTTTGATTAAATGCTCAAGGCGCTAGAAGAGAGCAAAACATAAAAGTAAAGAGAACTAAGAGAAGTACAAAAAAGGGTCCTTTGTCTTTACAGACAAGTGGTCTCAATGCACAAGTGGCCTATGTATATGATCTTTGTATACAGGGATCTTTCTGTGAAGTTGGCCATTAGGTACGTGGCCTATTTTGTAAAGACTTTTTATAATAATGATTGCACAATTTTCATAACAAGCTTATGATCAGCTAATCGCATTGAATGAAATCGGCAGCTTTAAACTCTTTTTGCTGTTTTGTTATTGTTACAAGTTTTTATGAAACGGCATGTTTTGGCTGCACCAATGTAATAAAGACCACAGAGGTAATCGTTGTTTAGTTTTAGAGAAATATGCTACTTTAGAAAGTTTGAGTGGTAAACTTCCTAACAAAACTTGTCTGTTTATCGTAAATAACAATAACAACATGTTGTTGTGAAAGTTACTGTCGTAAATTGCCAGTAGAAATGCGCCCCAAAAAGAGGGAGTAAGAAAAGTCAACACATTTTGCTCAATATTTGTGCTTATAAAATGTGCATCATTGCAACTGTAGCTCCAGCCCTGTGATACAGATATATTAGTGAATATTTACATATATTTGAATTTAAGGAATGAATCTGATCAGATTTCATTTTTAATATATAAATTAGACAAATACTCTTGTTCATTTGAAATTATTCATTTATTTTGAAAATCCCAAAATCTTACTTTCGAGTCGCACCTCTCTGCAACTCCCCCCCCTCCAGAAAAAAAATATAAATAAATGTTTCTTCTATTGTTGATTGAATAATCATACAAAAATGTTTTTATATGAATGAAAAGATATGGGTTTGACACGGAGCTTAGCAAATAGTTATCAATGCAATTAGTCATTTAACTCAATCATTAGTTGCTCAGCTATGTGTAACGAGTTCAGGGGGGTGTTTCACAAAGATTTAAGTATGACTTAAGTCGCACTTAAATGCCGACGCGTACATGATATGCAACGCGCGATCTTATTGATAGATACGCAGTAGTGCGCGTCCTCTTAACACGATCTGACCAATGCGGTCAAGCCTTTCATACCGTACGCAACTCGGTATTTAAGTGCGACTCTAAGTCATACTTAAATCTGTGTGAAACACCCCCCAGATGTGAAAGAAATTATTGACTCTTGAACTTACACAGACATGACACATCAAAATTAACTTATATCCTTATAGACATCATTGATGCATTTATTAAGTATATATTTTTTTCCTAATCATGTAATATTTTGTGTAATAATGATATTTTTAAGGACTATAATTTCTCATATTTTCCATTTTGCATTCTTTGTGTCATATTTGCCCCTCTGCTTTTTACATACAATATAATTTGTTTGTAATAATTTTTTTTCAACAAATGCCATACTTATATGACATTGACTGGCTTTGAGGGTGACGCCACATGAAATTATATTTCATTAAGTTTTTCATGTTGCCCAAGTCATGACAAGGGCATTATGACTCTTGTGAGTGAAACATGTGAATGATATACATTTATATCTTCCCAAAATAATGCCAGTCAATATTAATATGATCATTAACTACAGCTTTATAATGTGTAAGTCAAGCTTTTGTTGTAGCAATTCATATTCCTGTTTGCCTGTCCGGCTTTTTATTTCAGGTTATTCAATCCCTGGCTGATCAATTGTGACGTAACTTGTTATTTTTGCAAAATTGGGTCTTTCTGGAGGAAACGTCTTAAATTGTTTTTTAATCATATGCGCATTACAAAAATTGGCAACGCATTCACATCATGTCCTCAGCCCCCCCCCCCCCACTAAAAAGAAATAAAATTGATATTATTGTATTAACTTATTATGTAGAAAATATAGAAATTTTGTCATTATATTTTAAATGGCAAATTGGCAACAGATATTCAAAGCGTGTTCTTGATCATTTTTCCCCCAATCATGCCCTCAATATTTTCTCCCCCATTCAATCTTCCTTCTATTAATTTTAATTATGTTTTACAAATATGGTAAATATGGGCCTCTTTTCATCAGGTTTTTATGGTAACACGAGGTTCAAAACATAATTTCATAAAAATTATGTAGTATCAATAGCAGGCCTACGTATCTTATTCAGTGAAGATCTTCATTGCGATTTGCAACATTAGTTCAAAACGTGTGATCGTTTCTCCCCTAATCATGCCATCAATATTTTTCCCCCATTTAATCATTCTATTAATTTTGATTGTATTTTATAATACAGTGAATATGGGACTCTTTTCATCGGGTTGTTATGGTAACACAAGGTTCAAAACCTAATTTAAGAAATATATATATACATGTAGTATTATTAGCAGGCTTACATGTGTTATTCAGTGAAGACCGACATTACAATTTGCATCATGAATTCAAAGCGTATGATTGTTTCTCCCCAATCATGACCTCAATATATTCTCCCCGATTCAATCTATCTACTACTAATTTCAATTATGTATTTAGAATTTGGTGAATATAGGTCTCTTTCTGTCTTGTAATGATGGTAACGTCAGGTCCAAAAATCAATTTATTCTGTCATGAATCGAGAAGGCTTGCTTGTGATATTCAATTTAGACCAAAAGAGTGGTAAATCATGCAGGGAAAGTCATGTTGATGATTTAACAGAATGTTACAACATTAAAGGTATCTTTTGGGAGGGTACAGGGAGAAATTTCCATAGTCAATAATAATTGTTATATGTTTCTCAACATGAGTTCGCTACATTAGGCATCAAAGTTTGTATTATTTTGTCATGGCCTTGACCTTTGAACCTCATGTCCGAGGTTCAAATTCCACTGCAGCTCACACATCCTTTGGCAAGGTGTTTATCTGCGCTTTCCACTCTCCACCCAGGTGTAGTACACGGGTTCCTGGTAGGAAGAAATTCCATGAATGCTCGAGAGCTTGATTATAGGGATGCCTTGCTTATAAGCTGGTATGCAAAAACATGAAAAAACTGCATATCATTATGAATATTAGCGCTGGTGTCATGTAATATTTAGCTGTAGTAGATACTTTCTCCCTGGCATCCATGCAACTGAACAAAAAAAAGAAAAATGTTGATAACCGTTTCCCTGGTGATAACATGCCTCCTTTTGATGGGTTTTTCATACGGTTTGTGCACCTTCTGGTTTTATGGAATATTTCTGTAATCTTACATACAATGGTCTGAGATCACACTATTAATTGTAGTAATAAATTGAGCCGCATACATAAAAATTTTCAATTGACGGGCACTATTGAAATAACCTAATTTTTCATTAATACCTCAGTCATACCAACGCAGCCGTCTTGAGACTGAACAAATCTATTATGTTTTTTCCAACGACATATAGTCAGTCATTGTGTTGGTGCCTGTAGCATGAATTATGTACTTTTTTCTTATATATTATTTATTTTATTTTCCTATAATGTTTCTAATGGGTATTGCAAGATTATTTTTTTAATGATAAAAGATAACTAGCTAATTTATTGCATTTTGGAAAGAATCAAAAGTCAAATAAGATGAAAGTAATCAATGAACAGAAATAAGAGAGACAGAAAGTCTGGTTTTTCAAAATAAAAAATATCTCAAGGAGGAAAGAGTAATCCCAACATAACTAAGAAAAATGAAAAGTCTGGTTTTAGCTGAAATTCGCAAGAAGGTAAAGTACTCCATAAGCATATCTACGAGAGACAAAACGTCTGGTCTGAAGTTGAATGTTGCAAGATCAATAGTGGATTTCTCCTGGAAGAATACATTTGCCTTCTGGACTCCATTGGTAGACTAGGGTTACACATTATTTATCAACAAAATATCTAGTTAGGGAATCAATCTGAAATCTGGGCTTTAGATTATAATGGTTAATCATAGTGGACCTGTAGCTTGTGGCTAATCTCTTAGTGTCAGCACTGTTTTTGACTATTCAAATGAGGTACATTGGTGATATTTTTTTCTTCGATAGTACAAAATATATCCGGGTTTTGAAGGATTACTTGTTAATAGAATCCCTTGGACAAAAATATAGCAATTAAACTTGCACGTACTTCATTTTTTTTTTCATTCACGATTGATGATAATAGTTTGAGTATGTGGTTGTAATGATGCAAAATGCTGTAGACTTTTCAAAAGAAAATAAATTCATGTCGACTTTTTTGTAAAATACAATTGCACTCATTAATCAAATTTAATATCGGGAGGAGAGACCTAGAGGTCGTGATTGAGTTCGCTTTTCACCTCCCAGGCACAGGCGACGGCAAACAAATAACAAACATGAATTTACCGGTTTAAACTTGAACAGGTTTTAAAAGCAGTATGAACATTAACTTTATATTGAAGGTGCCCAAAAATTTACTTCGGGTAAAGTGAATCTATTATAACGCAAAAGTTACCATTTCATGTCGGAGCAAAAATTACTTTGCAGTTCTTGGAAAGAACTGTGTGCAAAAAAAAAAATGTTGCAGTTGTATTTTAAAGTCGGTGCCTGCAATTTTTAATGAGATATAGGCAGTCTGTGCATTTTTTATTGCTAATATGATGTGTATATTAAAGTGTAAAATCTGTAACAGGTAATGTGGAATGGGAGAGTGGTTATCATTTGTTGTTAGTGTTGTTTTACTTCTGTGTATTTATATGAAGAGAAAAAAAATCAGGTTAACTGGTTTAATCTGGACGGCTAGCATTGTTCAGGAGAGTGAACGATGAAAAATATGAAGTTGTATATATTTTATTCTGGAAATTCTTCAAATTAGTTTTATATGATACTGACTGTACAAGCTACTATGACATTTATACTCCTAATACTGGATAGATGTGCAAAATGTTGATCGGTGAATGAAATGTACCACTACTAATTGACTGATGTTTTATTGAGAGAGTATTATCGAATGAAATTTTTGTGAATGTATATTATTGCTGAGAAATATGCAAGAGAAATTTTGGTACTTAATTTATGCATATGAAAGTATTTGTACCCCTTTCAATCTTGATTTATCTCGTGCAGTTTTGATGGAGCTTAATTTCCTCGCCAAACACATAGGAGAGACATGTAGCTTGCAATTCTGTTGGAATCAGTTCATGATACAAATAGGTCAGTGACTGTCATTGACTATTTGTTATAAGCTACTGAAATCCTTGCATCTGATTGGCTAGTAACAAGTTTCTCATTGAAATTCGATGACAAGAGGCTTTGTGAAACACCTGTCTGATGCTCAGTGTATGAGGGTGTTCTTTTTAATCCAGATCTCTTTTTAATTATTGCATAATGTGATTGATGTATTTTTAAAAAACTTTGATGGATTATAAACTAATAAATTATCACATAATGTAGAAACCAGAGGAAGTTTGAAAAAGGTAGCATTTATTTGACACGACTGACTACAAAGGCAAGCTTACGTTACTTTGTATTTCAATAACTATCTTCACGATAATATAAACAAGGTATTTTTTTGAACTGCCAACATTTTTGTCCCCTTCCTCAAAAGCATATTTGAATGTATATTTCAGTACTTAACACTTGTAGTAAAACACTGATAAGGATTTTATTTCTTCAGCGTGTACTATCACTACTTTTTATGATTATTATTATTGCTATGATGGAAGGGACAAAATATAATTTTCAGTTCTATTTTATTTCTGTACAACTTAGAAAATTATTTATTCCATCACTTTCTCTTAAAAGAATATTGTCAAGTTAGAATTATGACCCAATTATGAAATGGATTTGAATTTCTGTACTTCATATTTAATATGCATAATGTATCTAATCGGAAAACTGTTTATATGAATACTTACAACATAAGTGTATCTATATTCTATAAATAAATTATAATGATTAATATGACATAACTTGTAGTCTTCAAAAGACATCAGTATTTTTAATAAAAATAATATTACTGATGACATCACTTTTCTTATTATTTTGATCCAAAAACTAAGGCTAGTCTACAGGCACAGACCCCTGTTTTTCACAATGCACATAGTTCATAATGCAGAGTCTGAAGTAGTAAGACTAGATTCACTATGAACTGTGGCCGGCTCTACCAATCAGAGCTTTACACAGACAGAGCCTTGGTCGACTAGTCTTTACTTTAGACCTGTGATTGGTCACAGGATGGTCTGTGCTTGCAAACTAGACTAAGGCCCCATTTCGCAATTAGTTGTAAGATCCCTAACAATCTCTCACTCAGATACACGATACGAGATCAATCATACTTTGAGCCGAGTATATTGCACTCTTTGTAAAAACGTTCCCCAGATGAATAAAGCTTTCAGATTTTTTTTGATGGAAGAGAAATCCAACTTTTGTGCTTAAAAGTTTTTTTTGTGTCAAACAATTGATCATAAAAATCAAACAAAAATGGGTGTGGTTTGTTTCAGGGAGATATTCAAGGACCAATTTAAGAAAGGACTTACAATTGTCATAGCTTTGTTTCTATGGAAACTACCATAGTGACATGGCTCAGCAGAAATTAAAATCAATGTTTCCATAGTAATTATCTTTACGAAAATGACCCCAGAAAACCTTTCAAATAATGATATCCCATGAGAGTCTTTCCCTTTTTCAGATCCCGACTGATATTTGTGTAGTTAAAGCTACCATAATTGTTTTATATATATTTTGATTGTTAACGAATTTCCCAATTATTTTCTTCAATATAAGGCTGTTTGATTGATCCGATATTGTACGTATCAATATCTGATCTTCTATTTAATTGTAGATACTATGCAGTGATGCAGGAGTGTGGTTAATCAGCTCTTTGAAAAACAAGTGATTTTGACTGAAAGTAAAATATCGCCTTATATGTTATGTGCGCTTTATCTCCCAAGATCAAGCATTCACTGTTTAAATTTTGCACAATATAGATAGGTATTGTTTAAAACTCTATCCTAATTGGCGTAGGGTATGATGCATATTTGTAAATACACATTGGATATTATTTCAGGTAGTAGTGGATGTTACGAGATCAGAGAGGTTTTTTTGTTTCTTGGTATGATTAATTGATTGCATATTTCTAAATAATCAGAGAACTTTTATGACTGTACCTGCCATATTGATTGAAATAAAATGAGATCTTATTGCAAAATGTTCTTGTTTTTTATTGTCTTGATTGTATTATAACAGAAAACTTTTAAAGGTCAAGTGTCACATTTACATGTTTGTGAGTTATAATTTTTCCCAGTTGACCCTCCTTATGACTAATACGAGTCAAATTACATACGCTGTATTTAATTTGTCTTTATGTATGTGTCCCATGACACATGGGACACATACATAAATCTCATACATCTCATGAGTGTGTCATAGTACACACAATAGATGTTCAATAGTCATTTGAATCAATTATGTGTGCCATTTGACTAAATTTAGTGTGTCATTTGACTAAATTTAATGTGTCATTTGTCTCTCACTTGTGTTATAGATGGTCATCTGGGGATAAGTTCACAAGTCATTTGACCAAGAAGAGTTTTACAAAAAAAAGAAGAAAGCAGAGCAAATGCTATGCGCCAGAAGATGGGGGGGGGTACAATATGCACCTTTCGGAATATGAGTTCTTTGGCATGATGATGTTACATTTTAAATTTAATCTTTGACTAAGAAATTAGATCTTATTGCAAAATGTTATTATTTTCCATCATCATGATGATTGCATTATGGGCAAAAGTAGCAGTGATAAAGCTATGGCTGGTAGTCTGAAATCTAGTTTAACTTAACTTTTCTTGGTTTAACAATGATCTAAAGTTGTGGTTTAACTATGGTAAGCCAGATGTTGCAGCAATCTCTGGAATTAGGTGATCAATTTATCATCACATTTGGCACAGTCAAATCATTGAGAAACTTCTCAAAATGATTGATTCCAATAGTTGCCTTACTCATTGTGGAGGAGCCGTGGTGTAGTGGTCCTGACTCGCCTTGTAAACAGAGGGTCGTGTGTTCGAATCCCACCACGGTCTGGCGTCCTTTGGCAAGGCGTTAATCCACAGTTTGTCACTCTCGACCCAGGTGCTCAATGTATTGGCGGCGGAAGCCAAAAAAATTAGGGGGGACCACCAAAAATTTTTGACAAGCAAAAAAAAAAAGGTTATCAAAGTAAATTTTAGGGGGGATGCAGGAAACAAAATTGACAAGCAAAAAAAAAAAGGTTAAAGACAAAAAAAATTAGGGGGGATCGTCCTCCCCCCCCACCTCAAATTATTTAGGGGGGACAGGTCCCCCCGCTTCCGCCGCCTATGGCTAAATGGGTACCAGGTCGGATGTGAAAGTCATTGTAACTTGTCCAGTGCTGTGTGCGCCTCACCGGCGACTGACTGGAATATTCCCTAGGGAGTGGAGTATGTGCGGGAATGACTGATTGAATCCGATGACCGGAGTAATAATACATATCTGTAAAGCTCTTAGACACGTCGTTCCGATGTATTAAGCGCTATATAAAAGCGGATTATTATCATGCGAAGGCTCCAAGTAAACACGCATCACGGTGTCAACAAATTCTTGATACCCATAGCTTCCCATAATTTAAGCCCAGACTTATTCCAAGTTAAACTGAACTTCAGAATACTAGTCACTAGAGTCAGAAGAGGGGGGGGGGCAATAATTTGCACCCTTTGGTGCAAATAGAGAAAAAAATTATCAATGATGTGATTTTTTAAATCCATTCTTTGCCTGAGAAATTAGATTGTATTACCATTGCTATGATGAGTTTATGAATAAAAACTGAGCAAACACTATCAGTAGCGCAAGGAAAAAAATTGAGGGGACTAGATATGGCATGTTGCATATATTTTCTTAAAAAGTTGTGAGAAAATGAAGAGATCGAGCAAAAATGTTGAAATTTTTATTACAAAAATCCAACTTTTGATAGATAAAGACATAATATTCAGAATATTATATCATATTTCACCCCTTCTTTCATTCCTTTTATTTTTCTTTTTTTTCATTGGTCATGATTTCTTTTTTTTTGGGGGGGGGTGTTGACCCAAAGCGCGCCCCCCTTATCTGAAGCCACTGAACATTATCAGCTGGACGTTCAAGGATTGAGGGCAATAGTTCATATTATAACATAGAAAGTACATTATTCAATTATACTTGATTATTGTAGCGCTGAACAATTAATTCATCAAAAATCTCTAAAGCCGTCTACAGTAATGCAGTATAGTTACCCTGGCTCTAAGGGCAGAGCCGCTGTTCCGCGCGCTGCATTTCAAGGAATAAATTCCTTCCAGGGACCCTTTCACCTCATCTGGATTCAGTGCAGCACAATCACACACATTTTTCACATTAAAGGGGAAGTTCACCCTGACAAGTAGTTTATCGTAAAAATAGCAGAAAAAAAAAATATTGCCAAAGGTTTGAGAAAAATTCATCAAATAATTAAAAAGTTATTAGAATTTCAATGATTTGATTTGTGACGTCATATGCGAGCAGCATTCATACATAGCGAATGGTAAAAAATCAATGAAATGTCATTTTCTCAGAAAATTGAAAATGGTTTTCACTGTACCCAACTTTTGTATATCAATAGACAAATCATTTCACACCCGATCATGAATAGAAAACAAAATTAAGTCATCAGGAACCATACAAAATTTGAAATTCATACATTTTATATTACATAACACATGGGGCAGCTGCTCGTCTATGACGTCACAAATCCCAAATTTTGAACTCTAATAACTTTCTTACTGTTTAACAGATTTTCCTCAAACCTTCACCAATATTTTTTACTATTTTTTCTGCTATTTTTACAACAAAGTTTTCTTCAGGGTGAACTTCCCCTTTAAGGATAAAAAGGCACTCACTTTTCAAGAGTTTTTCATATCAATTACACTTTTCCCATATAAAGTGCTTCATTACCCACATTTTCCATAAAAAGTGCATAACTACACACGCCTTTCCATATAAGGTGGATAAATACACTCATTTTTGTCATAGTAAGTGCATAAATACATTATTCTCATATAAAGTGCGTTATTACACACACCTTTTCATGTAAAGTGTATAATCACACACACCTGTTTGAACGGTTTCAATGGTACCATGTGCTATAATTCCCTCAATGAAGTGCATTATCTATATACTATTTGTCAGCAAATGTTGGTTTCTGTATAAATTCTCTGCCCACCGTACTACTTCAGATATCATCAACACAATCAATGCACCACATCCCGTATATTCTTAAAACCGTAATTATGAAATAATAATAGTTACATTTGTAAAGCGCTTATTACACTTTGTTTCCAAGCGCTTTTCTTTGCAGTTATCATTACCCATTACCCCCAGTGGTCGGACTCTGACATGCCCGCGCACAATTAACGCCCATTCTCCACTCCCTGGGGAGCATTCCAACAAGAGTTCCAAGACTCAATTGCTAGACATACTACGTAGGCTTTCACATCTTGCTGGGTACCCATTTAACACCTGGGTGGAGAGTAGCAAATTGTGGAGTGATGCATTGCCAAAGGACGCTAGGCCACGGTGAGATTCGAACACACGACCCTCTGATTACAAGGCGAGAACCGCTACACCAAGACACTTCCAATAAAGTATACAGCTTTTTAACAGATCAAGAATGTTCTCTTGTTCTGAACATGATGCCCAGAGGGTGACTCATATAAATCAAAGTTAAAATAAATTTAAAGAGAGATTTAAAAGACATTGATAGATATCTATAGTTGGGGTAGATTGGATCATCATGACTATTTGTAAAATGGGACCCAAGACTTACTTCCTTCTTTGAGTTCAATGAAATCAATGTGCATTGATGCTTTGCCAAAAAAAAAAGACACGACCGTTTTGTTTCTGTTTAGGGTAACTCCTGTAGGAACTCGACAGGACAGCCTTATGCTGGTAAACGCCACGCTGGTATATAACCAATTACCTTGGAAACATTTATTTACGTCTAGGTTAATCAGTCATAGTGGCTGACCTGATAGATGACAGCTATTACTCTTCGGTCTTTGTATCAAAGTGGAGACAGTGGCAGAGTGGGGATTCGAACTCACAACCTTGCGATTGTGAGTCCAATGCTCTAAAAACTAGACCACACAACCCATGTTGCAAGGTAAGATTCTGAACCGCTATACCACGACGTTTTCACACTTAAAAGAAATAATTCCTGCCAAGGGCCCGTTGCATAAAACTTGCTATTAAAGTAACTTTGCCATCCAATGGTCACTTCTCTGAAATCCTCGATTCTGATTGGATGTCGAGCGTTGTAACCATGGTATATGTAGTTACCATTGGATGTCAAAGTTACTATAATATTAACTTTTTATGCAACGGGCCCCAGGTCCCAATTTCCCTCACCTTGGTTGAGTGAAACACAATATGGATAAATTTCTGGCTGAAAAACATAAGTGCTTGGGTAGGATTTGAACCCACGACCTTTCCCTTAGTAAGCTAAGTACCAGATAATAATTATAATCATAATTAAAATTTGAAAAATGTAATACATGGTTTAGTATTAGTAATGATAATGAAGACTTGAAGTGCTTCATATATAGCTCCATTTCATTTTAAACAAGTGCACACCAAGTTACCAATAATGCACATAGCATTTCCATTTATTTGAAAGCAGGATAAAAAGAGCATTGTACATTACATGCTTTGCTCACGGGCATAGGTGCCGCGGCAGGGGATCGAACCCCGGACTTTCTATGTATAGCCAGGCGCCTTAGACCACTCGGCCACTGCGCCTCCGTGGTATGGTGATTAATATCGATGATGATGTCGGCAGCCACATACTGCCATGAGTACAGAAGTATGAGTAATAACTGGGTTACAATTATGAAGATGATTATGAGTACTAATGATAAAAATGATAAAAGCGATGGCGATAATGATTAAGATCATGATTATGATGATTATCCTGCTGCTGATGATGATGATGGCGATTATTATTATGATAATGACATAATGATGATGGTGGTGATGATGACAATGATGATGAGGCTGATGATTGTGATCGTGATGATAATGATTAAAGTGATCCTGCTGCTGATGATGATGGTGATTATGACATTGATGATGATGATGGCGATGATGATGATGATGACAATGATGATGATGACAATGATGACGATGATGATTACAATAATGAAAATGGTGATTATGATGACAACGATGATGATGATGACGTGATTGTGATGATAATGATTATGGTAATGATGCTGATGATGATAATTATGATGACGACATTGATGACAATGATGATGATGATGATGATAACAATGATTATTATAATGACAATTGTGATTATGATGATAATGATGATGATTATGATGATTATGATGATGATGATTATGATGATTATGATGATAATGATTATTATAAGGATGCATGCTGCTGCTGCCTCCGCTGATGATGATGATGACAATAAAATGGCGATGATACTACATGCAAAGAAATCATGTCATTAACGTTCTATGTACCTGAACGGATACAAATTATTCATTCGATTGTAACGCTGTATGTTGAATAATAAACCCCATGCTGACACGATCTCATTTCTTAATTAAAGTCAACCACGAGTATGTATAATAAATAACATGTACTAATAAAATGAAATACGTGAATATGATCACAAAATGTAATGTCAATGTGCATTACCTTGATTGCAATTGAGGAAAATTCATTTCTGTGGAAGACTTTGCTTATTACGCTGTTGACCACAATGCAACAGCTATTCAGCTCTCTGTTGTTTAATTATTCAAACCTTTTGAAACAGTCATAAATTCAAGTTGATTGTTGAGGATGGATCCTGGATTTCATAATGGAAGGGGCACAGATGAGACCTAGTTTGTGAAAAGCATTACCCCAAGTAATTATAATGATGATCATAATAATGAATACGTAAATGAATGAATGGATTAATAGATGAATGAATGAACAATAGATAGATAAATTAATGAAGAGCTTGATCCCAAAAGGGGGTAAATTCACTTTTGACAAAAACTGATTTTTTTTTCGCATATAAATATCTATTTTAGTCGTTAGAATCAAATGGACCATAGCGCATTTGAATTTTTGGGGAAGGTTGGTAAAAATTGATTGCAAATTTGAGTTTTATTCCAAAAGGAGCTAAATCGAAAACAGTTTTATTCCAAAATGAGCTAAATTCTCTATGTGGGTATCTAAAGTTTGTTAATTTTAAAGTTATGCATTCATTTTTGTTAGGTACATGTTGTGGATACAACTTCACACCATAACTGCAAAGTTTGATGAAAATAACATAATTTTTTCTATTTTATGAATATTTTAGGATTTAGCTCCTTTTGGAATTACGGTAGATAACGAAAAGTCGTCGTCCTTGGAAAAGATGAAAAAATATAAATTTTGTTTTCTCTTCGTAATTTTCAATGGGCAATCGTCAGAAAATATGTGAAATGTACTCTTCTAGCAATATCTATGGGTTTCGTGTTCAAGTTCCAATATAAAACATACTGAAATTGGAAAAAAAATGGTCATTCTACTACGGTTTTGTTCCAAAAGGAGCTAAATCCGTGGAAAGTAACATTTTAACAAGTTCTGAAAAATGATAATGAATGCTACATTTTTGAAACCATGATTTAATAACTCTCTCTCTCTCTCTCTCTCTCTCTATATATATATATAGATTCCGGGCTGGTGTTAAATCAACACCGGAGTTTTTGCAGTGTATACTCGCGTTCATACACCACACACAAACCTGCTTTTTTATTACACACTTTTTTTTCCAAATGTTTTTATTGATTTCGTAAATAAACAACACAGGAACCACAATGTCCATATCTATTCTTCAAACATACACACTAAGAAATAGGGGATCAAATTTGAACCCTCCGGGTTGGTACAATAGCTGCACCCAAAGGGGTGCTAATGCGTGTAATTATGCTCATTTGAGGGTGCATTTAGCTATGTTTTAAAGTACCCTATCGGGTACGAAATTGAACAATGTGATAAAGGTTCAAATTTGAACCCTTTTTAATATCAAGTACCATGCACCTAAACAGGTTCACATTTGCACCTATTAGGGTGCAAGCGAGCATTTCTTGGTGCATTTAATGATAAAAAGGTGCATTTTTCACTTTTTGTCACTTAGGGTGCAAGATTACACCCCTAAAGGTTGGTACAAGTGTTTCACTAAGGGTTCAAAAATGTCTTAGTGTGTAACGTGTAACATACAATAAGATTCGATGAATATTCGATGACATCTATGAACGAGTACAGCAGGGGCGGATCCAAGATTTTGAAATAGGGGGGGGCGCCAGTGGCGAGGGAGCGAAGCGACCGGGTGGGGGGAGGGTGTGGGAGGGGGGATACCCCCCTCCCACGGCAAGGACTTTTTCAAAAAATCATGTCCAAAAGTCGTATTTTGAGAGCACCTTTAGAAGAAAAATGCACACTTAAATCACTGTAACTTCATGAATAAAAGACACATACTGACTCATTCAGGAGCTGGTTTCCAGTCACACACCGTATAAGCGGTCATTCAAAACATACATTTAGCAAAGGCTCTTCACTTGCTTGCAACGTGTGATTAAAACGTCAAATTTAAATGATACGAAACTGAGACTTGTAATCGATAAGTTCCGAATAATCCATTCTGTTTATTGTCATTTGTGTATTTACATTGTGTGTTTCAAACGAGAATTGTTTAGTCGTATGGCAACATGCATAAAATTTGGTTCTTTTTTCCCCAAAATGCACAGTAAATATTTTGGGTTTACGCGCATATCATCGGCAGCGATCGCGGGGGGGGGGACGGGGGACGTGTTCTCCCTCAAATATTTCGGGGGAGGTCGTCCCCCCCCCTAGATTTTTAAAACTACTTTTTTTCGATTTTGCTGGCAATTTTTTTTTAAAGATATATTGTAATCAGCAAACCTATAGATTAAGGGGGGGGGGATTAATGTCACAATTTCTACTTTTTAACAATACACAATGTGTCCTCGGGACGTTTTTCCCCAGCACGAAAGTATTTTTATTCTTATTCATAAAATCTTCGCTCCTTACGCTGACATATAGCTGCCTATACACAGCAAATTCGGAGTGGGGTCGACTGGTGATTGAGAATATACAATTTTGCTCCTTGATAATTCGTTGGAATGATTGCTTCGGCGAAACTTAGTTGGGGCGCCCTGGATAATATGCCTCTGAATCTACCAGAAAGTGTAAAAGTTAGTTTACATTTTCTACAAATAAAACGTACATGACCAAGGCAGAATGATAATGCTGCGCACGTGGCGCCCGATATAGGGCTTCATCTTTGAGTGAAGAATAATCTCGGGGATAGACATTATCATTCGCATCGTTGACACTTTCTCTCGCGATCTGTTACTTACAATTTACATGTATTTGCCATAAAGACGGACAAACGCATGTTACAAAAAACACAAAATTTCGGGAAAAAATGATATCCAATCCAACATCTTCACACTGGTCACTGCACTGCAACTCCCGATTACAAGTGGTGCAACTTTCCAACCAATCGACTTGCGCGCCCTGGAATTCCGGAATTTACATATTGCAATACAGTATGACAGAGGTGCATTTGTGCGAACACAAAGGCCATGAGCGTAAGTTAAAATATAGTTTTGACTAGATCTAGCCCTTGAAATTGACTACATTGTACCAATCCAGTAAAAATAACCATAAAAAAAAAATCCGGCGAAAATAGGGGGGGGGGCGCGCGCCCCCGAGGCGCCCCCCTCTGGATCCGCCACTGAGTACACGATGTCTACGTGACAATAATAGTCCAAAAGTATAATAGGCAAATTTTGGTTGCAATTAGTGGATAGATAACCCTTCTTTACAAAATCATAGAAAAAAAGACACTTATTTTTATTTAGTCAAACCGCGACGTTAGTCAGGGCCGGTACTTCCAAGTCATAAGGCCGGTGGGCAAACCTTCTCCCATAAATTATGTTCACTTAACTCGGCCTAGACACGGCCAACATCCCTGTCAAACATGAATTTGTTCAATATCTTCATCTTCTAAACATGGCAATTATCACAATAAAACAAACATTATAATCATTGAAGATAAGAATGTCGAGAATACATTTTTCTACCAAAGTACACAGAACAATAATACATTTTTCTATCAAATACACAGAACAATAACACAATGATTAATAAACTTCATCAATCAATACTCAAATTGACTTGTTTCTCCCCTTTTCCATGCAATACATTCATGAACGATTTTTACATTTCTAAGAACACATTTCGTATGCTCATTAACCCTACAAGGACTGGGGCCATGATGCCCCCTCCCCTCTCGACGCTTCGCGCGATATATCCGAAACGCAAAAAGAAAGCGCTGCAAAAAGGGTGATTATTTTTCGTTCTAATTGGTCTGCTTAACTCATTTAGGGTTTAAATTAGTTGTTAAATTGTCTGTAACAATTTCCATTTGAAAAAAAAATGAAAAAAGATGAAAAAAAAGAAATACATAAGAAATTACCGAAAATTTTCAGCAAAATTTTAATTTTCACAATCTATAGTGGAATCGCCCCTTTGCCCCACCCCTGAATACGGCTATGGTTGTTCTACTTCTATATGTTTTTTTTTTATTGCGAAGGGGGGGGGTTGACATAATCTAGTATAAGGCTTTGGTATATGGGCAGTTCCTATATAGTTTGTCCTTTCCTTCTCCTTGTTTGCTATTATTCAACATACGCAACACACCACAGTCGACTAGCAACGTACTCCAGTGCGTCCCGTTGTCAAGGTTACAAAAAATTTCCACAACAACCAGCCGCTTTTTAGTTTTTGAATATTTAACGAATTCTCCAGTATCAAGCACTCAAATTACATAGTAATAACCTATCCATACCTATCCTTACAATTCATTCTAGTACTTAGATGAATGGATGAAAGAACCTTTCTTTTCCATTTCCACAGATGGTTACAGAAAATAATAGTGTCGCATTGCATGACCTTAACTCAAAGGAACCGTTTTGCCTCCTCTTGCCAACATGTTTGAAACTAATTCTATGATTCACAAATATAACACTCGAAACAGTAAAAAACTACATATTTGGAATATTGATAAGCAATATATGCAAAAAAAAAAACAGTTAGATATACAGGGCCAACAGTATGGAACTCATTACCAACTTCGATTACGGAGAATGTCTTTTTGAATACCTTCAAAAAAAATCTCAAAGTGTATCTGTTGTCATATTAATTTAATCCAAATTTAGATTTTAGCCTGTAATATTAATTTAAATTTTACCTGAGAGATGGGTAGGGGGTGGGGAGTTGGGACAGGGGGCAGGTGGGGATAGGGGGGCAAGACGTTTAATTCAAATACATACGCCATCTAATATTATTATTATCATTATTATATTTGTATTTTGTTAACTTTTGGACTCCTGCCATTCACAAGCTTTTTTAAAAGCATTCTACAGGTGTTCCATTTTCCATTTATTTCTATTACAATATTAATTTACTATGCTTATGTATTTGATCTATTTTTGTATGAACATGTGTATTTCAAATGTACGTATTTTGCCGTTGTTTTTTAATGGAAAAGAATAAATGAATTGAATTGAAAAAAAATTGAATTGAACTGTAATGCTACATGCAAAATAATTGATTCACAATCCGTGTTAAGTGCAAAGTGTATACCGTGAGGTAAATACAAGTTTTAAGGAGAAACCGACATTAATGGAGATAATATAATGCTTGCAAGCATTTTATGAGCTCCATATACAGCACAGAAGAATTATGCAATAGCTTTTGCGCTATACAAATCAGTATAATTATATTATTAAAATTGTTATTATCATTACTATTATCATTAGGAGTGGGCTATAAATGGGTGATTTTTGGTTTTACTGTGGCAACATTTTTTGTGTTCCTTTTAGCTTATCTCAACATGAAATGACAATATTTTTTGTCTCGGGTCCGAGAAAAAAGTGTGCCGGGCCAAAATCCAAAATGGCCGCCCAAACCCCCCAAAATCACAGTTTGGGCCACAACTTCTTTATTTGGTGGTCTTTTTCTCTGGTTTTGGTGTCTATTCATATGTTTTGGGGGGCAAGCAATTTTTTTTTCTATAATTAGCACTTTTAAACCATTACTTGTAGAGTTAAAAGGTAATTATACCTAAATTTTCAAATTTTTATAGCCTTTTTTCAGCCAAAAAGTAGATTTTATCGTCCTGGGGTTCTTGGATATTAGATGGTACGAGGTCAACAATAGCAAGCAGCTTCATAGAGCTATATTGCTTTTATTCCTCTACTATGAGTTTTACGGATATTTGTGAAATATATCTTATTAAATAAAAAAAATGTTAATTATCCATAGGGGCTATACAGTATACAATATACTGTTACTGTACATGTACATACTACACTGCATATATCCATGCATTGACCACCATGACATATGACAAGGCCTGTACATAAACTATAGTGTCATAGAAATGAGCTCCTAAGTTTTATAATTAGATTGTGAATTTGATTGCTTGCATTGTTTGTCAGCTGATGTACATGATGAAACCAGCAACACAAATTGCACATAAAAATATCACATATATATCATATACGTACATCACATATCTAGCCATATCTTCTTCATTTGGAGGCTCTTTTTACCTGGTTGGGAGCGAACTGATTTTGAGTTCATACGAGGTTTGAGATTACCTTGAACATTTATACAGCTGTATGCAACTCATGTTGTGACGCCAATTGCAATTGTGAAATACTAATAGTCAAATGTCTTTTAATTTAGCATGCAACAGAAGAATGAATTCATATCTGAATTACTTTCTGACTTATTAATCACGTCGCTGTCACGAACCTTGATGCATAAGTTCGTGAACGGTTGAAACGTTGGAGAAGGGAGCCCCGAAGCGTTCATAATTTCCCCATTGTCTACGTTTTGTAACCAGTGATTGCAACAGAGAAACAAATCAAGCAATCGATGCTCTATCGGCAATCAGTCGATATCCAGTATGCTTTACACTCATTTGGGGTTGTTTCATAAAGTTCCGCACGACTGTCGGCTTTTTCTCGTGCTAAATGCAAGTTGACTTATCACCTACCTAGATGGATCCAGGGGGAGGGGCGAGGGCCCCGGGCCCCTATATTCTATTGTATTTAGAATGCTCAGATTCAAGGTCTAACTCTAAAACACGCGCTCGCATACTTATTGAGATACGCAGATTGTTCTTTATTCAAAACATGCTTATGTTATCCAGTTTCAGATAAAAATATTTTTTTTTAATTGCTCGCGCTTCGCGCTGGCATTATCAATGTAGGAAGATTCCCAGTTACCCATCCTTGTCATGATTTACAAAACATGAATAGAGTGTCCCGTTTTTAGGTCTAAATCTCAACTTTTTCCGCTCGCGCTTCGCACAGTTTAGTTATATACCTATCCTGTTCATGAGTACAAGAAGTCCTTAGAATCTCAATTTTTAGGTCGGAATGTCAAAAGTTTCAGCTTGCGCTCGCATTATTTGATTTTTGAAATATGCGTCGTCTTCATGGCTAACTGCATACAGTCCTTGACAAGTCCCTTTTCGATCAGACCGAAACGTATATCAAAAATTTCTGCTCGCGCTTCGCGCTAGCAGTATAAAAAGAGCTTATGAGATTATATATTTCATGTTGTTTTACAAGAATGTACTATATAAGAAGTGACTATTAGGATTACCCCTTCAAAGAAACAAACAAAAATCAACTTCGAGCGGCCGATCGGAAAAAAACAATTTATGGGTGAATTCCCCCCCCCCCTATTGGCGAACAAGGGCGCCGGAAGCGGGGGGGGGGGGCAAAACGAGATTTTGCCTCCCCCCATGTGCCCCCCTGAGAGTAGAAAATGATATATTATCCAAGGACAAAGGTAAACGACGAAGGCACTTTTCTGCCTAAAAATTGTCATTTCCATTGTCAAAAATGAAAAAATTTCGCCCCTGACGGGGCAATTACATATCATAGTAAGCCTTGCGTCTTTTGACGAACATGTCCCTCTGTGAAACATACCTTTGATAAGCCCCTTTTCCATCTTATTACAGTGTGATAACGTTTAACATTTTAATGAATACTTTTCAGACTAAAACCGAATGGCAAATTGAAAGTGGTTCACCAATGCATGCTCGCTGTGTCGGCTAACAAACGTGCGGTCGCCAAGAAACGCTCAGACCGGACCCGATATCACTAACGCGCGTGAACGCTAGTTACTCGAGCAACATATGGAATCTGAAAATGACTGTTAAACAGAAAGGGTTAAAGAGTTAAAGAGGCTTGAGTAGTTGGATTATTGGATAAACAGAGGCGTTGATCCCGGAGGGGGGGGGGGGGCGATCGCCCCACCAATGAAAATTTTTGGGAGAGGGGGGGGGGCAAACATATCGTTTTGCCCCACCCACAATTATTTTGCATGTACAAAAAATCAAATAAGATTGTAATGTTACACAGAAATCAGAAAGTGAGATTGAGATACACAACTCGTTCTTTATTTAAAATCGTGCTCAAAATGTCCGCTTTTCAGATTGGAATATAAAAATTTTCTGCTCGCGCTTCGCGTTCACATCTTTTCTGTAACAAAAAACCCATACTTTACATAATTAAATAGGTACATAGAATGTCCCGTTTTGACTTCTTAATCTCAAAAGAACTCTAATATTTTTTTTATTGGATATATATCTTGAACTTTATCAAAAACGTCCATTAAACTGTCAATTTTTTCAGACCGAAATATCAAAATTTTCAGCTCGCTTTTCGCGCTCGCATCTATTTTTTTAGATACCCATCTTAATCATTGGTACCAAAAATGCTTACAATATCAAGCTTTCAGGTCAGAATATAAAGAAATTTCAGCTCGCTCTCGGCACTCGCACTATCTGTGTAGAGAGATATGTATCCTCCTCATAAGTTACTACAAATAGTCCTAAACAGGCACTTTAATCCTGTTTTCAGGTCAGTACACTAAAGAAAAAATCAGCTCGCGCTTCGCGCTCGCATTAATTTTTTGGTGAAATATGTGTCTCTATCTCATGAGTCATATGTATATATATATGTATGTATTTATATATAGATTTGTATGTGCGTGTGAGTATGTTTCGGTTGATCGAGTGCCTTTGGGAAGTTGATTCATGATTTTGCTCCCCCCCCCCAATCTGAAAAATGGATCGACGCCCCTGTGGATAAATGACAAGATGCTAGCTTGAGTCGGTGAATGGAGTACAGAGCAGGATCAGTACTCATCTATCAACTACTCAAGACTCTTCAACCTTTTCTGGTTTACTGTCTTTTTCAGGACTACGCTCATTTAAACAAAAAAATGACTCGACTATCAACTGTCCACTTCCTCTCCTATCAGTTTTACTTCTTCCTCTATCCACTTTTACGAAAACTCCACATGATGGTGTACCGTCAACCACATCCGCTATTGGAATGTAATTGTTTTCTTCTAAATAATGTTACATAATGTACATTATGAACTGTGGTAGTTTGTTAATCAGTTCATGATTATTTACAAATGAATATTTCCCCCGGGATATTTCCTGGAATTTGATATTCATCATTTCCTAGTTATGGTCACATTTTCCCCAGAAAATGTGTAAGGAAAAAGGAAGATTTTGAAGGGGTCATCCAAAAGTACTTCCCAGCCATACAAAACATGCAAAAGGAAACACATAAATCGAGTAATGTTTTCAGAAAAGTTTTAAATTGTTAGACAATTAAGCTTGTCATATTTCTTTTTCCTCCAGTTACAAAATATGAAACGTATTGCCCATGCATGCATGGATAATCAGGGACTATCTCCAATGCTGATGTCAGAAATGCATAGAATTTGGATTTAAGTGCTAAAGCCCCTTTTACACCTTCACGGGAGCAACACGGATCATCCCGGATTGTCAATCCGGGGTCATCCGTGTACAGTCCGGTACTACCGTGTACACTCCGGCTACTCATCCGGCGCCATCCTTGATTTACCGGCATGTCCGGGAGAAAAATTGAACATGTTCAATTTTTCATCCCGGAGTACACGGACTGATAATCATCCGTGTTCATCCTTGTAGCCTCCTTGTACATCCGTGTAGCTACCGAATGCATCCGGGAGGCTCCTTGTAAGAACCGGGTGATCCTTGTTGATACCGGCTTTATCCGGGGTCAAATGTTTGTATTGTTTGCGTACATGAACAATAGTCCGTATTCATAACCAAGCACGAGCATGCTCCAGATGCAGCAAAAAGGGACGAAAATATGAGGAACCGTGAAGGTCCGTGTAAAGACCCAGTAACGTCCGTGATCATCCGGGTATTCAGTGTTGGCTCCGGGAGCATATCAAACAGGATCCCTATTGCTACCTTGCCTATCCTTGTAGACTCCGTACTTTTCCGTACATATCCGTGTTAATAACCAGTTAACTCCGTACTCACTCCGGGAATGCTAGGAAAATACAAATTTGGCACCCCGGATCATTACGGACTGAGATCCGTGTTGCATCCGTGAAGGTGTAAAAGGGGATTTAACGACGTCTGCCACGTCAGAACAGTATGACATTTTGAATTTGAAAAGACATTCATTAGAATAGTTTGTTTCTGTTGTTACGGTTCTTCTGCTTAATACACTCCTTGTTCTGACAGGAATTACTTGAAACTTATGATGATTGTGCTCTTTTGCGTCGTCCGTGTATGTAAATGTACATAAATAAATATTTCTCAAAGGATATTGCATGAAAAATGTAATTTCTGGTATTTTGAGTCAATATAAGCGTAATGCGTAATATAATTGATCAGACACGAAAACCACATTCCGAAGCGATCGTTTTGCGCGTAGATTTCATTTATTATGAGTAAAGTCTTTCGTATTGAATTCTATGTTTATATTATCAAGAAATTCATTTTTGAATGCTTACCGTGGGGGTCCCAAACCCTCTCCTGCTCGATCGCTTCGGTATCTCACGCTGTCAAAAATATTGTGCCCCCTTCGGGATTTTGCCCCCCCCCAAAAAAAAAAAAAAAAAAAAAAAAAAGCGCGCCTGTTGGCGAAAGCTGGATCCACCCCTAACCTAAGAACATATTCCAGTCGTGCGTAACTGTACGAACAGCTTTTTTCTTATTGTTGTTGATGTTTTACAGCATGTTTTTATTGTCTTCTCTCGAATCAAATATACAATAACAATATAAATTTCATTAGCAAATTATACAATCACCAATCACTGCTAGTGTCACAGAATTATACAATTGTACAACGGTCATTGAGAATTAAAATGATAATGATAATCTAAAGCATTACAATTTGTCTCTAAAACAGATTGAAATTCATAAAAATCTAAATGATAAGAGAGAAATCAAGGATAAAAATAACAGGTGGAGTACGTCCACCATCATCTCGAATCCTGACCCCTCCCCTTTAAATCGAAATCTTGCTTCTTATCTTCTTTTTCTTTTTGAAAAACTTAATTATAACTTCCTCACATGTAAACAGATACATTAATTCAAATGAAATAATAGAATTAGATCATAAGTCATTTATCTTTATTCTACTCGGTAAAATATACAAGCCTGCTCAAAGACTAAACAACTAATCATTTTTTGTTTACCCTTATTCATAATATCAATAAATAATCTTGACAGTGTAATTTTAATGTTTGTATATTATAAAACATAATCGGTAGTCTTTTTATAAATTGATCGATAGCTATGGTGATCGGTTGTAGGGGTATTAGTGTCGTCTGCCTTTGTACACAATAAATGTACGGTGTCGATTTGGCGTAATATATTGCACCAACCTCTCTCCCTCTCTCTTTCACTCTGCGTTTCACACTTTGCAGAGCTCCGCTCACTCGCCGCACGACGGCTTGAGTTTTTTTTTTTTTTTTGTCAAGTGCCGCAAGTGACTGTCAGAGAGCAATTACTACAACGCATCACATTTGGTACACTGATGTTCACGAAATCGATAGCTTCGTAATTTTGGCGATCTTTGCTAAGCTGGAACGGAAAATCGTTTTGTGCATTTTTCATTGCATGCTTTCTGAATGAAACATACGGAATTTCATTTTAAAAAGGTAAGACCGTTTACTTTCTGAAGCTATCATGGATTATTTTAATCATTTAGAATTAAAAAAAAAGTATGAAAATGAAAGAAATAATGATAACAGTTCATAATTGCTTAGCGCACATCACTTGATATAACTTTATCTATGGACTTCAGAATATAAAGACAATCATTCAAAATGTCGTAGACCTGTCGAGACTGACTCCCATATCGTTCTACATTTTATAATAAACATTTCATGATTGTATACTTTGTTATGTGTACAACACCTACGAATTATAAAGCGTAAATGGGCAAGAAATGTTGACTCAGTAAATCCTTTTATCGCATATTTGCGTTTTCAAATTATTTTTGGTTATAAAAAGTATGCATGTTTTCCCAATATTACATTGCAATAATGTAATAATAATGGTAATGATAATTTCATTTATTGCATGACTTTTTGTTTCATATTCTAATATTGTAATCGTTCCACTAAAGGTTACTGTCAATCTTTACTCCAAGGAATTTTAAAGAAGTTACCTTTTTTCTATCATTTACTCAGTTAGTAATCCTGTTTCATGTTTTAATTTTTTTTTTTACTTTTTGTCGATATTTATCCATAATTCACGGGCAAGAAATAAGGAATTAATCTTTATCAGTTGCGAAGTGATTATAATTCCTACATTTGAATGGAGAATTGCTTATAAAGAAAAGGCTTATATCATCAGCAATCATAAACGATGCAATATCTTACTACAGCAAGATGTTAACATACAGAAGAAATAACAAGGGCCTTCATCCTTCACATCCTTGCGGAACGCCAAGTAAAACGTTTAAATATTACGAAGTAAAATTATAAACTAGAAGTAATTAGAAGTAAAACTTTTATAATTAACAACTGCTTTCGGTTTATTAAATGATTTATAATTCAAATTCATTAGGCCATAAATATACAAGACTTTAATCAAAATCATTTTATTCATAGTATATATAGGTGGGGCTGAAACAACACAACTTAAAAATTACTTGCGTTCAAGAGATTCTGATTTTTTTGCCAGTAATATCAAAAGGGGCATGTTAAGTACTTTGACCCTATGTCCATAAGAAATATATATAATGCAATTGCGATCAGTAGAAGTCGTCATATATTGGTCAGCACACTTAAAACTTTTGGCAACATACTGTCGACACGACTTTTGGTTAAAAATTTATCAAATACTGGGTAATTTTCAACCAATACTCTTAGTTTTAGCACACGTTATTGGTTTAAACTACCCAGAATTTGATAAAATTTTAACCAGTTGTTGTGTGGACAGTATGTTTCCAAACAATTTCAAGAGTGTATAGTTCTTTGAAAATAATATGTTTTGGTTCTTAAAACTTATCTTTCGCATTTGCAACTTTTCATGTTCTGGTAATGGTAAGATTTGTAACATGTAGTTATGAATTGTCCATCCTGATTTTTGGGGGCACTTTTTCAAAGATGTCGTCATAGCCATATAGGCTTCTATTTTGAGCAAATTATGTGGTTATGACATCATTATAGCAAACTTTTCTGAAATAAAGATGCTGAAAACCTCCTATTCGTGCAATTAACCTCGTAAAATATTTGGATTAATATTATTTTCAGTTTCTTTACATGTTTTTTACGTCTATCTTGGGCATTTTGTCAAATGTCAAACATTTACATAAGAAATAGTTGAAAGAAATATTTTCACAATTGCTTTCTTTTTGTCTGTTATAATGTCTCTTTAAAATTCCCTTTTATTCAAGAATTGTCGTTAACTATTTATAGGTTTCTTCCAGAATCATACGAAGTATTTCTACAGTTGTCAAATCTTTATAGCAATTGGGGGATTTTTTGTGTTAATTTTCCGTAGTAAAAAGGCTTTTTTCTTCTTGGCCTGTTTTAGATATCAGTATTATAAAAAATGGGGGATTTTTAAAATTTCTTTCCTGTAATAAAAAGGCTTCATACTTCTAAGCTTGTTTAAGAAATCAGTATTATAAAAAAGGTGCCCCTACATGAATCTGAACATGTTGAATATAACGCATTACCATATTCCTCTAATGTTTTTTTTTAGATTTGTGTTATGAATAGGCCTACACTGCAAAAAATGCCGGTGTTGATTTCAAACCAATCTGAAATCTATATAGGAAAACACCAGAGAAGTGTTGAAACAACACCAGTTAAGAATCAAACCGATATTGGTTTGATATTAATTGATGGTGCTTTGATGCCAACTTGGTGTTAGTCTGACGCCCAAGCGGTGTTGTTTCAATACCTCTCTTATGTTTTCCGATATAGATACCATGCTGGTGCTAAATCAACACCGGCGTTTTTGCAGTGTATTCATGTGCAGTCTTTGTCGAAATAAACTCTATTCTAGCTAAAGGCGAGAAAAATATCGTAGAAAACACAAATTAGCAACCGGGTAGGCAGGATCCAGTTTTCAAGAGATGCATATCGTATATCATAAAATCCGATAGGTGTATTTTTTATTTTTTACTTGGATGTATTTTCATGTTAAGGTGGAAAATATGGCATTCTATTCAACTCTGCGCCTTGTTCAGTTGCGTCCTAAAAAAAAATCGTAGCTATTTCTAACTCAAATCATCTACAGCGTTTTCTATTGGTCTACAACTTTGAATGTGATTTTGAAATACTTGCTCAAAAAAGTAAGATATAAATAAAAGTAAGTGAAATAAAATGAAATGAATATATTTAAGTATTGTTTGTAACCCATTAAGATTGTTACACCCTTCATACCCGATGTTCATAAGTTTCTATCGGAGGATCAGGTGAACTGAAAGAAAGAAATGGCTTGTATCATCACATCCAGTTGTCACGTCGGGTCGGCCAATTTCAATTAAATTTCAATAGCATTAGAGAAAGGGTCCATTGAATTCGCCGGGTCCAGTTTATATTACCCGACCGTTCGAGAAAATAGCACCCTAATTCCTGATAGATCGGGTTCAGTTTATCCGATGTTTGTGAAAATAATACCGAATTCATCAACGGTTGGGTAAACTTGACCCGACGTTTCGGGATTTTAGGTGTTCCTTTTCTCGAATCTTCGAGTACCGAACCAAAACGCGATGTGACGGCACAAGCCCCGCCCCTTTTCTTTCTGTAGGTCTATACTGTAGCAAGGTTTGACACGTTAACAGTTTCATGCCATTTGTAAATTAGATGATGAATAATGAAAGGTTCAGTAGGTATTTTTTATGGAATACCAAAATACAATGGAAACACAAGTCTTTTATTAACTCAGTACACAATTTTCACAAAGGCTAGGTGATCATTATTAATTGTATGAATACTTTCCCCGAAAGAGGTTAACGCTCCAATTATTTTACTCCGCAATTATTGATATCGAATAGATATCAGCTTTTTAAAAAGATATCATGATTATATTAATAAATAATGTTCTTTTTCATATTTAGTGCATTAACGACATTTTTTATTCATTTAAATTACTTTCAGATCAAATATCACAATATACACACATGCAAGTGATCAGATAGTATTTTTTCTATTTTGAAATGCATTGTACTTTGCTCTTTCAAGAACGACAAACTTCTGTTTACGCACAAGCGAACATGAATAGATTTTGTCCCACAAATAAAACAGACAAACACAAAATTATGAGGAGAAAGGAAAATAATAGAAAAGAAAGGACATAGAAGAAGAATAAGAAGAAGAAAAAAAAGAAGAAGAAGAAAAAAAGAAGAAAAAGAATGAGAAGCAGAAGAAGAAAAGGAGAAGAAGCAGAAGAAGGAGCAGAAGAAGAAGCAGAAGAAGAAAAGAGAAGAAGAAAAAAGGAATTAAGGGGAGAAAGAGAAAGAAAAGAAGAAGAGAAAGAAAGAAAGATGTAAGGAGAGAAAAATGAATTTAGGAGGAGATAAGAAGAAAAAAAAGAAACCCTTTAATAGAATTCTTGCAGACAGGGTCATATGCATGAAAAAAAGTTTGAAGAATCTCGAAAACGAGTGAGCGAAACGACCGAGCTTCTCATTGGGGCGCTCTAGCCTTGTAACTGCCTTTTCACTCCCCTACATATGTCCATGCTCACAGAAGGGGGAGGGGTCGAGTAAGACAGGCTAGACCTCAAACTGCCGAATTTAAGAGAAAAGGTAAAAAGGTTTGGTAGTCATTACACATTGAGCGACTGGGGGAAAATATCGAACAAGTTCACCCAATTCCAATTACGGCTATTGTTTGACTAAGACTCCCTCTCATTTTTGCCAATTTCATGGTAATATAGACGATAGAATTTGAGGAGGAAATTAGATTCTTCTCCATCAGATCTACTCAATTATCTCAAATCATTAGACTGACTGAATGCCAACAAAGTCAAGCTATGGATGAGAAAGAGTAAATATGGCCGGGATGAAATCATGATGTTCTGTTTACCTTAGAAAGGCTGTTTGAATGATCTGATATCAATCTAATTAACCTAGACGTAGGTAAATGATGGGGGAACCGACACTCAATAATTTGTGCCCTGGAAATAAAAGGATAAAAATTTAATATTGTCGAGTCTCCATCAATAAATATGACTTTGGTAAACCTGAATCGACAAAAACAAATAATGAAAACTCATTGCAACATTGAATAAAAAAATATATATTAGCTTGATGTTAGAGATAATACCTTGATTTGTACCAGGGGTAAAAACAATAAAAATAGATGATGTCGGGAAAGGGAGGGGGTAATATAGAGGGTTGCATGACATTTGCTACACATTCGACACATTTAATGGAATTACCACATTCAACCCAGGATTTTACACTATAGTGTATTCCCTATATCCTATTCCTAAACCTAACCCTATATCTTAGACAAAGTAAAGCCCGGAGCAATTGTCGCCGGAGCGAATGTCGTGTCACCGTATTGAGAACGTTGAAATGTGACATGAGCCAATCAGTGAGTTTAAAATTTTCCAATACACTCGTAATACCGGATATGTTAAGGCCACCGCACACCTTACGACTGCTCGCGATCCGAATTTTGGAACATATCGCATTCTGCTAATTTTCTGAGAATGTGAATGGAACATATCATTTTATTACAGGTGGGTGTTTCATAAAGCTGTTCGCAAGATCAGAACGACTTTAAATACGACTGGTGATCCTTTCTTTTGGTAAATGTCAATGCTTTAGCGCGTAAGAAAGGATCACCAGTGGTTCTTAAAGTTGCTCTTAACTTACGAACAGCTTTATGAAACGGCCCCCCAGGTTGAAATAGATTGAAAGAATACTAATATAACCATTTTGAAATATTGCAAGCCTTTATTTCGGATTAAAGGCCAATTTAGTTTCAAATCGTTGCCAATCGTGCGACTGCTATGACGTCATTACGACTAGATATTCAATTCGCTTTGATTCTAAGAAAGATGATAGCATAGGTATTTCGACCCAACATTGTGTAAATATTTACTCAGTGTTGTTAGAGTGTAAGCCTCTAACATATATGGCCAAGAGGTACTGAAACAAATTTTTATTATCCATCTTTAAGTTAGTTTCAAATGTATATTTAAGACATATTTGTTGCGTTACATGTTTATTATATTTCATTGGGTTATTATTAGTTTTTATGGATTTATGTATACTTTCCTGTTTGAAATGAGAGCAAAGAGAGTAAAATTGAAACTGATACATGTTAAGGGGCAGTTTAGATTAAAATTCATTTTTCCATTCTATCCATTTTCGTGGATTTAATGATAAAGAAACTTTCAATTATATTACGATAACTCATATTGATGTTGATTTTAGAGAAGAAATCAATCGATGTTTTACACCAAAATTTCAAACAAAAAACGCCCCTAGAACTATATTTTGTTTTTGGTTTCCTCATTTTGCATAATGCCCAGATTGTGCATCTCTGCCGGGTGGAATGCAGAAAAAAAAAATCCGGAGCCGGCTTCGTTCATTTTCAGGTTGTTTTAACACATTCTCTACTTATTATTACAATTATTACAATTAGCTTGTCGATTTTGGGGGTTTGGCCAGTATCCCCATACATTTTATCCTTTATATTACACATGCAATAGTGTAAAATTTAAATTTCCCCCTATTTTTTTTTTAAATTCACACCGTTTTTTTACATTAGCTTATATCATTTAGAATTCGTCAGCTTTCATGATTACTACCGAAAAGAAAACAATTGTTTATCCATGTAGGTGTCAAAGGGGAAAAACCTAAATTTTATGGGCTTTAATACTCTGGGATAATGCCCTTTCATCCGGGGTAAAATTGCTTTCACTTATGATAGGAACAAGGGACAGGTATTGACTCGTCCTCACGATTAAGCTATCAATTATTTCGATAACCTTCCCTCTAATTAATAATGGACCATAATGGTGTTTTCTTCGCGACCAGTGTACTGTTCAAAGCTGCTTTGTAAAAGAATGAAGATGATGCCTTACATCTTCCATAGCTACACGAAACCGAATCCAATCACCAAGTTTAATTTAATCGATACGCTAAAAGAGAGTAGATATTTTTGTGTAATGTACAAGCATTCTAAATTCATTGATAAATATCTTGAAGAGATGAAAAGTCATGATATTTCTGTGTACTGTGTTTGAAAGAAGAAAAAAAATATATTCAATCTTTTGGGAGTAAATTTACACCCCCTCCAATAGATTTATAATTTGATATTAAGTAAGTATTGTTATTTCTTCTATGGGATGACGAGTAGCAGCACAGAAAGAATTCACTCGATGTGAAATTAATTCTTGAAAAGAGTTATCATATTCACTTTTTTCACTCTCTTTCATCAAATAATATGGATTTTTCATGTAGTTAGCTTCACTTGTTTATTTTCACTTCATATAAGTTATAAAAAAATGAACAGTTCTTCTTTCCTGAATAGAAGAGAAACGTAAGACAAAGATAGTATTTCTTAAATACCTGTCTAAGTAGAAGTTAAGTAAAACTTCTCAATTGTTTTTAATTTTTTGAAAACTTTTTATCTTTTATTCGTTTTTTACATTGATAGTTGAACTTTTCGCCCATGGAAATGTAATTTCGAAGATGCCGTGCTATTCGGTATCAATATTTCCTGAAACTATTTGCTCCTTTTTCCAATGAATAAAACGACCTGTTAACATGTTTAAAAAGTATATGATAGAAGGACTTGTAAACACATTTATGACAAACGTGCAATGAAGAAACGTTTTACGTTTTTAACTGTTCCCTTTATAAAACCGTAGGTCTACATGATATGACTGAACGAGTAAGCACATTTATCGTGAAACTACAATGAAAAGGCGTTTTAACTGTCACACTCCTAAGACTGATTGAATTATATAAAATGTTTTATGATGTAAGGTCAATAAAAAGAAGCTTTTAACCGATCTCATTTTAAACTCTATGACTGAACTCTATTGATTGAACATATTTATGATTGAATTCCAATGAAAATACGTGTTTAATTTTTTTTTTCATATTTTCAATGCTGATGTTTTCGGCCTAAATACGTGAACAATCTCATGTTCTTTTCCATTTGCTTGTACTTTATTGTTCATGGCAAAAATGTGAGCCGTTAAAACGAATGTGTTTAACGGGAGGATATTTGTTTCGACTTGATATTTTGTAAGGCTTTTGTTATATCACAATGCATCCAAACACAGGTTTTGTTGATATACACTCTAAAATAATTGTGCTAAAATTTAGTTATATGTGAACTTACCACATAATAAGCAACTTTAAAGAATTTATCATTATCTGTTGCTAGAGGGTATCATATTCATATTGATTTGAAATCTTCTGTTAAAAATTAGATGGTTCAATTTTATCCATTCTGTTATAAAACAAAAATCCAGATTTTTAATTTAGTTATGTTTATTGTGCTAAATTTCTCTTCATTTAAATGCTTCTTGCCTCTTGGACATTGTCTTTATCTTTTGCTATGGTTTACCCTCTATAAAGTTTACATTTTTTATTCTTATAGAACGATATCTTTACATTTCCTCCACGTAAATGTATATCATAGAATTAAAAATGAAGAATTGAAAATGAAAAAAGTTCATTACAATTAACTGTCGTGGGTTATTCGCGGCAATAATATTTCTTGAAACAATATTATCTTCTTTTTTTCTGATGAATAAAGCCCATTTGTTTAGAACTATAAGGATTGAACGAGTAAACAAAATGATGAAAGTACAATTATAATACGTCAACTGATCCCCTTTTAAAATTGTTACGGTTGAAAGAGTAAACATATTTACATGATATATGTAAACAATTTGCTCATTGTAGTTTCGCTTCGGAAATAAATGTGTAAAATACAGGTTGCTTATATATCACAAATTTTGCAACCTTAAGACCTATTCAACTGTCATCCCCTAATCTTCGAGTGTACGTATATGCATTTCATTTTCACATAAAAATCTGTTTTTAATTATATTGTTTAAACTTGCACATGTTGCATGATGGGTAAAAAGAAGAGGGTATAATATGCCCCTCCCCATTATTAAAGTATGGCACCACCATGTGCGCTCATTATCTCTGTTGGTTGCTTACACCCAATGGCGGATCCAGGAGGGGGGGGGGCACAGCCGGCCTGTGCCCCCCCCCCCCTTTGAGAAGCAAAATTGAAATTTGTAAAAATGGTTAAAAACCTTTTTATTTGCTTGTCAAATTTATCCTCGAAAAAGTACCCCCCCTTTTTTTGAAAATCCTGGATCCGTCCCTGCTTACAGCAGTGAAGTATGAGCTCAGTCGACGCGAGAAAAACGAAAATATGCGCCATCAAAAATATCCCTGTCTTAATCACCTTCAATCTGCATTGCCATTATCATGAAAAAAGCTCCTACCTCAGTTTGTGCAATGTTTATTCAGACCTAACAACGCAAAGACAAACACAGAATACTGCCACGACCTTATACAAAGGTTTCATTATTTTCCCTTGCAATTATTGTCTAGTGTTCTTTACCCACGCCAGAACCTCCGTAAACCCCTTCTCCATTTTGAAGAAATCCGTGACGGATGGTAGGTATTGATGAAAACCAAATATTGACTCTCAGCAATTTGATATGTCGACCTCGACTTCCCTAAAAATAATAAATTTATTTTCGTAAACATTGAGGAATGATCGTTTCATCAGAGTTTGAACAACCAAAAGGAAAGGAATTCAAGTTTTTGTTAAGTTGATATGGCAACGAGGAAAATGTTCAAAACTTGGTATTTGGTCAATGGAATGTCAGAGGAGTGTTCGATTGTGGAAGAGCCGTGGTGTAGTGGTTCTGACTCTCGCCTTTTAAAGAGGGTCTTGTGTTCGAATCCCACTGCGGTCTAGCGTCCTTTGGCAAGGCGTTAATCCACACTTTGCCACTCTCGACCCAGGTGCTAAATGGGTGCCCGGTAGGATGCGAAAGATATTGTATTGCCAGCGCCATAATGAGACTGCGATGAATGCAAGGAAAGCTCCACAGGGAGTGGAAATTGTGCACTTTTCGTGTGGGATTGAAGTGAATCCAATGACCGGAGTGATAATATATTGTAAAGCGCTTTGAGCCATTCTCGGAAAAGCGCCATAACAAAAATTAGCTATTATTATCATTATTGTTATTATTAAAGGAACAATCCTGAATCAATCGAATTTGAAAACTCCTGTTAGAATGTTCCCAAGGGAGTGGGGAAAGTACATACATTGAATGCGGGTAAGTAACGATTAGATAATCGTATATATCTGCAAAGCGCGTACGAGACATCGTTCCGCTGTACGTTTTAACGTCTATATAAAAAAATCTGAATATTACACTCTAAATTACAAGGATATGTAAGTAAATCCAGATGTGATATAAAAAATGACCAGTCGAATATTAGTCTTAAACTTTGTGGATATGAATTTGAAAATAGGGCTGGCCAGTATTTCACTTTTTTGAATGATGACGTTTTTTTAAAATTTAATCTGATGGAGCCATTTAGGTAGTGTTGACATTATTTAATTATTATGATGGGGGCGTCGTGGCCTAGTGGTTAAGACTCGTCTTTCAATCTGAAGGACGTGGGTTCGATTCCCAGTCAGAGCGTGTTTTCCTTCCGCAAGAAATTGATCCACATTGTACTGCGCTCAATCCAGGTGAGGTATATGGGTACCGACAGGAAGAAATTACTCAAAAAGCTGTGCGCACCGGAATCGGCAGACTAGCTTTAATAGTCAGGGTAATAGGAGCGCCTTGAGCACCTAGTAAGATGGATACGTGAGCTATACAAATCGTAAATTATTATTATTATTTATTATCATTTGGTGTATCATTGTGAAGACTTGGTGTCTCCTTAATTGAGTCTTTTCCTTTTTTCAAAAGTCATCTGCTAAAGATCCTGATTTGGTGTCTCTTAGTGTCTTTTATTCTGTTTAATTCTTCTACTGATCGGGGTTTGGTCTCCCTTGTGTCTTGTACTGTGTTCACATTTTCTATTGATCAGAATTGTGTGTCTTCTGTCCTTTACTTTGTGTTTACATCTTCTAATGATCATGATTCGGTGTCTCCTGGGGGGCGTTTCATGAAAGAACTTGTCGGACGTTTTATCCGACAAGTCTCATTTTATCCGACAGTTACCATAGGAACAATGCCTCTCAACCAATCAAAATCATGGAAAGATGTCAGATCTGACAACTTGTGGGATGAAAATATTGATGAAACGCTCCCATGATGTCCTTGTCTGTGTTCAAATCTTCCAAAAATCACTATATGGAGTCTTCCATTGTCTTTGCCTTGTTCACATCTTCCAAAGATCATGATTTGTTGTGTCCTGTGTTCACATCTTGTGAAGATCATTGAAATGTGTCTCCTTCTCTATTCACATCATCTAAACATCATGATTAGGTGTCTCCTCGTGTCTTTCACTCTGTTCACATAATCTAAAGATCATGATTTAGCATCTCCTTGTGTCTTTTACTGTGTTCACATCTTCTATAGATCATGATTTGGTCTGTCCAAGTTGCTCTTACTATGATAACATATTGTAAGATCATGTTTCGGTGCCTCCTTGTTTCTTTTACTGCGTTTACATCATCTAAAGATCATGATTTGTTGTCTCCTTGTGTTTTTCACTGTGTTCACATCTTCTATAGATCATGATTTGGTATCTCTTTGTGTCTTTTACTGTATTTACAATTTCTAAAGATCATGATTTGGTATCTCCTTGTGTCTGTTACTGTGTTCATCACCTAGAGATCATGATTTGGTGTCTCCTTGTGTCTGTTTCTGTGTTCACATCTTTTTCATGATTATGTGTCTCCTACTGTCTTACTGTGTTCATATCATCTAAAGATCATGATTTGTTGTCTCCTTTTGTTTTTCACTGTGTTCACATCTTCTATAGATCATGATTTGGTATCTCTTTGTGTCTTTTACTGTATTTACAATTTCTAAAGATCATGATTTGGTATCTCCTTGTGTCTGTTACTGTGTTCATCACCTAGAGATCATGATTTGGTGTCTCCTTGTGTCTGTTTCTGTGTTCACATCTTTTTCATGATTATGTGTCTCCTACTGTCTTACTGTGTTCATATCATCTAAAGATCATGATTTGTTGTCTCCTTTTGTTTTTCACTGTGTTCACATCTTCTATAGATCATGATTTGGTATCTCTTTGTGTCTTTTACTGTATTTACAATTTCTAAAGATCATGATTTGGTATCTCCTTGTGTCTGTTACTGTGTTCATCACCTAGAGATCATGATTTGGTGTCTCCTTGTGTCTGTTTCTGTGTTCACATCTTTTTCATGATTATGTGTCTCCTACTGTCTTACTGTGTTCATATCATCTAAAGATCATGATTTGGTGTCTTCTTGTGCCTGTTACTGTGTTCACATCTTCTATAGATCGTGATTAGCGACTCTTTGTGTTTTTCACTGTGTTCACATCTTCTATAGATCATGATTTGATCTCTCCATGTTGCTCTTACTACGATAACATATTTTACGATCATGATATGTCTCATTATGTCTTTTAGTTTATTCCCATCACACATATATCATGATTGGTTTCTCCTCGAGTCTCTTACTGTGTTTCCATCTTCTAAAGATCACAATTATGTCTACTTCTGTGTTTTACTGCGTTGGCATCTTTTAAAGCAAATGATTTTGTGATTCCTTGTGTCTTTTAACATGTTCACATCTTATGAAGATCATGATTTGCCGTCTTCTTGGGTCTGTTTCTTTGTTCACATCTTTTTATGATCATGATTTGGAGTCTCCTTGGCCCGAATTCACAAAGGTGGTTTCGAAACTATTTTTTGTTTGTCAAAATTTCCAGGCCCTGTTCCCCCTACCTTTCGAGACAGATTTCCGCCTATGTGTGTTCATATCTTCTAATGATCATGATTTGGTGTCTTTAGTCAATGAAATATATTTTTGCCAAATCATTTTGCTAAGACTTATTTGGCTTAAAATTTATGGTATTTTTAAAAAAGATGGGATTTATTGTTGTAAACTATAGCTGCAATATTGTTGGATGTGAACAAAACAAGGGTTCATTTTCTCGACATTATTTATCAAATATGAGAAAACAATAACACACTTTATACACCTGACCTCTGCACTCTGCATGTCTCAAAAGTCAGTTTTACAATATATAAGATATTTCATTGGGTCTCTTTAAAAAGACACACAAATTTTGGTTTCTTCTGGCAGAATAATACAAAAAAATATAAACAAGAATAATATCTAATATTTTATTGGCTTTTCATGTGTGAACTCTAAAAAAATACACAATTAAGTTGGTGGCGACGTACCGTCTCTTTTCAAATAAAAGATGTACTTACTGAAAGGTCATAAACATGAAGCTATTCAATATACCACAAAAGTATTCACAAACACAATGAATATTTGACTAGCCATTGTCCCAGCATCAATGCCGTAGCGCTTTGCGAAGGGACGCCGTTAAAATAATTTTGAAATAGCTTTCAAATAGCATTAAAAGCGTATAATGTAATGCGCATTTGAATTTATTGAACTTGTCGATTGGTTGTAAAACAAAATTAATTGTATGAAATCATTTACAACTAAGAATACATTACTTTGCCATAAAACCGTGTGTTTACCCTAGCATTTGTTTAATGGTGTATACTAGAGTGTATCGCATTTAACTTATATTTGGGGGAAGCGGGAGGAGGGGGATAAGCGTACTATAAGGGGTGATTAGAAGAGAATATTATTTTTTTTTTATCATTTGACAACTTTATTTCGTAAGTCTACTGCGTACCCAGTAAACCAACACGTCATATATAGCTTAAATTGAAATAAATTAAAACTTTAAGATATCCAACAAGCATGAATTGTCGTGAACCCTTTATGGGGCCTACATTATGATACATGTATTTCCACGTGTATTGTGATGCCATCATAAAATCATTTTATTCGAATTCAAAATTGATAAATCTCTATGCACGTTGATTGCTTTTCTCGGTTAATCCATATTATATTTCCCGCACTATATCTCACTAACCGTTATTGCGAGTGTCGATATTAATGAATTCTGTTTTCAATGCACGGTTTTCTAATATTAAATATGGTAATACCAAGCAACAGTTATGGTTTGCAAGTCAAGCAATTAATGTGCCTCTCGACATAATTCGAAAGATATTTTGGTAGTATAATGCTCAAGTTGGACTGGGGGCCATCCCCGGTAGTTGAATGTATGACCATGAAGAGTTTATACCTCCCAAATGTGCTAACTGTATTTTTTTTAATTAAGAGTTGTTTACCAGGTTTTGTAAAGGAGTCTGTAGCAGACCTAGATGGACTATAATTTCAATACATATCTCGAAAATCTTGTTCGTATTACATATGAATAAATATTTGCCTTTTTAGAATTTCTTTGACTCTTTGAAAATAATTACGTTTAAAGATGTTTTTGCTCAAATATTTATATTTTAATTCAATTTGTCTCTTTTAAGGTGTGAATGTACTTGTTAAAAAAATCAACAATACGCTAAACACAACATGCTGGGACGGAGAGCTCTACTGTTTTTTTTTTAATAAATATACACTCTAAAATTGCTTCAAGTGCTGATTTAGTCATTCAAATTTGAACTAGAAAATCAGCACTCAAAGTGCAGTCATTATACAGTGCGTATCAAAAAAAGTTTACACTTTGAAAAAGTCCTGGGAATTAAAAAATACACAACACGTGGGTAATTTTTCACATATAATCTTGGGTTTGGGTCTCATCTATCCAATGAAAGTAAAAGTTTTGTTAGAATATTACACTTGAGTGAGCACTATCCATTTCTGTAAAGCTCGCAGAAATCTGTTTGCGCAGAAATGTTCGTTTTCATGCTGTGTCAAGTCGAAAGGACGAAATCAAACTGACACTACGAAAGATTTATCATACATTTCCTTTGCACTTTCAGTCAATTGGAATAAAACGGATACATTTAAGCATTTTGTGACAATTTTGCCACCCAAATTGAAATTTCAACATTCAATAAGCACAACCTTTACCCTATTTGTGCCAGCTGGATCTGAGGACATAACTGAATCTGAACAACAGTTTATATCAGACATCTCCAGCATTTTTTCACTAAGTTTTTATCATTGAAAGTCGGTTTACATTTCATTTTTCATTTAATACTTGTTTCTCCACACTTTTCCCAAGCTTAGCGATGATTAACAAAATGAAAATCAAGCTTAAGCCATTCCATGTAAATCACAGCTCAGTGTAAAGCAAATATCGACACGATGGCCTCGGTGTGTGGGGGAGTGGGGTGGGGCAAAATGCACTCTTCGAAGTGTTTTGGGCAAGGAAACAAGTTTAAAAAGTTAAAAGATATCTTCAAATCACTTTTACTTGCTAAATTCCATGTGTTCTTCATGATTAAGGGCTACTTTTATGCGCATAACTGTTTCAAATTTCTGCGCAAATCATTTTTCACTAACTTTTCAAAAGTAAGTGGTGCTCATTCAAGCGGAAATATTTTTCAACAGTTATATCGTCATTTGCTTTAATGGACCTGCACCAATGTTAAAATGTGGAACAATCTTCAGGATATTACAAATGTATAATCTTACAGGATTTTCAAAGTGTAAACTTTTTTTGATACGCACTGTACAATCACATTAAGTGCTAAATTAGCACTTCATTTCTTAGAGTGTACTAGGGTAAATCATTATCGGCGACATGCTATTTTGCATACACTAAACCTACACTAGCTAATCTTTCTATGTCGCTGGAGTTACTCTGCCAAATAGAACTTTATTAGATTGAGTAATATTGTCGGTTAAAGGTCAAGTCCACCTCAAAAAAAGAGTTGATTTAAATTAAAATTTAAACAATTCAACAAGTAAAACACTGAAAATTTCATCAAAATCGGATGTGAAATAAGAAAGTTATGATATTTCAAAATTCTGTTTAATTTCACAAAACGGTTATATGCACATCCTGGTCGCTATGCAAATGGGGAGACTGATGATATCATCCACTCACTATTGCGTTTACATTTTATTATATTGCGTTTACATTTTATTATATGAAATATTCTTATTTTCTCTTCATTGTCAATTTAATAAATGATCAATTATTTCCAGAACATGTGGAATTGTTTAATACTATATTATGGTTCAGTCAAGTTGGTCCTTAAAATTCAAACAATAGAAATCAAGATGAATAGTGAGTGATAGATATCATCGACTGTCTCATTTGCATATCAGTGAGTTGTGCGTATCAATGTTTTGTGAAAACTGAGCGAAAATTAAAAATGTCATAACTTTCTTACCTTACATCCAATTTTGATGAAATATTCATCATTATGCTGGTTTGATTTTTCTCTATTTTTTCAAATCGATTTTTTTCTGGGGTGGACTTTATCTTTAATGATGCTTAAACTTCCACCTGTAGCTAAAAAAAAGAAAAATATGTCTACCTATAAAGTGCTGACGCCATTGTAAACTAAACTTCCACGCCTAAATTATTCATAGACCTACGCATAATGATAAAATGTCAGTACCGTACAAAACTAAAGCTACTGACACGCCTAAGTAGAGAACAAAAAACTAAAAAATACAGACATGGAAAAACCCTACCTAGATTCACTTTTAATCCTAGATATATATCCATATTTTATTTGGGCTCCTCACTTTTTTTTTTACATTTTGTAATGTATCTCATGTCAAATACTTATGTTAGATATTTGATTTGATTATTGATGCACTATGTTTACGAATACATTTGTTACGTATATTATCTTATTTGTTTTAAAAGTGGAATAAATAAATAAAATGAAGATTTCTGATAAGATCGAAATATTCTCTTCTTCTTGCAAATTTGGAGTAGCGGATCAAGCTCTTTGCAAAGAGGGGCTGGACCAAGTATTTGAAAAAAAAAGAAGGGGTCATCACTCCCATACGAAGACATTTTGGGTTCTTCTCGATCACATATGCCGTCCTAACTACCTCTTTTCTCTTCTAAAAAAAAAGGAAGTAGAAGGGGTTAACATCCTTACCCATAGATACGCCCTTTATTTGTTTGTTTCCCCCATAACCACTTTTTTAATTTCCCATTTTCCATTCTCTCCTTCGCAACCCAGCGTAAACGCGTTTGTTGCCCACCAACATAGGAGAAATACACCCAATACCTGAGTACCTTGCCATACTATTCTCCTGCCTGCTCTTTGTCATGTCTCTTTCATTCTTCCATCCATCATTGCCATGACAAAGAAACCAACGTTTTGTTTCGTAATCACCGAGGTAGAATATGTTTTGGCTCCCGCAACTCCGCCTCCATATCCGACCGTATGGCAAGCCCTTTAAACAGTTATTCACATTTTCTGATATCAAGAATTCCTTTCTTGATATCAGGAATTCTAATTTGTGAACTACAGAAAACCATTTCTTGATGTAAAGAATTGAATTCTTGATATCAAGAACAGAAATTTTGATATCAAGAAATGCATTTTTTATATCAAGAAATCTAATTCTTGATATCAGAAAATGATTAAATGCAGTGGCGTAGCTAGGATTTTTCCGGGGGGCACCATTTTTCCGGTGTGTGTGTATGTGTCACAAGGGCAGATCCGACTCTCACCATTAGGGTACGGGGCCCGAAATTTCCCCCGATCAGTCACTTTTAGTGTTATTCTTATAAAACAACATAAAAATAAAATAATCTCATGAGCCTTATAAAAAGCGCGAGCGCGAAGCGCGAGCGATTTTTTTTTATTTCGTTTATTCTGTCCTGAAAATTTCATATTCTGGGCAATGTTATGTGTGATCCTGAACAAGATGGTATGTAACTAGATGGTTACTGCGAACGCCAAGCGCGAGCAGAAATTTTTATTAACAGTTCTAGCATTATCGAAAAGGGACCTAGTAAGGTGTGCTTACAGTTACCCACGAAGACGGTATATATTTCAATAATGCGAGCGCGAAGCGCAAGCAAATTTTTTTGACATTCCGATCTAAAAAAATTGTCATTCTAAACACATTTTGTATTAATAAATGGTATAGGTGTGTAACTAAACAATTGATGCAAGCGCGAGAGGAAGAAAATTGAGATTTAAGACCTAAAAGCGGGACACTCTATTCATATTTTGTAAATTATAAATAAGATATAGTTAACTGAGTATCATTAATGATGCAATCGTGAAGCGTGAGCAGACAATTGATATTCTGATGTGAAGCTGGATAATTTAAGTGCCTTTTCAATAAAGACCTTGCAGGCTTTCGCGCATGTTTTAGATTTAGACCTAGAATCTAGGCATTCTGAATACATTTGTTTAATGGAACATTATGGAATACACGTAGACAATGGTAACTTGGCTAATCAAAAATGTGACCACGCAGCGTGAGCTTAAAATGCTGATTTGTAGACCATAAAACGGCCATTTTACAGAGCACTTAAATTTGTAAATGAAAATAATGAAAGCTCGATGTCTGAGCTAAAATATTTTTGTATATTGACTTAAAAACTTGTTCCATATAGCCTATTGAGCAAGATATGAATCTCATCGAACAGGCAATTCTGGCGCAAAGCGCAAGCAAACATTTTATATAGTAACATGAAATAATTTTTTTTGGAAGTCTTCCCCTCACACTATTTCATTCACTCGTCTTCCTCCTCTTATTTTCCTCTTATTTTTACTCCTGTCTTTCTTCTTCTTTTCCTTTTATCCTTTTCACTTTCTCCCTTTTTTTTTGCTCTGCCAATTTTTTCAGGGGGCACCTGGGGGGGCACACTAAATCTCAGGGGGGCACGTGCCTTCCAGGCCCCCCGTAGCTACGCCACTGATTAAATGTTAAAACGGCTTGCCATACGACCGACCTTGCTTTGTAATTTCAAATCAATCTAATTGGATCTTATACAGATTACGATATTGGAAAGGGCTATATTCACTATACGCGGTCATATTTTAATATTTTACATGAGTACACCATTGTATTGAAAGTGTCATTAATTTTGTTGAGAAGAAAGGTTTTTCAGATAAGGAGGAAGGGGGGGGGGGAGAAAGAGAGAGAGTGGGAGATGAAGGTGAGGTGTGGGCAGTGAAACGATATAATATCGGCGACTGGAATTTTCATCTTCATTATGTACAACAATTGTCATTTAATATTAATATCACCATTATAGTCCAGGATAGAAGAGGCGTAACCTTGTTTTTTATATATACAATATGTTTAGATGGTTTCTTGTCAATTCGAGGGTGCTGATTACGAATCTGGATGATGCAACTCGTGTAACCTTGAGCATTTTCCCCAAATTGCCAGAATCCAATATGGCCGCCAAAATATGCAAAGTACCCATAAAAATCCTAAAATTGTCAGCACATTAGCTACGAAATGCATGAAATTGTGTGGCAGGAGTGAGATACTCCCTGAAAAAAATAAGTTTTGACAAAATATTCATTTTCCTGATATTCAAAATGGCCGCCATAGTTCAATTCAATTCAATTCAATTCAATTCAATTCAAAATGGTTTATTAAAAATCCTTTCTTTGCAGCCAAAGCCGAATTGCGAAAGTTTACATTTCAAACAAAATCATCAATAACAAGGTAAAAATAACTTATAGTACCACGGACAAATTTCAATATAGACATATGTGTAACAAAGTATTTTATAAAGAAATTCAAATCAATACTCACTGATAAATGAAACAAAAATGGAAAATATTCAAAATACATGTAAATATGAGTGGATACAGGAAATGAAATGGAAAGCAGAAATGAAGAGAAATAGTTGAAGAGAGAAGAGAAGCAGAGAGGGGGAGAGAGAAGAGAAGAAATTGATAGTGAAAGGGAAGCTGAGAGAAAAGGGCGAAAAAGCAATTAGGTCACATGTTTTCATACATACTTGCAATGATACATATTTTGGCAAATTTTTGTGATTTCAATTAAAATATTAAGTTCACGACTAGATATCAGTGAATAATTGCTCATATGGAAGAAAAATATTTTGATTAACAAAGTAAAATGAGATGAAATAAAATAAAACTTGAGTTCTCCAACATAAAGAGAGCTCAACATTAGAATTATTATGTACATATAATCTGCATTCTACAAAAAGCAACAATCTTTTAATATCCTATTTAAAGAGTCCAATGAATGTTGAATAGCTTGATATCATTATACATGTAACGATAGGAGAAGATATATAAACAAAACTACTCCTTGTAATCAATTCTTTTAGAGTTTAGTATTGCTACGATGAAGAGACACATCATGGAGTGAGAGCACCGTCGGGTTTGGTACATTTCTACAAAAACTTATGTCCATTGTGAAACACTTTTGTAAATTCAAACGCATTCCATTTGCGGTTGACCATTCATGTAATTCAGTAAGTGCAGACAAGAGTGTTGACGGTGCTCTCACAGGACGGGTCTCAACAAAGGTAAGGTCATCCACATATTTGAAATGATCCACACATATGTCATTGGTCCTTGATAAACTGAGTTCATTGGTTGCAGCGTCGTTGACCAATGCCAGAAACACAACCGGGCCTAATTTCGTGCCCTGGGGCACGCCCGCTGAAGTGATGCACCAATTCGATAGAGCTCCTTTGTATTTCACCCTTTGATGGCGCTCTGAAAGAAAGTTCTCGATCCACGCCACATGACTGCCCTGCACGCCCATGTCTAGCAGTTTGTTGATCGCTACTGTAGTCCATTGTATACTATATTATGTACAATATAAATAGGGAAAACTAGCTTTCACAAAAGTGAGCACTAAACCGCAAAAAAATCGCGATGTATGAACGAGGTGATATATGCAAATCATTATTACTAACGAGATATATCATTTATTATATCATAAATTGGAAGATTTCTGTATTTTGATATCTAAAATGGCCGCCACTGGCCCAAACAGTATTGCGTACAATGGCAATGGGGGCCAAAAAAATCAAAAGAGTGATCACTAAAATGCATATTATTAAGATTAAACGAGTGGAATACTGACTAAAAGCATAATTGTTAACGAAATATATTATTAATATGCCATGTATGTGATGAATGTTGTATTTTGATATTCAAAATGGCTGCCAAAGGCCCTAAAAGTATTATCCACAATGAGAAAGATGGGCAAAGAAATCACAAGAGTGATCACTAAAATGCATATATATGTGATAAATTAATGGGATACTGTTTAAAAACATATTTTCTAACGAAATATATCATTCAGGTTTAAAGTTTGTGTTAAATACTGTATTTTTACTTTCAAAATGGCCGCCAGAGACATTAACAGTATTATGCACAATGCAAAGTGGGAAACCAATATTCACAGGAGTGAGCACCATAAATGCAGGTATTAGTGATCTATGAGTAAAATATTGTCTGAAAGCATAATTTTTATTAAGAGATATCATTTATTATGCCAGATAGGTGATAAATACTATTATTGGAAAGTCAAAATGGCCGCTACAGGCCCTTACGATATTATGCACAATGTGAATGGGAACAAATTATTTCAGCAGAATTTGGCTTTGCTTGGCCAGTTGGTGATGTATGAGTGAAATATCGTCTGAAAACATGATTTATAACAAAATATATCATATCTTATGTAATTTAGGTGATAAATACTGTATTTCAACATTCAAAATGGTCACCAGTGGCATAAAGAGTATTATGTACAATGGCAATGGCCGGGGCCAAAAAAGTGACAAGAGTGAGCACTAAAATGCATATTATTAAGATAAACGAGTGGAATACTGACTAAAAACATCATTGTTAATATGCCATTTATGTGATAAATGCTGTATTTTGACATTCAAAATGGCCGCCATAATCCCTATATTTATCATGTACAATGCGAATGGAGAAACTAATTTTCACAAGAGTGAGAATCATAAAATGCATATGACTGTGATATACGAGTAAAAATACTGTCTTAAACATGATTTCTAACTAAATACATCACATATTGGTTGTGGAGGTTATAAATGCTGTACTTTGAAATCCAAAATGGCTGCCATAGGTCCTAAAAGTATTATGTACATTGTAACATTGGACATATAATTTTGACAGAATTTGGCTTTGTTTGACTCTAAATATACTTAGAAGCATTTATCGGAAATGACAAATGAAAATTGATCAATGAAAAGCCAATGAAAACCAATATACATATTGCCTTTAATTGTGAATTCTGATGCACGGGTGAAATATTGTCTAACACCATGGTTTGTAACGAGATATATCATAATGTTGTGTATTTAAGGTGATGAACACTGCATTTCTAAATCGAAAATGGCCAACATAAGCCCTTATCGTATAATATACAATTTTAGTGTAGACAAATAATATTCACAAAAAGGGCATATGGCAGCCATTTCGAATGTTGAAATACAGTATTTATCACCTTAATTACATAAGAGATGATATATTTTGTTATAAATCATGTTTTCAGACGATATTTCACTCATACATCACCATTTGGCCAAGCAAAACCAAATTCTGCTGAAATAATTTGTTCCCATTCACATATAGTTTTCCCTATTCATATTGTCCATAATAGAGTATACAATGGACTATGGCGGCCATTTTCAATATCAGGAAAATAAACATTTTGTCAAAAATTATTGTTTCAGAGTGTATTTTACTTCTGCCACACGCTTTCATGCATTCCATAGCCAATGTGCGGACAATTTTAGGATTTTTATGTGTAATTTGCATATTTTGGCGGCCATATTGGATTTTGCCAATTTGCGGAAAACGCTCAGGGTTACACGAGTGGCATCATCCAGATTCGTAATCAGCGTCCTCGAATTGACAAGAAACCATCAAAAAATATTGTATATATAAAAAAAACAAGGTTTGGTCAAGTTTCTATGCCTGGACTATTAACATTGCCGATGATTGCCTCCTGTGACCTCATCGGTGACCTTCACCTGATTCGCTAATGAATTACAAAAAAAAACAATGTAGTTTACGTAAAAATAGTCTTTATCCTTGTGGTAAACCTGCCTCACAATACCTCTAATGAAGTCATGTTTTATTATAGAGCGAAGCAGGAGGGGAAAAGGAGTTAGATGTTGTAAGAGTTTGACGAAAAATGGCGAGGGAACATGAAACCTTTTTATTCAAATCAATCTTTAATCGCTGAACATGCTAAATGGAGAATCGGAAACGCACCTATAATGCTTATACGAGGTTTTTGAACTGGCCCTATTTTGAAATGCTGTCAGTCCGCCATAATAATGCCATTAATAATCAACACGGTCCATTCCCTGTTACGATCCCTTTTCTTTACGTTTGTTTATGGTTTCATAAGCTTCAGAATGTATTATGGTCTATTCCATGTGTCCACGAAAAACTTTGAAATTCCCCAAATTTATTTATCCAAATATGTGCCTAACATGCGACAAAGAATACCTCGGTCACATTTGCTCTACGGCGGTCGTACGGCGAGTCGAAAACAGCCGTCTTAGTATTTTTTTTTACTAAAACCACTTATATGTAGCTGGTACAAATAAATGTGAAAACGGCTGTTTTCGACTCGTTGCACGGCGCGCCGTAGAACAAAATTGTGCCTATGGTATTAAAAACCATTGAGCTCTGTATTTACAGTGGCATCCAAATAATTATGAGGTATAGTTTTCTATGGAGTAAAAAAATCTTGCTATTTTTGTTTGTTTTAGTTTTGTGAAGCGCTTATAGCTTTAGAATAATAATTCGACAATAAGCACTGCAGAAGCAATCTCATTGTACACTGTAAAAAACTGTGGAGTTAAAACTGACACCAATTGGTGTTAATAGAGGACCACACCCTAAAAGGTTAAAATAACACACTAGAGATAGAACGTAACACCAAAAGTGTAAATGTAACAACTATAGGTGTTATAATAACACCTATAGGTGTAAAACTAACACCACCAATTTAACAAAGGTGTAAAATAACTTGTGTGGTCCTCTATGTACACCGGTTAACACCACAGTTTTTGCTGTGAGATATATTCTATCGGTAAGAAATGACCGAAATTGACTGGTATTGGCTTAATATTTGATATACAATGATATAAAGGATATAAAGGAAGACCTGGGGAGCGTTTCATCAATATTTTTACCCGACAAGCTGTCAGATCTGACATCTTTCCATGATTTTGATTGGCTGAGAGGCACTGTTCCTATGGTAACTGTCGGATAAAATGGGACATGTCGGATAAAACGTCTGACAAGTCCTTTCATGAAACGCTCCCCTGAATTATCGGAAAACGCTGTAATGTCCATTGCTAACAATGACATATCCATAAAGAAACATTATTAAGCTTGGTTTTGTTTGGCATATATCTAATGAAACTGCTTGGCGTCCTGACAACTATAAAAAGCAGTACACGAACGCCCATTTAACAAGGATTGGAAAGTGGTTTATGTCTTCTAAGCTCAAACATAATTGACAAATACATTTTCAGCTGCGCATTCATGTTCAAAATGTAATGTCCGTAACTATGGTCATACGCAGAATTTTTTCCGGGGTGGCGGGGGGGCAAGATGCGAAAAAATGGGCGATTTTTATTTGTAAAGTGAAATTGAAGGATTACATGCATTCTTTTGTGAAAATTTCAGTAAAAATGTAAATTCTCAAACTTTTAGGGGGAGTTCAACTGCCCCCTGCCCCTATGCTATGCAAACATTATGCTCGATAACTACCAGAATATTTTAATAGAAATTAATTATAAACAGATATGTCAGAGATCAAGGGTAATATAATACAATGATACAGACGTATTCAGTATGACAACAATGGTCTTTAGAAATAAGTGCCGAAATTTGACAAAATATATTTACTGTAATAACAATAATAATAATGATATATATCATTTATGAGGCGCCGATTATCTTATTTCGTGTACAGTGGCGCACTATATCGGCTGTGGCTTCAGCTGCTAAAGGCGCTTGGTGCATTCAAGGAATTAGTCTTGCCGGGTACCCATTCACTTCACCTGTGTTGAATGTAGCACAATGTGGGTACATTTTTTTTTGCTGAATGAGAATATGCCATGGCTGAGATTCGAACCCACGTTCTTCTCATTGAAAGACGAGATTCGTGACCACTAGACCACAACGCCCCAATGTAGTGTAATGTAATGTCTGTAACACTGGATTTTCTCACACACAGTGACTTATAGTGACACTATAACTCCTTACAACATTGGTATTGTGATTGAAATATGAATAAACCCGTGACGTTTCATCCTCTTTTTTTTCCTATAATGCATTTCGTTTTCTATTCTCCTTCAATCGACAGGTTGTCTGGCTGCGATTACAACATATCTTCAGCATCGCTTGCCGACGTCTCGGCCTGGTTATCTCCCCGGTGATGCCACGATTCTCCGTCATCCTCCATCCATGTCATGATGCCTGGTGCTCCCTTTTGCGTACAACCCGTCAATAGAGCATTCACTTCCCTAAGCGTTGCCATGGCGACGAGATTGGCAATTTCTAATTGACCACGCTTGATTGATTATCGTCTAGTCGTCGTCCCGTGAAGTGGCATTGCTATGTCACTTCGATTAGACATTTACGACAAGGGATTATTTTACTTTCAGAGTACTCCAGCTAGAAATCAATTTCGAAAAGTGAAACAAATCAGAAATAAAAAAAAGTATATCAGTTGGTCCCTACCCATGAAAAGAATGAACTTGAAAACCCGTAAATGGATGAAATTCATCGCCTTGATTAATGTAATTTATTAAATTTGTGAATATATGAAATTGGCGCGTCACTTGATTTGCGGATTAGCGGATGGGAGAAAGAGAAAGCAGGCAGAGTATTAATTGCCTCATCGCTTTTATGGACAAAACGAACCACTTGGTTCGATAAATAACGGTCTGTTTAAAAACACAAGAATGTGATTGACCACGTGCATCTATTAGTCGTTTCTCTGAAAATCAACCAAGGCATACAACAAGAATTCGCGACGAAGATAAGGCCAAAAGCCAGCTTCCAAGATTCCAAAAGGGAAAAAACAACGACTACAAGACCGGGGATTCTCATCCTCCCTGGAAACTGTTCGTAAAAATGCGAGGTAAAGTCGTCTGGCCACGGAACCACGTGATGGACGCAGAAGACTTCAGTCGCGGTGATGATAAAAGTTTAATAGTTTCAGAGTGCTCGAGACGTCAATAAAGATCATCTTCGTGATTGGTCTGCAATTCACTGAGATCATAAAGTGGATGGGATCGATCAAAATAGCTTTCTCACCGTCAGCGTGGTGAAAGGCTACAAATAATCTTTAGAATATGTATGAAGGTGTAAAGATGCGAATCATGTGTAGATCATGGAATAGATACCACTTTCTGGAGGAACGAACTTGAGATTATTCATTTGGAATCCTTTGAAATGGGATTGGTAATCCTGGTTGACGGAATTTCACCTACTATGATAGTTTCACCTCGTTAGTTACTCGAAAGACGGTTTCACATTTACGCTCATCTGTATAAACAACGAATCCTTTTGTAGCATGGTCAGCACCCTGACAAAACTCAAACTTATCTACATTCAATTTGTTTTTATTCAATCACAGGATGCGTGACAAGAAACTTTAAAGATAATTTCCAGTTTTGGTAACGATCTCAAAATGACTTTTTACAGAATCTAACTTATGACCACCCAAGTGTCTGTTTGTATGAATAAAAAATATGTGCCAAAGGATTCTGGAAGAAATTGTGTAATAGATGAGAAATAAGCAAAATAAGCGCGGATTCGGTCACTTCCGTCGGGTCTTTATTCCAGCAATAATAATACACAGTCCCACGTGTGCCTATCTGTGTTGGTGATCTTCAGTGTGAACATTTTTCAGCGTAGATTTCAAGATTTCACAAAGTTCAGTTTATGTAACTGTACCAGATCTAGATCCTCGATGATATACTGACAATTAAGCCTTGTTTTACAGACTTTCTAATGAAATCAATGTTTACTGCAACTACTGGCATTTCTCTTTAAGAAAGTTTGAAATATGTTTCTGATTATTTGAAAACATTACCAACACCTGTATAATCAGTACCATTGATACTTCTGTGGGATCATACAGACACAATTACAGAATAAAATCGTGACGTGGGAAATTATTTCAAAGATTAGAATAATTCTGAACATCGTTTGTCTTTGATATAAGGTATAATGGCACTTGCAGACTTCAGCAAAAGAGGTGGCCAGATATGCGGTTGTCAGTCTAAGTGGATGCACTGAAGAGCTAATATCGATGTGATTGTACAGTCTAACGATGGAGGCATATACATGGTGTCTCGTGGTTCTCCTCTGCGTCGTTGCCATAGTTGGCATACCTGGCAATATCCTCGTCATGCTTATTTACCAACGCAAAGCACGGCGGTTGAGTATGAACGTTTACATCAGCGGTCTTGCCGCTGTTGACCTCTTCGTCTGCGCGCTGACCGGTTACCGCCTATATTCGTGGATCAACGAGAAACAATTCTACAACAACACGGCATGTCAACTCTTCACGTGGATTGGCTTCTGGAGCGAGATGTTAACCGCGTTTATAACAACCGCAATCGCGCTTGACCGCTACGTTTCTGTGTGTAAGCCTCACGCTGCGATCATAACCCCGGTACGCGCTACAATCTCAATCGGCGTCTGTACCATCGTAAGCGGTCTGCTTAGTCTGTTTTCGTTCCTGATCTACGGAGTCGAGAGTCAGGAGTGCAAGATTATCAACGATGGACTTCTTTTGTACTTGTTCGCTACCTTGACTTTCAGTGCGTTTGCATTGCTGATGGGATCGGCGTTGATCTTCTATTGGCTCGTCTTTCGAGAAGTTCGAAAACGGACAAAGGTAGGACCGAGATTAATTGAAGTTAAACCAAGAAACGAATCGAGTACACCGCGACCGGAACCGACAGTTGTACGCTCTCATTCTCTTCCCTGCTCTCCAACCCATCGTCGCGGCAAAAACAGCAAGTGGAACCGGGCCCATCGGATGATGATCGCCAAGCAATTAGAACAGAAGTTGACACTTGTCAGCCTAGCTACATCATTTCAAGCAGGGCGTTTACATCCTTCGCCAAGTTTAGGCGTTGATACGGTGACAATCCGCCAGAACACCTTCTTAACCGCTGACTTTAATACGTGGAACGTGAATTTACCGCGTCACAGTAGCGCAAACGGTCTGGACTTGTCAATAACGTCAGACATGCGGTCACGCCCCTGTAGCGTACACAACTTCGGCAGTCAGATCGCGCTGTCGACGGCGTTTTGCCCAACCAAAGATACCACCCAGGACAAAGTCAATAACCAACCGGCGTTGCGGCGACGGCGTACCGGTAAAATGCTGCTTCTTGCCACCGTCGTCTTCGTGATCACGTGGACCGCTCGATGTATCATGTGGCTCGTCGAATTTCAGGCGGAAACTTGGTGGCAAGAAATCCGACAAAACAATGACTTCGCTTTTGCTGTGCTCATCATTTTACAGCATATCTACTACACGACACCGGCTGTCAACCCCGTGATTTATAGTTACGTTAATCCAAGATTTCGAGAGGATTGTACAAAAGTAGTTCGAAGAATATGTAGGAGAAGAGAGGAGCTATAACAGAGACTTGAAAAAGCAATTTATTATTGTCAATTATTTGGACACAATCGACTCCCTGTTTTTCCTACTACAGAAACGAACATATTTTTGTATCCGAGCCTACGTGTGTTGTGAAATATAAAACTTGACTGAGAATGTACATAATTATTTCTGAAATCTTTCGTATGTTCACAAGTATATCTCATACCTATGTCTTTCTGAAATATGTCTTTCTTTGCGAAATTGATGCCTCGTGTAAAATCAGCAATACGTTGTTTCTGAAATACTCACCAAATACAAATATATTTCTTGTATCTCTTTATAACAGTTGCAATTTCTAATGCGATAACAATTCAACCGCAGATCTACCGTCCGAAAACTAAAAAAAAGCTACATTCGTTTAAGCTTTAGTGTATTGACAATGATAAAGCACTTATTAGCATTTCTGAGAGTTGCCAAATGCGTTTTATAATATTCAATTATTATGATTTCTATTTATTTCACCATTAGTATACTTTAATTATTATCATAATCAACATCATCACCATCTCCTTCATCTCTATCATCATCTTCATCACTACCAACATCATCATCACATCATCATAATTATTTTTAGTTGTAATATTTGTAGTAGTACCATCATTATTTGTATATGATATCAGATTAAAACCGTTGAGTGATTGATTCATAAACAATATTCAGATGTTTAAAGGTTATGATAGAACAAGAAAGGTTACATAGTAATCATAAACTGGACCTGAATGTAGCAAACTCAGTAGGGCATGATCCCAATATGTAAGAACAAATGCAGAGTTATAACAAAACAAAATAAAACTACTTCAATTGAAATGTATGTTTCTAAATGATTATTAGAAACAATAATAAAATATTCTCAATTGCAGTATAGACATATTTATGAATTCATGATCAAGTGTTATGGTTTATAACGACAAATCATTTTTTAAAGAATCTAAAACTCGTTCTTGATTTTATTTCAATCCGATTGATTGGTTCTTTGTTGTTCACGTACTATGACCTGCAACACATCTTTCTTATTTCGATTAATGTACAGCAAGATTGTATCTGCAAGCATTAGATTAATTATTGACTGAATACACCTGTTAAAATTCATGCATATTTGTTTTCAACAAAAATTGTACTATTTCCACCCTTTCCAATTTCCCCATTAATTTGATTTTTTTTTCATCTCCGACATTTGTACATGTGGCGCCGATTTTAAGCAAGCAACCACCGCTGTCAGAGCAAGTTATAGACAAGCAATCACTTCATAGGTGAGCTGGATGGTACTGTCTTTCTGAAGCAGAGCTGAGGAAAGATAGTGTGTAGATTCAGCAAGAGAGAAAGAGTGAGATTCAAGAGCAATCACTCAAGAAAGAGAGAGTGAGAGAGAGAGAGAGGGGGGGGGGGGGTAGGATGAATAGAAAGGGGGCTAAGGAGAAGAGAAAGCGATCAAACATTAATAACACTAAGCATGCTAGGGGAAAATGCAGTCTTTTGCATCTTTGACAAAATGAAGATTGAACAGAAGCAACTTGCATTTGAGTACATGCTTTATTTACAGTGCGTCCCAAAAAAAAATTACACTATTGAAATGGCTGCCAAATAAGAAATGTAGCACTTTGGGGGAAAAGACTTATCTGATATGGAAAGCCAATAAAGTCAACTTTCAAATGACACCAAAAAGTTGGAAAATTATTCATGCTTGAGCGAGCACTGCCCACTGAAACAGAGGGTATGCAAATTAGGGTGGGCTGGAATTAGCCTTCCAATTTCTTTCAGATTTTTTGTTTGGTACTTGCAAAGTTGAAGGTTATTTGGTGAGTTAAAGATCAGATGTTATCAGTTTGTTGTTTGTGAAAATTTCATACGTTATTAAATTGAAATTTAATGCATGAGTGATCATGAATTGCAATTTTTAATGCAGCTTTATCATATGGATCATGTGGATCTTAACAATGTGTTCATGACAGTCAGGAGAAGAGGGGGTAATATGACTTAGGTAGGTGAAGTAAGTTGATGGGCTTAAGGTCAACAGAACATTTAGCAACCCCTCCCTCCATCTCTACCCCCTCCCCCCACTTCTCTCCTCCTGGGAGACTAAGCTTGGCTATGCTGGGCAGGAATTAGCCATACAGTTTTTTGAGAGGTTAGTCCTTTGGAACTTACAAAGCTAAGGGTGTTCTGCTATTCATGAGTGAGATAAGTTTTGGTTTTAATAGGCAAATTTCATGAATTTCTCAATTGAAATGTACTGCATGAGTGAACGGGAATTGCAATTTTAGTGTAGCATATTCATCTTGTGGACATCAGAAGTGTGTTCATGAGAGTCAGAGTAATGTGATGGTACATGTACCTGTTACAAGCAAGAGGGCGAGGTATGCTAAGACTTGGTTAAAAGGGCATTCCTCTTCATTTTGTCCTTTTACAAATTAAAAGTCATAGGTACCCTCCCCTCTTCACCTCCATTTTCCAGCCCCCCCCCCCCTCTCTCTCTCTCTCTGTCTCATCTCCTGGATTGTAGCCTTTTCAAAACTTAACTGCCAAGTGACCGGTGGCTGATGGTCAGTTTGAATGATTACCAAAAAAAATTAATGATTATGATGATTAATGAAATAATTTATTGGAAAAAAATGAATGTTTTATTGATCACATTGCACATTGAATGAGTTAATGTACTGATAAATTGTTGATTGAATGATTGATAGGAAAAAGTTGATGCCCTAATTCAGAATTAATCATTAAACCAACATTCTGCTCTGGACTTCACGCGTACATAATAGCCATCAGTCTCTCAACAGGAGGGGAGGGTGGGAAAGAGGGAGGGGGCGGGGCTGAATGTTCTGTTGACCCTTATTCCATCAACCTACTTCTCCCACTTAAGCCCTATCTCACCCCCTATTCTCCCGACTGGCCGACTCCCATGAACACATTGCTGAGATCGCCATGATAAAGTTGAAATGCTGCCCCAAAAGAGATCCAAATGATAAAGCTGAAGTGCTGCTCCAAAAGTGTAATTTGTGTTCACTCATGCATAAAAGTTCAATTTAATAACTTAAAAAATTTGCTTAAGCTATCAAAACTGATCAAGGCTGATCATCAATTTATCACAACGCCCTTAACTTTGCAAGTTCGAAATGATTTGCCTCTCAACATCTGAAATAAATTGGAAGGCTAATTCCAGCCCACCCTAATTTTCATACCCTTTGTTTCAGTGGGCAGTGCTCGCTCAAGCATTAATATTTTTCCAACTTTTTGGTGTCATTTGAAAGTTGACTTCATTGGCTTTCCATATATGAGAGTCTTTTTCCCCAAAGTGCTAGATTTTTTATTTGGCGGCCATTTCAAAAGTGTATAGTTTTTTTGGGACGCGCTGAAGTTAATTGCACGTTAGTTGAATATATTAAGCCGCCATTACAAATTCACATTTTTTCTGGTTTTACCTGTATTGCATAACAATGATAAGGAACTTTTTTTTAATTGTTCCTTTTACAATCTGTTTAATTTGATATTTTACCATGAAATCAAGAATAAAAGCATTATCAGCATCAAATTGATATACACGTAAGCATCAAATTTGAATGTCAAGCGGTTCTTTCATATAGCTGTTCGTAAGTTGTGAATGAATAAACGCATGGCGGTTGACCATTTCTTTCCTATATGACGATCTCTATATAAAATATGTAACTTTGATCAAACGCTTCAGTTTATGTACAATTTGTTATTCAGCTGAACTGCGTTGGCTACACTAATACCTCAGTCACGTTACCCATATACGGCGGCCTAACGGCGATTCGAAAACAAACGTTTTAATATTACAAGCTACTCCTGTTTTTAACAGCTATATATAGGTGGATTGAATAAAAAGGAATAAAACGGCTGTTTTTAATTCCCCGTACGGCCGTCGTAGGGGAAATGTGACTACCGTATAACCATGTATACCAATAACCTTACGGCAGTGCATAATCAAATGTCAGAAATTGTTGATAAATCCCCAGCAAAGTTAAACGGCTATTCCTGTCTATTGTGTATCTTATCTAGCACATATAAGAACATGCTCCAATCGTGCGCAGCTTATAAATTTGTGGGCAACTTAAAGGCCTGGCCACACCGACCGAGTGTTGTTGGAGCGGTCGTGGAGCGGAGAGAAAAAAAATCATCACCGCTCGCTATCGTTCAGAGTTTTCGATTTCGATTGTTTTTATTTTGTTTTCGACTTTTTCCCCAATTTTGTGAACGAAATTCGACCCTCTATCCCTACCACACCACGACCGCTCCAACAACGCTCGGGCGGAGTGACCACGCCTTTACGAACGGGCCCTTAAAAAAAACCCACCTGTCGTTTCATAAAGCTGTTCGAAAGTTAAGAGCGACTTTTAGAAACAACTCGTGAACCTTTCTTAGGCGCTCAACCAGTGAATATACTCCTGTATTTACCACAAGAAAGGATCACCAATCGTTCTTAAATTCGCTCTTTACTTATATACGAAAAGCTTTAATGATAATCCGCTTATAAGAAGCGCTTATTACATCGGGACGGGTCTAAGAACTTTACTGAATGACCCCGCTCATCGAATTTCAAACAGTCATTCCAGCACACAATGTGTGCACATACTCCACTCCCTGGGGAGTATTCCAGTCAGTCGTCAGTGAGGCACACACAGTACTGGCCCCCGTTGCAGAAAGAGTTGCAATCAATCGCAACTCTAAAAATCATGCGCAACTTGATTTTCAACCAATCAACAGCGCGCATTTGGGCCCCTGGACAAGCTACAATGACTTTCACATCCTACCGGGTACCCATTGAGCACCTGGGTCGAGAGTGGCAAAGTGTGGATTAACGCCTTGTCTAAGGACGCCAGACCGCTGTGGGATTCGAACACACGACCCTACACCACGGCTCCTCTTCTAAGCCTTATGAAACACCATTTGTATAAAACTAATCATCCAATGGTAACTACCATGGCAACAATGCTATAATTAGAATCAGGAATTTCAGGGAATTTACCATTAGATGGCAAAGATACTATATTAGTAACTTTTATGCAACGGAGCCCTAGTATATTTTATGCTCTAAAAATTCAAATGGCAGTGATTTTTTTTAACCTATTAATGGTAGTGATTTTTTTTACCCGATTGCTAAGAAAGCGTGAATGCACATACATAATTTTATTTAAAAGTTATATAATGTTTTCACGTTATTTTGGTATAAGATTTATGAAATTGCCCCTAGCAAACCACACATGACTTTACTGTGCACTGTGTAAACTATATCAACGAACGGTGTCAAGGCCTTCACACCGCCCGAGCGTTGTTGGAGCGGTCGTGGAGCGATAGGGAGAGGGGTCGAATTTCGCTCACAAAATTGGGGAAAAAAATCAAAAACAAAAATCGAAAACAAAATAAACACAATCGAAATCGAAAATGGTGAACGGGAGCGAGCGGTGATAATTTTTGTTTTCTCTCCGCTCCACGACCGCTCCAACAACGCTCGGGCGGTGTGACCATGCCTTTAGTGATGTGCTGCAAGCCCGGGGGGTGGCGAGTGGATACCATGCGCGACCAAAAAAACACGTAAAAGGATGTCTTTTTCACGATAGGGCACGTTACGTACGTAACGTGATAAGGGTGTCAAAAACACAAAAATAATGAAAAAAGGGTATCTATTTCACTAGGAAAATTACGTGTTTAGGGTCTAATTTGAGGAGATGATAAAACAAAATTAAAATGTTTTATAAAGGATGTCCTTTTTGCCCCAGCACTACGTGTTTAGAGTCCGATTTGCGCGAGGTGTAAAAGGTGGGGTCGTACTAAACCAAATAAGGTAAAGCCGACGACCGAAGGACCCGTAACAATAAAACATTCCTGTACTTGTTTAGGGGTTCATTTCAGGGAAGTTTGCCAAGAGTATCGTTTTGTTTCCAATACTTGTTTAGGGTAGGGTTTCACATGCCAAAACTTGTTAAGGGGTCCATTTTCAGAATAAGGAAATTACGTGTTTAGGGTGCTTTTCGAGACCCCATGGTCGCACATGGTATCCACTTGTGAATGGAAGTGGCCCCCCCCCCCCCCCCGGGCTGCAAGTCTTTTCAACACAAAGACCTCAATAGATTAATATCGATCAAGAAAATTATGTAAATGGTGAGGTTAATACATTCTGGTGGGCCAATTGTTATGCAAATGACGTGTAACCAGAACATATATATGGAGCGTTGTGGCCCAGTGGATTGGTCTTTGGACTTTGAAACAGAGGGTCGTGGGTTCGAATCCCAACCGTGGCGTAATTTCCTTCGGCAGGAAATTTATCCACATTGTGCCGCACTCGACCCAGGTGAGGTGAATGGGTACCCGGTAGGATTTATTCCTAGAACGCTTTAGCGCCTATTAATATGGCGGCTCAACTACAGCCGGGGTAATGATATGATACCAAGTATCAAAGCGCAGTTGAGTATATGCATATAAAAACTGCGCTATATAAATGGACATATTATTATCATTATTATATATAGACTACATTTATAGATTACAGCTAGATGTATCTATTGAACAATCAACTCTGGTTCAACCATGCATCATTACAAAAATGTAGAAAATTGCAATTTTCCATGGGGAATGGATAATTCGGGGATTTACAATAGGCCTATAAAAATAAGGTATTAATTATGTTTGTATTCATTCTAACTATGAAGTGAAATGAATGTCACTGGTAATTTCGATCAAATTGGTTATCAGATATTCTCTTTTGCAATAAGCTCATTCAAATGGTTTGATTAAAACGGACTGCATGGTACTCTTGCGGCTTGTCATTTATCGAATAGATATAATTTGTATAGCATTATTGTGTTCGAGTGCAGGGTGGTTGGGTTTGAATTGGGCTGTGCGCATGCGTGCACGCTCGGACAGGCTTGTGCTAGTCTGCTATGCAGACTCTGAATGGCTCGTGAAGTGGGATCTGCGAAGCAAACCAGCCTGAAAGGGCGAGCGAAGTGATCTGCAGCTCCAGTAGAGCAAGTCTGCTATGCAGACTCCTTGAATCAGCTGTGATACACACACTGCAGATGTGGGTCTACAGTTGTAGAATAGGCTTGTGCCATCACACCGGTACCTCGCGTCCGGTCTTGCGTTCTTGTAACCCGACTAATCGAGAAAAGGGCCCCTCATAAGTTAAAATCCCGAAGGTTATATTGGTGACCAGTCTAACCGACCCCTTTTCATATCTGGCGAATCATCATTTTCACAAAGCGTCGGGTAAACTGGACCCGACCTTTCGGGAATTTAGAGGGCCCTTTTCTCGAATGGTTGGGTTGCGCGATTACCCGACCGGACGCGATAACCCGATATGACTAAGTTTTCGGACCATGTACTGGTCTAACTTGATGCCACTTTTTAAGTTATTTTAACCAAATTTCTCATTGTTTCATCAAATAAACGATGCTTGAGATGTGGGTGTACGTGTGGGTGTAAATGGATGTGTGCGATGCACGCGAGCGTCTGCATACTAGAATTGATGATCTGTGTATGTGCAGGTGGGTGTGTGTGGCTAAGGGTAAGTGGGATCGAAATGTAATAATAATATTCCACATTTATAAAGCGCTTATTAAACACATGTATCGGGACGACGTCTCTATAAGCGCTTAACAGATATATTATTACCCCGGTCATCGGATCCTTGCATGCCCGCATACAATGTATGCACCTTCTCCACTCCCTGGGGAGCATTCCAACAAGAGTTCCAAGACTCAATTGCTAGGCATACTACATACACTTTCGCATCCTACCGGGTACCCATTTAGCACCTGGGTGGAGAAAGGACGCTGGGCCATGGTGGGATTCGAACACACGACCCTCTGATTACAAGGCGAGAGTCAGAACCGCTAAACCACGGTGCTTCCACTCCTATGTACGCGAGAACCAGCGCGTGAGGGTGTGCGTGTGTGAATCGTATGCATAACATGGTGTGCTAGTGTATGTAATAGTTTGTGTGTATGTATAGGGAAAAGAGTACACAAGCGTATGCATAATAGAATTGAGAATACTGTATGTGTATGTGCAGGAGGTGGGTGTGTGTTAAAGTGTAAGTGGGATCTAAATGTGTGCGAAGGTCGGCACGTGAGGGTGTGCGTATGTGGATCGTGTGCAAAAGAATGTGTGAGTAATAGTTCGTGTGTATGTATGGAAAAAAGGGTAAAACTTCAATCGACAACCGTGTTTAGGTAAAACTATGTAAAATAACAATTTAAGATCGCTCTACGCGCTCAAAAGATATATTTAGGCCTCTTGAGATTAATATTATCTTCTTTGTAAAATTAATAGGACAACCCCTCAAAAAAAGCAAACTAGAAAAGTCAGTTTTTGGCGGGAAAATGTGGATGATAGCGTAATAGTTTCCTCTCCTATTGGCAAAATCTGGATCCGCCAAGAAAATATTGTAACAAACTGAAAGATGGTTGGTTAAATTATATACACAGTAAACAAAAATAGCACGTTGTTCAAGCTGTCCGCTCTAACAACAAGTTTATTTGAATTTGCTTGTAATCGTTTTTTAAACAGCGTTTTTACAATGTTGTAAATGGTCCCGGTCGCATCCAACGTCGGGGGCCAATTGCCGTGAACCGCCATCGAAACCGTCGATTGTGTGGAAGCCGTTTAACAGATGGAAGATGGCAGTATTACTGTCTCCGTAAATGTTGGTTAAAGTCTCAACACACGATATCTATGAGGGTGCTTTCCGTTAATATAATTTATATCACACAAAGAGATATTTCGTCGGGGGGGGGGGTGAGGATGGTGGTCAGGGGTGTCCGCGTGAGTGTGTGTTGTGTGTTTAATTTTTAATGGGGGGGGTCTTGGGCTATGAATATTGGTGTTCTTGTATACTTTTTGCTTTGTGCTAGGATAAAAAGAAAAGTGGCTCTTGGTGACCGGATCGGTGACCCGCCCCCGTTATCAAATCCATCGGCGACTGATTTTTCAATGACAGGGTCCGCGGAACGGTTTCGAAAGCGAGGGGGCTAAGCCGAAAGTAAGGGGGAGGGGATGGCCATTGAAGCCCCCGCAGCCCCCCCCCCCGTTTCTGCGGCCCCTGAATAGCAATGTCCAGTGTCAAAAAAAATAAGTGAAGCAGTACCATTGATTGTCTTTCCGAAAATGAGGTATAATTCAGATAATTGTTTTGTATCAATTTAAAGTAAATAAAAACAATAGAAAATCTCAAACAAATTGTTAGATGAATAACAGTGAAGGGATCCCTTGGTATTGAAAGGTCAAGTCCACCTCAGAAAAATGTTGATTTGAATCAATAGAGAAAAATCAGACAAGCACAATGCTGAAAACTTCATCAAGATCGGATGAAAAATAAAAAAATTAAGACACTTCAAAGTTTCGCTTATTTTCACAAACACAATTTAGTTACAAGCAAATGAGAGAATTGATGATGTCCCTCACTCACTATTTCTTTTGTTTTTTTATTATTTGAATTATACAGTATTTCAATTTTTTCCAGATTTGACAATAAGGACCAACTTGACTGAACCATAAATGTCAAACAATGGTAATTCCATGTTCAGGGCGAACTATTTTGAGAAATTAAGCGGAACCTAAAAATGTCATATTTTACATTTTATTTTGATGAAATATTAATAATAATAATATAGGGTATTTATATTGCGCACATATCCACCTTGTTAGGTGCTCAAGGTGCTCCTATATTACCCGACTAAGCTAGGCGTTCAGAGCGCACACAGCTTTTTAAGGAATTACTTCCTACCGGTACCCATTTACCTCACCTTGGTTGAGTGCAGCACATTGTGGATCAGTTTCTTGCTGAAGGAAATTACGCCATGGCTGGGATTCGAACCCACGACCCTCTGTTTCAAAGTCCGTAGACTAATCCACTGGGCCACAACGCTCCACATATTCAGTGTTGTGCTTGTTTTTGTTTGGGTGGACTTGTCCGTTAAGTATAAAGTCGTCAAAGTTAAATTCGTACGATTATATTTGTATGCATTTGTTTCTTTATTTTCTTCGTAAAAATATCCTGTCAAAAATGTGGAAGAAGAATCGAGAATACGTCGTTCTGACAATGGAATCAATACAACTATATTGGCTAACATAATGAATGCAAACAATTTTCCCCTTCAGAGTAATGCTATAGTGACTGTTTCAAATTTCATTAAATATTGAAGTCACGTGCGACTGTGGACTTTGGAATGACTGAAAAGTGACAGGCCAAAAGATGAGTTAATGAACTTTAAACGATATTACTGGTGTACAGATAATAATAGAACAGGGTTGTCATATTTTTGTTCGGGACGTGATAGGTCAAAAACTCCACATGCGCCTATCCAACACTAAACATCAAATTCAATTTATTGATTGAACGACGTGGAAAAAGACCTTATCTATGTTCATATACACAAAAGGATAAGGGGGGTCAATGTCACAGATAACAAACCAGTGTATAATGTATCAAGGGCAAGCGAGTATCTATCCATAAAAAGGATAGGCCTATTTGAAGAGATCTGTCGTCAACACTTCAAGGTTATCTTTGACATTCTTGAAACATAAACCACGTGATGATGACATATACTGGGCCGCAGCCAAATTATTATAGGGAGAATGGGGATAACACTCTCCCCATACACACACTCAGCGCAATATCATACCGTCGGTTAACTCAAACTGTCGCGACAGCATTTAGAAGACGCGTTGTCGGAAGAAAAAAAAACACACAAGAGGAAAGGAAAGAAATAAATAATGAAAAAGGCATAAAAAATGTTTTGAAACATAAGAAAACAATGTAGACCATATGGGTTGTTTCATAAGCAGTTCAAGTAGTTCTTGAAGTCATATCAGCTGGTATAATAAAAATAACTGCCATTACCATTCATAAATCAATACGTAGTTTTGAAAACTCTGTAATTGCGGCTAAAATTACAAATATTCTGATTATTAGTTCAACAAGAAAGATGCAAATTATATTTAGATGACAAATTCACTGGGATTTTTTCAAAATACAATCCCCAATTTTACTCAGACATTAAGACACGATTAAACAACAACAAAAATCTCATTATTTCGGCATTTCATATTCCTGTCAATCGGAGAGTCCTTTTGTAAATTTTCGACACATTTACTAGAGATCAATTTACCTATCTTCAGTATAGGTACGCCCACCTTAGGCATGTGCACGGATTGGATTTCATTTGAATGTTCTGCCACTAAATTAAAACTGCAATAACACCTACGGGTGTAAAACTAACACCACCAATTTAACATCGGTGTAAAACAACTGGTGTGGTCCTCTATGTACATTGGTTAACACCATAGTTTTGCTGTGAAACTACAACGAACAATAGAAATCACGAAGTAAATATAAATAAACTGACCTCAGCAATCAATACAATCGCCCTTCAAAAAAGCAAAATAATTTATGTTAATTGAGATCAGGGATCAGGTCCCGCCCCTTCACTCCAAATCATTGGGCCCAAGCACCGATCAATCGACGAGAAATTGTTGACACATACTATAATCAAAAGTAAACAAACTAGATTTACTTCGTCATAAATGCAAGGGATCCCTCACATCCATCACAGAACAAAGAGCAGTATTGTCCTACTATATTTTCGGACTTTTGAAAATTTCTTCAACGGTTTGAAAATGATTCTCTTGTCCTCTTCGGCACTGCTTGGACTTGCAGTGTTCCTCTTTCTTCTTTGGCTCGTCCGGCGTCCAAAAAATCTTCCACCGGGGCCATGGTCTCTGCCAATAATTGGGTACCGGTTCGGTTCGGGATTGGTTCATGAAACCTACGCTGAGTTGGCCAAGAAGTATGGTCCGGTCTTCAGCATCCGCCGAGGTCCTTTGCTCTTTGTGGTTCTGAACGACAGGGATAGCATGGTACAAGCACTTGTGAAGGCAGGAGAGTTCTTTTCGGATCGTTTCGTACCCGGGGCATATCAGATGGGGCATTCCGGATGCTAAAAAGAATGGTAAAGTATTTTGGTCAGCTTTAGAGATTTCTTATCCCCCATATATTGAGATGCTAGGGTAACAGGGTGGGGAAAAATCATGTAATGCTTGCGAATATTACTGTCAAATAATGACGAAGATTGAAGGGGTTGAAGTGCTTGCCATGTCTGCCTCCCTAACCAGAAATTTACTTCCTAATACTTCCTTGTGATAGTTATTGATTCTGGTATGGTATAATACCGATCTGAGAATAGGGCTTCGACTTTTTGTTGGTTATCCTTGGGGTTGTTTAACGATTTAAGTGCCAGCACTGATGAAAAAATGTCGGCTTAGACAGTTACCATGGTAACAATAAAAGACCAGTTCTGAGAAGCCAATTAAAATCAAGGATTTAAGTCAGTGTTGACAGTTTCGTGACACACCCTCGTTGGTTGTGTTGCGCCTTTGGAATTCTTTACCAATCCTACTCTGTAATAGTAACAACCATAAACCCTTCAAATCTAAACTTAATGGCTATCTTTTTCCAGCAACTGTATGGATAATGTATGACAGACTGTGCGAGCCAGCGCCGTAATTTTTTTTTACATAATATATATCTTAATGACGCGATGTTCATTAACATCATCCTCATAACCATCGTCATCATCATCATCATCGTCATCATAATCATTAATATATCAATTGGGATCTTTTGTGGCTTATCAGTAACAATGAAACGTGTGAAGCGATGTTCTTCTATAACCCCTCCTACAACTGTGATTTCCCCAATAGCTGCTATTGCTTGGAGCCAAGGTAAACCATGGGATGACCAACGAAAATTCTCGCTTCCTGCTCTGCGTTCATTTGGCTTGGGAAAGAAGAGCCTTGTGCCACAGATCAACCTGGAGGCTCGCTATCTGGCTGAGGAAATCAAGGCGTTTCGCGGTGAACCCATGGATCCTTCGACCATCTTGAACAGAGCAACTGCAAACATCATAGTACAACTGCTCTTCGGCCGACGGTATGAATATGATGATTCTGAATTCATTGACGTTATGAAGGCAATGACGCATGCCTTCGGTTTGGTTTCTGATGCTGACCCAGTCAATATCTTTGAACCACTCATCCATTTGCCACGGTATAAACAGTTCCGCGACAGCATGTTCAAGCTAAGGGACTTTATCGTCTCTCATCTCTCCAGTCACCAAGAAACGTTCCAGGAAGATAACATTCGTGACTTCTCGGATGCATTCCTGTCTCATGACATCTCGAAAGACTACTCCATTAAAGAGTTCTCAAGAATCACCCTGGACTTCTTTGGCGGAGGTACTGAAACAACATCAGTGTTTGCTTCATGGGCAATGCTATATCTAGCTACTCACACTGATATACAGACGAAGGTACAAATATCTCCTTGTTTCCTTATACCTTGGTCACATTTGCTCTACGGCGGCCGTACGGCGAGTCGAAAACAGCCGTTTTATTCATTATTATTCAAACCACCTATGTATAGCTCGTACAAAAATGTTAAAACCGCTGTTTTCAACTCGCCGTACGGCCACCGTAGAACAAATGTGACCATTACGTATTCTATTCATGAGGAACACGAGAAGTTTCATTTCCAATGCTGATTCCATTTTGAACCTAGGGCATAGCTTTTAGGGTAAACGCCTTCTTCTTTAAACCCAACATGTACATATTTATATTTTTCATAACAAATTGATTTATGTATGAATTTATGTTTACGAAAAATGTATTGAAATGGACGAAAATTCATGTTTATTTGAATTGAATATATATACATATATTTTTTACAAATATGCAATAGGCCTCTCCGGGTTTGTTTGCTTTGGTGGACAAATCCTTTAATGAACAAATTAATGTCTGAACGTAAACTGCTCATAAAAATCGTGTCATTTAACGATTTTTGAATTCTCGAGAAATGTCCCGTAATAACATGTGGCATATGGAATTATATTCGGGTATGTTTTATGAGGTACAAAGACCACCCCCCCAAAAAAAAAAAATAATAAGCACCCCAAATCTAAAGAAGTATGATATTCCTCTCGTACCCTTGAGCAACCATTAATCCAGTTCGTAATTCCTTTCTGCGCATGATCAAAAGATTCTACGCATGATCAGAAGAAGGTCATTTGTACTAAAGTGACATGGTGGTTTAAAATCTAATGAGATAAGCACCAACTTTGATGTCTTGATTATTCATATATTCTTTTGAATTGTCGTTTTCATTTACATCCACAAAAAACAACAATGCTTCCACGAACGACTGGTATTTCACAGTTTGTCAAGTATATACTAAGACTCATTCATAGTAGGAATGCAACCAATCAAGTGTTCATTAAGTGTTCATTGGTGTGCTATTCTAGTCAACCAGGTCTATTCAATTTCTTCATCCTGCTATGTAAGGCAAGCTTACGTAATATCGGGCTTTGAAATCTGCCTATCATGATGAAAGAAATGAAAGGTCATTTGACCAAAATTGCCCATGAAGTAACTACGAACTGCTCTATTGCTAGCAGAGACAAAGCTACTACTTTCTTAAAAGAAAAATTACTGCGAATTTAAGAGAGTTCTCATATTAAACCGTTTCCCTTCCCGGTAATATCTTTGGCACCTAACCTCTTTATAATTCAGTTTGCTTATTTTTTGTTTAATTTATTTGATCGATCCATTCACCGTGGGTATGGACATTGCTTACTACAAAATGTGAAGAAAAATAATCAAGACATAACTTCCCCCCTCTGTTATCATTCCAAATAGGTACAGAGAGAGCTCGATGAAGTTGTAGGGCGTGGCCGACAGCCAACCATCGACGACCGTCCAAATCTTCCATACTGCGACGCCACTGTGCTGGAGATTATGCGGATCCGTCCCGTCCTTCCAATCTCTCTGCCTCACATGACGTCAGCAGATGTCCCTCTTGGAGCTTTTACGATTCCTAAAGGAACTATCATTGTTCCTAACATATGGGCGGTCCATCATGACCCGAAGGAATGGCGTGATCCTTCCGAATTCAGACCGGACAGGTTCTTAAGTGCTGACGGTCAGAAAGTGGTGAAACACGGCGCCTGGATGCCTTTCAGTGTTGGTAAGGCATCCGGTTTGTGTTTCATAAAGCTGTGCGCAAGTTAAGAGCGACTCGTGAACCTTTCTTATGTGCTATAAAATAATCATTGATAATCATTGAATGATGAAAATCATTTACCACAAGTAAGGATCACCAGTCATCTTAAAGGCACTCTTAACTTACGAACAGCTTTATGAAACGACCCCCTGACAGTGTAAAAACTGGGGCGTTGAAATCGACACCAGGGTAGGTTGCATAAAAGAAAAACTCTGCCAATAATTGTTGCCAGAGTTTTTAATGCGTAATATTCAGTGGTATAGTTTTGTTTGCCAGGGTTTTGTTTATTTGCCAGTTTTTTTATGGCAAAAGTTTAAGGCAACAGGCTACAGATGGTGTCAGTAATGAAACAATGTGGTTTGAAGATTAGGATCACTGCCCATAGATTTCTGTAAATTCGTATTTGAATCAAGGGAGCATAATGTGGAGGAGCCGTGGTGTAGTGGTTCTGACTCTCGCCTTGTAAACAGAGGGTCGTGTGTTCGAATCCCACCGCGGTCTGGCGTCCTTTGGCAAGGCGTTAATCCACACTTTGCCACTCTCGACCCAGGTGCTAAATGGGTACCCGGGTAGGATGTGAAAGTCATTGTAGCTTGTCCAGTACTGTGTGCGCCTCACAGGCGACTGACTGGAAAACTCCCCAGGGAGTGGAGGATGTGCACACATTGTGTGCGGGAATGACTGATTGAATCCGATGACCGGGGTAATAATATATCTGTAAAGCGCTTAGACACGTCGTTCCGATGGATTAAGCGCTATATAAAAGCGGATTATTATTATTATTATTTCAAAGATTTAAAGACAGTTTCTCTTGAAGGTGTTGATACTATACTATATATACTATAAATACTATTTATTATGATGATGGTCATAGATTCTGACCAAGCATCTTTACTGAAGTACCGAGTAGAGCGCTGTAAGTAAAAACACACACACACACTTTCGGGTCGGGACAGTTTTAGAGCAATTAATGTCAGCGTCTACACTGTTGGAAAATTTATTCTTAAAATAAAAGAAGTTCCTGCAGCAGAGTCTTGAGAACACCTGTAATCTTACCAGATTGCGTAATCTTATACAGGAAATTGGTATTTGGTATATGGAACCTTACAAATTTCCTTAAAGAAAACAAGCTTTTCCCTTTTTAACAGACCTGGGCTCCGTAACACAAAGGTTTGCGATGAATAGCAAATATGAAAGAACACTTCTGATTGGTTCCTAGTCAGTATTTTGCGCCAAACGCGCGTGTTACATTGATCTTGATTGGTCAGTTCATTTAGCGATTGATCGCTAATCTTTGTGTTACATACCTGTTCTTTTAAATTGCAGAAAAACTTCTTGTTTTATGAATTTACAGAATGACACTGTTATTGCTTTCTGCAAAATCTTCTTTTTTCTGTAAAATCACATTTTTTAAACAGTGTACAGAAAAGTGTTACTCGAATCTTAATCAATTCATTTTCAAACATACAAAGTGCTTTTTTTTCGCAGGCCGTCGCGATTGTCTGGGACTCCAACTCGCCAAGATGGAGACGTTTTTGCTCTTCACCAATCTCTTCCAGCAGTTTGAATTCAGGTTTCCTCCAGACCAACCAACCCATAGCATGCGAGGAAGGTTTGGGACATCCATGACTCCAGAACCTTTCAAAGTTTGTGCCATTGAACGCTAGGTTTTGACGTTTTCACAAGCTATATAGAAACAAGAAAGAAAGGACCTTGAAAAATTAAACAACCTGAAGTCAGTCATGGCCATACTCGGCGAGAGGGGAAGGGGGACAGTTTCTCGGTTGAAAAAAAAATACTGAAGATTTGCGTCAAAGTCACCAATTTCACTAGCTTTAGAAAATACAAATATGGAGAAAGCGCTCCCATGAAAAGCTCAGTAGATTTCCTCCCACGCTTTCGAGTTTCTTCGAAACTTTGTTCGGATCTTGCCCCTGCCCCATCCCCACCAGGATAACAGGGGAGCGTTTCATGAAAGGACTTGTTGGACGTTTAATCCGACAAGTCCCATTTTATCTGACAGTTACTATAGTAACAGTGCCTCTCAGCCAATCAGAATCAAGGAAAGATGTCAGATCTGACAACTTGTCGGACAAAAATGTTGATGAAACGGTCCCCAGAAAGAGTCTGAGTATGGCAGTGCAATCGATGTAGCCCTTTCATTCAATGTTCACGAGTGCAAATTAAGAGTTGACTCTTGGCCTGTGTATTAGAACAGAAGACTGAAATCAGTTTGCAAAATTTGTAATTGATCCGCATCCATTGCAAATTTTATACTGCAATCCAGCGGCGGATCTACGGGGGGGGGGGGGCTATCCGGTCGTGCCTCCCCCATTGGAGAAGCAAAGTCATTTATTTAATGTAATATGTCGTTCATACAGAAGTGTGCCCCCTCCTTTTGAGAGTTACAGAAAATATTTTTAATATGTCTTTCATTCACAAGTGAAGACCTTTTTTTTTTGCATTTCAAATTTTACGTAGGACAAAATGACATTTTGTTTTTGTTGAAACTCTTTTCCCCCTTTTACTTCTGCTGTCTTTTGTTTTGTATTTTGTTCCCAATCAGGCGTCAGTATGCCTATGTATTACATGAATAGTACAAGACGACGGTAGAGGCTTTAAACTTTACAAAGATGTGTCACTTCGTTAATCATATTTGTGATCAAGTCGTGATAATGCATCTGTAGTGACCAAACTAATTTATTAACTTTTCTGTTTGATATTTTTAATTTCTTTACCACCATACGACCAATTCGGGTGTGGTAAAATTTTATCACAGACCGCGAAACCTAATTACTTTTTGGGTCACGTGGGTAGTCACAGTAGTGTCATCCCACCGAAGAAAAATAGTCCTCCCCTATATTATTTTAAAACATATTACTATTCAATTGTTGGACATATATGCATGAATATAAATACACACATATATATATATATTACACAATAATCTCGATTTAACTTTATATTTACCAGCATATCATATTTTGATGCATTAGAATGTGACGTCATGATATTTAAATGCGAAGATATATTAGGCAAGGCCCAGTAGCTGGGCGGTGACATTATCCCGCGCACAATACAAAACGAAGTCAATAAGAATTCAGAAGAAATATTTTGATGAGTAATTTAAATCGGTTAAGATTAGCTGCTTTTTTCATTTCTCTGTCGAGAGAATTCCAGAGTTTTGGTCCTGTGAAAAATACAGTTTTGCTAGAAAATACTGTTCTACTTTTAGGTAAGTGATAGTCATTTGATTGTCTCGTATTATATGAATATATGAATGTAAAGTATTGTTTCTCATAAATTTCTTTTGTAGGACATTAGGTACACTATTTCTATCTAGCTGATACATGAATTGGAATAGTTGCAAGCGGTACAGGTCATTGACTTTAAGGATACGTTTCTGACGAAACAATTCATACGTATGAGCTCTAATGGACACATTGCATATTATCCTCATTACTTTGTTCTGAAGTT